>NC_060075.1:11517500-11817500 GCF_922984935.1 Meles meles | reverse complement strand
CTTTTTGAGATTGAGTCTTTTATGGTTTGTCTCCCTCCTGATCCCATCTTCTTTCATTTTTTTTCTTTTCCTACTTCCCCCAAGCCCCCCATGTTGCATCTCCACTTCCTCGCATCAGGGAGATCATATGATAGTTGTCTTTCTCCGACTGACTCACTTCACTAAGCATAATACCCTCTAGTTCCATCCATGTCGTCGCAAATGGCGAGTTTAGCAGTAGTTTTTAGGATAATTTAAATTGGAGGAACTAGAACACAGAGACAGCAATTAGATGATATTCTAGTTAATTATAGTAAAAATTTTTGAGGATGTGAACTACTGTGGTCAAGAAGGAAATAAAGAAGGATGGGTAGGGATGGGGTAGAGAAACACCTCTAAGTCACTTGATGGCTGGTTGGCCCATCTTTCCATTTGTCTTGCTCCATACAAAGAAGAGTACTTTTCATACCTGATAGACTGGGGAAATGGCAGTAGCAATGGGAAGAAAATTATTATTTGAGTAGCATATGTTTTGGATACACTAAGTTAAAGTGTTAGTAGCATGTCCAGATGGAAGTGAATAACAGGCAACTGGAATGAGAATCAGGAGATGGACATTGAAATATTTCAGCATCAAAGTAATACTTGAAATGGGGGGAGATGTGTAAACAGAGAAGTTACCCATAAATAATAACTTTTAGAAGCCTTTGTTTGTGGGGGTGGGGGAAAGAGACAGATAAGAGGAGAAGGGCCTTATAACAAAATGATCCCTCTCTTTTTGCTATGGCATTTTTTGTTATTTGTTTGTTTTTGTTTCACTGATTTATTTCATAGAGAGAAGAAAGTAAAAAGGTGGGTCAATTTTTGCCATCTTGAGTTGCAAGTCCATAGTAGCAAAAATTCCAATGGAGATTTAAAGGATTGTATCTCAAAGGAAGAGAGTAATTCTGGAGTGGATTACTGAAGTACTTGCTTGGAACTGTTCTATTCCCAGCCCAATCGAGGGCTCTGGAAATTATTCTGAAACCTGAAGAACATGATGATCTGGAAGTTGATGATCTGGGAGAAGGGGAATGTGGGTGGTCACCATCTATCTGATTTTCCAAGAACCATGGGTTTCCCAGCACACAAGACTTTCAAGTGTTGAAATAGAAATTTCTAGGCAAACCAATGTAAATTGGACCCACCCAAAGGGATGGAATGAAGAAAGTGGGCAGAAATGCCATAGGTCTCATCTTGATTATTTCTTGACGTTCTCTCTAAATGTGTCCAGGGCTGGGAAGGAGAAATTTATAGGTAAAATTAGTACAACCCAGATGACTGAAGCTCCTGGTTCACTGTAGGGGATGTGGGGAGTTTTGGGGGTGTTTCTACCAACAACTATTCACCAATAGAACCAGAGCCCCAAGACCTAAACAGAAAGTGTCTAGGGTCCAATCTCTGCAGATACCACAAGGCAGAAGAGAGGATAAGAGTGAGAGGGCAGGACTTGGATCAGGGCAGTTCTAGGCTGGCATACAGAAAGGTCAGCAACAATTTTTTCACATAATTGAAGTGGTTGATATGGCAAGCAAGTGAAGGCAGGTGGATTAAATCAACCTCTGATACAAGGACATTATTTAGGCTATAAAACCAGGAAGAACAGTCCATGTCCTGTCCTGGCAACATATTCATGACAAGTGCAATTTTGCAGATCCTGTTGACTTTCCTGAAGAAGTAGAATCTGTCTAAAAGAGTACCTGGAAAGGTTAAGAGGACGTGTTGGGCAGCCCTGTCAAGTGCCCTAAAGACACTCACAAACACACTCTTCCTCCTTTCCATCCCTTCAGAAACCCCAGAAGATTCAGGACCAGTATAAGCATCCTCCTGTGCTTGGCTGATCTACCAGGTTAGATACTGGTCCTGAATTCTAGGAGAAGAGGCTGACCACAAAGATTAAACTGTGAGGGGCAGCACAATAGAATGAGAAGGGGATGGCTTTTGCAAATAGAGAAACCTAGACATTGATTTAGTCTGGCCACTTACTACCTGCAAATTAACTTCTAATGTTGGTTTAATAGATGGTATCACACAAGGTGACCCTCTGGCCTAGAATCTTATCCAGGAATAGAAGCCCTCTTCCTCATCCTTCCTCAGGACCTATATTCTAACTGGATGTTGCAGCTCTGATTCCAAAGCCAGACAGGCTTGTCTTCTCCAGCTCAAAAACACACCAGTGGCTTCCATCTCATTGTAAAAAGGGGGCTAGAGCTTCCTTCTTTCTAATCTGTAGGGACATGAAGCTATCTCTACCTCTGAGATATTCTGTTCCAAAGTCCTCTCTCTGCCAGAATTAGTTAATTGAGTCAGAAATGTTCCCCTCCCCTAATCCCAGAGACTCAGTCCCTATGATGAAAACCAGCTACAGTCCCTCCTTTCTCTAACAACTCGCAGCTATCTCTCAGTCCTCACCTCTGTCCCCTATTTTCACTTTGTTCTATACACAATGAGTTCATCAGGAACCATGGAAGACCCCAGGGAAAGATGCCCTCAGTAGAGGAGCAGCATATTTCTGGAAATGTTTGAAGAATCCTTTAAAAATGTAAGTTTGCAGGGGCATCTGAGTGGCTCAGTAGGTTAAGCATCTGCCTTCAGCTCAGGTCGTGATCCCAGGGTCCTGGGACTGGCTGGCATCAGATTTCCTGCTTGGCAGGCAGCTTCTCCCTCTCCTTGTGCTTTCTCTTGCTATATCTGTCTCTCTCTCTCTCTCTCTCTCAAATAAATACATAAAAATTTTTAATGTAAGTTTACAGCATAAATCTGTGAAAGGGAAGTAACTCCCAGGCCTTCCAAAAAGGAGTCTAGAATTAGAGAACTTTATTTCTCCATTTCCTCTCTTTGTCCTGGCCCTTTGGCCTCTTTTTTGCTGAGCAAGGGGAAATGGATAAGAACTGATTACAGAACCATCTGACTTGTGGGTTTCTAGAGAGTTAAACCTTTGCTCTGAAGTTAGTGACCCAAGATGCCTGAAAACAGCCATGCTCTAGAACGGAATTGGGAGGAAGGGGTGGGCATGAAATAAATAAGGCCCCTGCCAAAGGTGCCAAGCCAGCCCCATGAACAAGATTAATGGAAGGTTCTGTTCTGCTGGGCTGGACTGGCTGGAAAGGCAGGAAAATTATGGCTTTCCTGAGTATTCCACATTTGCACTGGACAATCTCTCTTAGGCCTCAATACCTTTTCACTGCTGTCCTCCTTTAGTGTGATTAAATGTAAGAAGACTGCTTCCCAGCCAAGGTGGATCTGAGCTGCTTTCAGCAAACACCACCAGGAGATGTCAAAAAGCTGCCAGTTTACACTGAAATGTAAAGATTTACCTATTCTTTCCCCTAAACTGAGAAAATTTTTTCCAAGTTTTCAAGAAATTTAAATTTTGAAAAGAGTTTATTCACTCATTTATTCTTTTGACAAATGTTTATTGATCATCTACTGTTTGAGAGTTACTGCTCTATGCCTTCTGGTTAAAGCAGGAAATGGGTGATAGGAATTCTTTGCCCCTTGAGATGTATATCCTATTGGAGGGACAGGCAAATCATAAAGAAATATATAAATATAACTTATAACTGGGTTATAAGTGATATGGAGAAAAATGAAACAAGGCAAAAGGATGAAAAGAGTGTGAGGGTAATCACTTAAAAAGGAAGAGCTCCTTGAAAAGGAAGCATTTGAGCAGAGTGAACCTGACATTCATACGTGTACAGAAAATGTTGCCAAACAGAGGGAACTGCAAGTACAACTCCTGAGGCAGAAGTTTGCTTTGGTGTGTTTAAACAAGAGCAAGAAAACCAAGGCAGGTAGAGCAGAATAGGGAGAAAAACAATAATAGAAACTGAAATCGGAAAATTTTATAGGGCTTCCTAGACCATTACGGGGAAGGGGCAATGAATTTATTCTACATATAATGGAAAGCTATTAGGAAAGGCTTTGTTTTGTTTTGGAGGGGGAGGACAAAAGCTTTTTTATTTTTTTAAAGGATCGCACTCTCACTGCTATATACAGCAATTCAGTAACGTGGCAGGATACAAAGTCAATGTACAGAAATCTGTGGCTTTCTTATACACTAACAATGAAAATACAGAAAGGGAAATTAGAGAATCAATTCCATTACTATAGCACCAAGAACCATAAGATACCTGGGAATAAACCTAACCAAAGAGGTAAAGGATCTGTACTTGAGGAACTACAGAACACTCATGAAAGAAATTGAAGAAGACACACAAAAAAATGGAAGACCATTCCATGCTCTTGGATTGGAAGAATAAACATTGTTAAAATGTCTATACTGCCTAGAGCAATCTATACTTTTAATGCCATTCCGATCAAAATTCCACCAGTATTTTTCAAAGAACTGGAGCAAATAATCCTAAAATTTGTATGGAATCAGAAGATACCCCAAATTGCTAAGGAAATGTTGAAAAACAAAAACAAAACTGGCTACATCACGTTACCTGATTTCAAGCTTTACTACAAAGCTGTGATCACCAAGACAGCATGGTACTGGCACAAAAACAGACACATGGACCAGTGGAACAGAGTAGAGAGCCCAGATATGGACCCTCAACTCTATGGTCAAATAATCTTCAACAAAACGGGAAAAAATATCCAGTGGAAAAAAGACAGTCTCTTCAATAAATGGTGCTGGGAAAACTGGACAGCTATATGTAGAAGAATGAAACTTGACCATTCTCTTACACCATACACAAAGATTATGTAAGAGCAGAAGGAAGAACAGTTAGGAAATGTTGCAGTAGTCCTGGTGACAGGTGTATGGGACCTGACTAAGGGGGTGGAACTGGGGATGGGAAATGAGATGGCATTATAGATACTTTTATGGTAAGACTATAGGATTTGCTTGGGAGCTTGAGTGTAGGTTGCAAGAGAGACTCCATAGTTTTGATATAGCATCTGGGTACTTGGGGATGCCATTTACTAAAATGTGTGCAATGTTGTGGGAGAAGAAGTTTGGGAATGTGGATAATCAAAAATTTTGACCTGGATGTGTTAAATCTGTGATGCTTTATGAAATCCCATGAAGCTTTTATGCAGGCTGTTAAATGAATATGTCTGGAATTCAGGGGAAGTGGCAGGGTGGAGATACAATTTGGGAGTCATTACCAGAGAAAAGCCATTATGATAGATGATCCTAGCGAGTGAGGGTCATCCAATAGTTAGAGACTGAGGACGAGGAGGACCTTCAAAGGAGACATGATTATTACATTCAAACAAAGAATAAAAGTCAGAACACAGTTTGGCGACTGTGGCCATTGCTGCTATAAACATTGGGGTACAGATGGCTCTTCTTTTCACTACATCTGTATCTTTGGGGTAAATACCCAGCAGTGCAATTGCAGGGTCATAGGGAAGCTCTATTTTTAATTTCTTGAGGAATTAATGTTTATAGCAGCAATGGCCACAGTCGCCAAACTGTGGAAAGAACCAAGATGCCTTTCGATGGATGAATGGATAAGGAAGATGTGGTCCATATACACGATGGAGTATTATGCCTCCATCAGAAAGGATGAATACCCAACTTTTGTAGCAACATGGACGGGACTGGAAGAGATTATGCTGAGTGAAATAAGTCAAGCAGAGAGAATCAAGTATCATATGGTTTCACTTATTTGTGGAACATAACAAAGAACATGGGGGACATGGGGAGATGGAGATGAGAAGGCAAATTGGAAGGGGAGGTGAACCATGAGAGACTGTGGACTCTGAAAAACAACCTGAGGGTTTTGAAGGGGTGGGGGGTGGGAGGTTGGGGGAACCAGGTGGTGGGTATTAGGGAGGGCACGTATTGCATGGAGCACTGGGTGTGGTGCAAAAACAATGAATACTGTTATGCTGAAAATTAATTAATTAATTAATTAATTAAAAAGTCAGAACACAATCCATGACACAATATAATGTAACAGGAAAAAAGATGCTATTTCTAGTTTGAGTTAATCACTCTTAGTGTTGGTAAGAATGTGGGGTAATTGGCAATGTCACACATGGCTCGAGAAAGTGCCATTTTGGGAAAAAGCTGTTTGAAACAAGAACTTTTTAACCTAGTAATTCCACTTCCAGAATTAATGATTTATTTATTCTTTTATTCATCTACTATTTATTGAGACTATTTCTCTCCAGGCTGTGTTCTAGACACTAAGAATACAACGTAATGAAATAAATAAATAAACACACACACACACACACACACACACACACACACACACACACACACACACATATATCCACCCTCACAGGGCTTATATTCAAGTGAGGATCTCATTACAGTATTCTTTGAAAGAGTTCCAATTAAAGATAACAAAATGTCTAAATAAGGGATTGGTTAAGTAAATAATTTCTGTTCATACAATATATGTTAGGTAGCCTTTAAAATATGCAGAAGAAATCTAATTATAGTGCCAAATATTTATAGGCTACTATGTAGTAAATGGTAATATTGTGAACAAGATATACACTATGGATTCATTTATAAGTCATATGTCCCGTGTGTGTGCACACATATACAGGAGCATCCATGTGCCAGGACCATTCACTGAAATATTGGCTTGAGAGTTTTGTTGTTGCTCTTGCTGCTATAGGAGTAAGTGGAAGATATCTTTCCCTCCCCATCCTAATATGTTTTGGTGCGCAGAGCCTAAGCTCCGCAGTTTACATTATCTCTTAGGGATATGACAGATCAGGGCATAAGAGCGAGTGTATAGGCCCAAAGGAGGCTGGTGTAAGGATGGGAGCAACATAATAGGAATCTAAGTTCATGATCAAAATGGAAGTTTTCCAACTCTAGAAGATAGGGCTGTTCCAGATGAATTTGATTTTGACAAATAAAAATATTCTCTCATGTTTTTATGAAAATTATAAATTTATAATTTTATAAACCTTACAAATTTATATTTTGGTCAATAAAAATAAGAAAGAAATATTTGAAAGCTGTACTAGAGTGATAACAGTGGTAAAATTATGATTGATTTTTATTTTCTTCCGTTACATTTTTTTCTACAGTGAGCATTTATAATTTTGTATTTCAAGTACAGTGAGACCACAGAAGAAAGAGGTGTCACCTTGGTTAAGCCATCAGGGAAACCTCTTTGGAGAAAATGTGACTCGAGCATCAGAGTCCTATGGATAGAAACAGGGATGAGTGAATACTCCAGGGGCAGGAAGCACATTCACAGATGCAGTAGGTCACAAGGGATGCTCAGGACAGTATAGAAGTTTGGTTTATTTGTAACATACATTCTGTATATGGCATATGCACAGCCTGTTTCTAACCTCCAAGATTGTTGCCTGAGGGTGGGGACTATATGCAAGATAGTGGGGGAAGGCATATAAAAATGCTTCCCTTATTACCTTCCCTACATCTCTCAGTCTTTTTATATGGTTTCATTCCTTCAAAATCATGCAATAATAAGGTTCAACTATTTCTTTAACAAACAATATACTTATTTAAAATATAAGTAAAGTCATTTAAATTTTAAAATGCCAAAGCCCTGCATACCCAGAGATTTTGATTTGGTATTTCTAAGATGAGGTTATTATTTTTGTTTTTGCTTTTTGTCTGCTCAAGCAGTTCTTCTTTACATAGGGATTTGAGAACCCATGCTCTACTCCCCATTAGAGCTTCAGCCTGAATTCATAACTAAAAACTCTTTAAAACCCACTTCAGTGCAGTGTTACAGTATCTTTAGGCTTGTTTTAGAGCATGTTGTAAAATGTTCGTCTTCCTGGCTATCTTTTTAGTCTTCAGGTTTCACTTAAACCACTGCTCCCCAAGAACGTGGCTTTCAATCCTAATCTCTATATTTTAGGATCTCTATATCACTGATGGTATCTCAGAATCTCCTACAGGGCTTTATAAAAATACCAAATTCCTACATCATTTTATCAAATTCCTGAATCAAAATCTTTGGGTGTGGAGCCCAACAATCTGTTTTATTTTTATAGCTATACCAGAGATTTGGATGCAGCCAGCCCAACACTTCCCTTCTGGCCATAGAGTTCACCAGCTTCTCTTTTGGTCTACCAAAAGTCTGCCAGACTTAGGTTCTTCCAGGCCCTAGCCATTCAGACGTCTTCCTTCCTGCTCTGACCTATATATACCTCAACCTTGTGCTCCAGGCTCTCCCACTTAGGTACTCTCCAGGTTCCCATCCCCATGGATAATGTAGCTCTGAAGTTCATTCATGAAGGAATGAACAAGATACCTTTTGTAACTTAAAGTGAGGAGTACAGTTTTTTCAACCTTGGGCACTAAAAGCTCTGCTAACTGGTTGATTAAAAATGTTCCTATAGAAGAACATCTTTAGTAACATCAACTTTGAAGTACCGTATGTCTAGGAGATGATGAAAAAACAAAGATTTGAGAGGAAAGTGGACACTGACAAATAATACATTTAAGTATAATGGCCCAGAGAGTGGGAAATGTTAGTGAGTCACAAAAACATGGCATCTCTAGCAAGGAGCAGCACAGGGCTTGTGTTAATTCTTCTGACTCCTGCATCACTAATCCAACAACAACAGCACATGAATGGGAGTTATCATTACCCCAAGGGCAGGTCAAGATTTTAAATCATCCTGAACTGAAATGTAACATGTGGCAGTTTAAATTCCTTCTTAATAATTCAGGAGGGAACAGGTAACATACTCAATCCATGGAGTGAGACAGTACCCTATTCTCACACAGCACCAGACATGGAGACCTTAAAGGTCAATGTCATCCTCAGGAAGATATAAATCCTTGAAGTAAACCAGTGCCTGGACTTAGTCAATAACCAGGCGGAATGTATTAGTCTGTGAGGGGTCAGGTGCATTTAGAATGACAGTTTACTCTCTTCAAGAAATCTGCAACAAAAAATCTTCAGATTCTTGTAAAATGTTCATAAAAGCTCAGATTTTGCTGACAAATAAGCAAATAGTCTCAATTTCATTATCAAGGGACATTGCTACATTATTCAGGCCTAGAAACTCCTTCCCAGCTGGGATTCTGTAACACCAACTCCTATTAAATATTTGACCAAACACCCAAATTTGAGAAAGACTCCAAAAAACCTTTTGCCATAAGTACTCTGGTTCCAACTCCAGATAAATTACCCCCATATATATTTCGTCATGAAACTTAGGATATATCCATGTGATGAAAATACATGCTTCAATCAAAAACAGTACTAAATGTCATTTTTTAAAAGAAATTAGTGCAGAATCACACTGCTAGTTAGAGGCAGAACTAGGCTTTAAATTCAAATCTATGTGATTTTAAGACCTGTGTTCTTGACTACTCTCTAATTTGCGTACTTCCAAATGAGTAAGAACTTATAATAACATGGAAAAGACGTACTTAGGTATTTTTTCATATTGGGTATATGTAAATGCAAAATAAGTTTATGATAATGGCCTCATTATCATTAGTCCTTAGATAAATATGAATATGAACTACAATAAAATCCAATTGCACACATTCCAGAAAAACTGACAACAAAAGAGACAAAATAGAGTGTGGGTGAGGATGCAGAGCAACTGGACTTTATACACATTGCTGGTGAGGTGAATACTGGAAGAACAAAATTCAACATATCAACTTACAGGATGCAGTCAAAGCATTGCTTTGAAAAAAATTTATAGCTTAAATATGTACATTACAAAAGAAGAAAATGAAAATCAATCAAGCATACGTCCCAAGAAATTAGGAAAAAATAGCAAATTAAACATAAAGTAGTGGGGCGCCTGGGTGGCTCAGTGGGTTAAGCCGCTGCCTTCGGCTCAGGTCATGATCTCAGGGTCCTGGGATCGAGTCCTACATCGGGCTCTCTGCTCAGCAGCGAGCCTGCTTCCCTCTCTCTCTCTCTATCTGCCTGCCTCTCTGTCTACTTGTGATCTCTCTCTGTCAAATAAATAAATAAAATCTTTAAAAAAAAAAAAAGAAACATAAAGTAGTAAGAAATAGATGAAAAAGATAAAAACAAACTAAAAATAATCTGTAGTGTTGAGTTTTTTTAAGACTAATAAAGTTGATAAATACCTGGCAAGACTAATTTTTTAAAATATTTATTTATTTTACTCGAGAGAGAGAGAGTGCAAGCACAGGGGGGAGGGGCAGAGAGAGAGAGAAACCTGAGCAGACTTTACAGTGAGCACAGAGGTTAACAAGAGACTCGATCCCACAACCCTGAGATCACAAGCTGAGCCAAAACCAAGGCTTTTTAGACTTTTAAAATACTCACGAAATACACAAGCTGGTTTTTGAATACAGATGAAATGCAAAGGGCCAAGAATAGAGAAAGATAAGAAAATCTTGAGGACAAATCAATTGGGAAGAATTACTGGGGTGGATGTCATGAGTGACTTTTTTGTTTGTTTGTTTTGAGGTGGTTTTTTTTTTTCTTGAATATATTTGGTTATTTATTTATTTTAAGTAAATGTTCAATTTTTTTTCTTTCTTTTCAGTGTGGTTTTTAACACTTTTTTTTTAAGTCGGCTTCAACATGGGACTCAAACTCACAACCCTGCAATCAAGAGTCACACACCATACCAACTGAGCCAGTCAGATGACTCATGAGTAATTTTTCTACCATTGTAGTCATTTAAAAAGTGTGAAATTGACATGATGAAAACAAATAGAATAATGATAAAATATGTATACCTGGGCACCTGGGTGGCATAGTCAGTTAAGCAACTGATTCTTCAATTTTTACTTAGATCATGATCTCAGCATTGTGAGATCAAGCCCCACTTTGGGCTCTGCATTAGGTATTTAGCCTGCTTAAGATTCTCTCTCTCCCACTTCCTCTGCCACTCCTCCCTCTCTAAAATAAAAATATATAGATACTTAATTTGCAATGAAGTCACAAAACTATAAGTTTTATAAATGTGTTTTTTTCAACAACAGTATAGAGATAATTGAATATCCACATGGAAAAAAATTTTTTTAATTTTTTATTTTTTATAAACATATAATGTATTTTTATCCCCAGGGGTACAGGTCCGTGAATTGCCAGGTTTACACACTTCACAGGACTCACCATAGCACATACCCTCCCCAATGTCCATAACCCCACCCCCTCTCCATATCTCCTTCCCGCCAGCAACCCTCAGTTTGTTTTGTGAGATTAAGAGTCACTTATGGTTTGTCTCCCTCCCAATCCCATCTTGTTTCATTTATTCTTCTCCTACACCCCAACCCCCCACGTTACATCTCCACTTCCTCATATCAGGGCGACCATATGATAGTTGTCTTTCTCCGACTGACTTATTTCACTAAGCATGATACCCTCTAGTCATATGGAAAAAATTTAATTTTATTCCCTTCTCATATTGAACACAAAAAGCCATCCATAAGTAGATAGTAGATCTAAATATCTAATGACAAACAACAACAACAAAAAAACCTTCTAGAAGATATAATGAGTATTTTCATGAACTTGGAGTAGAGAAAACATTAACCATAAAGGAAAATATGGGTACATGTAAACATTAAAATTATGAACTTCTGTTCATCAAAAGACATCATTAAAAGAATAAAGGCAATATATACAATCAATAAGAAAATACAAGCAATCCAGTTGAAAAATGGGCAAGACCCTTACAAAAAGGAACATACAATATCCAGAAAATATATGGTAATCACAAAAATATCAAAGTAAAATCACAATAAGTTCCACTGCACATCCATCACAATAGCCAGTAAGATTAAAATGATTAACAATATCAATATTGTTGCAGTTGTAGTGAAAGGGAAATTCTTACACCCTGCTGATGTGCTGTGGTATAACAACTTTGGGAAACATTTTGGTATTATCTACTAATAACAAACATGTGCATATTAAATCTCTGCTGACTCCTTCCCTTAAATGTAAAATGCTTTTACATTAGGAAACAGCAAACTGCTTAAAAACTTGGACTCTGGGAGCACCTGAATGGCTCAGTCAGTTGAACATCTGGCTCCTGACTTTGGCTCAGGTCATGGTCTTGGGGTCATGAAATCAAATCCTACATGAGGCTCCATGCTCAATGTGCAGTTGGCTTAAAATTCTCCCTCTCCCTCTTCCTTAGCCCCTCCCCCTGCTCACACTCTCTCTCTAAAATAAATTTTGTAAAAACTCTTAAAAAATAAAACCAGACTCTAGTATCAGACTACTTGATTTTGAACTCTAACTCTGTCAGTTACTAACTTTGCAACCTTCAGAAATTTACTTTATCTTTCTAGACCTCAAATTCTTCATCCTTAAAATGAGGGTAATATTTAAGTTATATGATCATTTGGGGGCACTTGGATGGTTCAGTTGGTTGTGCAAGTGTCTGTCTTGATTTCAGCTCAGGTCATGATCTCAGAGTCTTGAGACCAAGCCTCAAATAAGGCTCCATGCCAGGCGTGGAAACTGCTTAAGATTCTCTCTCTGGGGGTTTTGAAGGGGCGAGGGGGTGGGAGGTTGAGGAACCAGGTGGTGGGTAATAGGGAGGGCACGTACTGCATGGAGCACTGGGTGTGATGCCAAAACAATGAACACTGTTATGCTGTAAATAAACAAATAAATATATATATATATTTAAAAAAAAGATTCTCTCTCTGCCATTCCCTCTGCCCCTCTCTGCCACACACACAAAAAAGCTATATGATAATTTTAAGGAATAGGTGAATTAATATGTTAAGCACTTAGAATAGTGTCTGACTTATTGTAAGCACTGTATAAATATTTGTTCTTATTGTTTGGGCATTTGAAGAAACTGTATACAGTAACTCTAGGGTATGTGATTGTCATGAAAGTAGGAGACACAAGGAGCAGAGCTCTACTTCTGAGGTCTTGTAGAGTGGGAGGGAGGTCATATATCAAAAGTACTCAGTGTAGTGATGCCTGGGTGGCTCAGTTAAGCATCTTCCTTCAGCTCAGGTCATGATCCCAGGGTCCTGGGATCAAGCCCTGCATTGGGCTCCCTGTTCAGCAGGGAGCCTGCTTCTCCCTCTCCCTCTGCTACTCCCCCTACTTGTGTGCTCTCTCTCTCTCTCTGTCAAATAAATAAATAAAATTATTTAAAAATAAATTAAAAATTTAAATTTTTTTTAAAGTACCCAGTGTATAAAAACTATTGATATTGGGAGAAACACCATGGTGGAGGGTATAGCATACTAACAAGAGACACAGGAGAAATCTCTAGCAGCTACATTTAAGAGGAAAATGTGGGGAGAAGAAAGACATTAAGAAAGTGGAATGCAATGTATAAAACTTCTTCATATCCCCAAAAGTATAACTAGAGTCAAGAGCTTTAATATTATTTAAAACTTCTAAATCAAATTTTATCATTTTTAGGTATGTTTCCTTGGATGCTTTGTAAAATCTATGGACAGACAGCAGCAGGTCTAGCAACTGCCGGCTCCATTTAGGTTAAACCTGTAAAATACTTAGTAGTCCCCAATAAACAGAAACTAATACTATAATTCTGATCAGAGTCTATTAAGTGTGTTATTTTGACTGCCCCCCATTATATTCTAATTCACTTCTTCATGCTCATCACCTTAAACCTCTCTGTAAAGGTAGGTGCCCAATCAATATTTGTAGGATAGATTATCTGAAAGAACTAGGTAGATGATGGATAAAGAGAGGAATTCATAAAAGCAAGGATGAATGTGAGATTGTTCACATCACCTTTATGGGGAAACAAGCTATAATGAAGCCATGGAAGATAAATGTTTGCTTATAGTAGGCCTTGTGTTTTTCGACTTTGGGACTATTAGTGTTTGGGCATGCCACACTGGGTCCTTGCCCTCACTGGCAGGCAGTGGAGTAGTTAAAAGCTCAGGTCCTAGAGGCGGACTGCTTGCATTCAAATTCTGGTTCATCCAAAGATGCATGCATGGTAAAGTTAGTGATGTGAAGCCTCAGGGCCCCTACTTACAACCTCTTCCAAAGTCCTATATCTGTTTTTCATATGTGAAAATTTGCATTTCTTGGGCTCCTGGGTGGCTCAGTGGGTTAAGCCGCTGCCTTCGGCTCAGGTCATGATCCCAGCGTCCTGGGATTGAGTCCCGCATCGGGCTCTCTGCTCAGCGGGGAGCCTGCTTCTACCCTGCTCCCTCTCTCTCTCTGCCTGCCTCTCTGCCTACTTGTGATCTCTGTCTGTCAAATAAATAAATAAAATCTTTAAAAAAAAAAAAAAAGAAGAAAGAAAAAATTTGCATTTCGCGTCTTAAAGAGGTTACCGTGCTCGCTCCGGCAGCACATACTTAAAGAGGTCACTCTGAGACTCCACAAACATGGATCCAAACTTGGCTCTACCAGTCACTGGCTATGGGACTTGGGCTTAGCATATTTATCTGCTATGTGCCTCCATTTCTCCATTTGTAAAATGAAATAAAGCTGGCAATCTGCTCCATAGTATTGTTTTGAAAATTGAGTAAGTATGTGTAAAACGCTTAGCACAGTGTCATGCACATAGTATGTATTCACTGTGCTTCAGCTTCTTTAACTCCCTTTTTGGTCACACCTTACCTTGCTCTTTTATGAGCCCTGTCAGGTCTAGGGTCACCTTCTTTGCAAACAGCCTGTGGCAGGCTTCTCTTTAATCCTTAATCCCTTCCCTTTATACCTGTACATTTCCTTCTATGAGCCTCTTCGGTTGTTTATAATCTGATTTTATCTATTTGGTTTTTGAAACCTACTAAACCTGTTCATTACTTAAAGGACATAACAATTTCAGTTTCATTTTCTCCCCCTCGAAGCCATCTGCTAGATTAGTTTTCTAAACAACAGCATGGAGAAGAAAATATTATCCTCAAACTTTTGTCATAAATACCATTCTGAAAACTTTCCAACATACCATCTATAGAACTGTGGCAGTTACTTAGATCCTACCTTCTCTCTGAAATTTTTATCTTTTCAGATATATTCAACTCCATGAATACTAACATCTCTGAGTCAACTGTGGAACGGAATTAGGACACATGGATTTTTGCAGATGGAATTGCCTAGTTCCTAAAACAAAGCTAAAACCAAGGTTTGCTTGATACTGTTCATCTCCATCCATATCTTTAATGCAGTGTGGGTAGCAGTTGAAAAAATTATGTTGCAGTGATTTATTGGCTTATTAGCCCTTAAGCCATATCAGTTTCTAGAATAAATATCTATTTCTGATTTAGCCAAAAATTGTTTAGCCAATATATACAAGCATTTATATTAGGTTAAAATACCCAGGAGTCCTATAATCAAATATAAATGATGGAATGAAAGATTAAAAATATGGTCATTCCTACTAGCCTGTAAAGCATCCTCGCCATGTTCCATTATTCTATGGATATCACTTTCCATCAAATCCCTGACCAATATGTGACCATCACTTAAAAAACAATTATTTTTAAACTAATATATATGTAAATATCACCATGCAATGCCCCTCAAAATTATGTTCCATGGGCAATAATCTGTCTTATATCTCAGGAATCCATTACCTACTGAATCAACACTGAGGCATCTTGAAGCTCAGCAAAAATTACATCAAGAATTTAGTACAACATGCCCAGCTGCCTTATCTTCTCTACTCCCCACCTGCCCTTTCCATCTAAACTGTTTGCTAGATCATGGGTTTAGAACCTGACTTCACCCCAAAGTTTCAAATACACTTACAACCAATATGGGTTCCAACCCTTTCAACATTTGTTGTCCCTTTTCAAACACCAGCTAAATTAGGATTATCAAATAGAACCAAAAAATGTGTGTGCGTGTGTGTGTGCTTGTGTGTGTGTTCATGTTATAGCCCCTGACATTAAGGACTCAACAATCACACACATATTTGTGCCACCCAGTTTTATGGTCTTAATTTCCCAGCATTCAGAGCAGCCCATCTCTAGTTTTCTCTCCTGTCATGATTGGTGGTGGCCCCTAGGAGAATCCTAATCACCCAACAGCCCTGTGAAATTTTCTGAAGAACATCTCTTAAACTTACTATCAGGGGATCAAGCAAATGTGTCCTGCAGTTGTGAACTGAAATCTACCACAGCTGGGTTCTCTACCTCTCAAGACTAGAGAAGCAGACTGTTTTTAAGACTACATACAGCAGGGGGGCACCTGGGTGGCTCAGTGGGTTAAAGCCTCTGCCTTCCGCTCAGGTCATGATCTCAGAGTCCTGGGATGGAGTCCCACATCGGGCTCTCCGCTCAGCGGGAAGCCTGCTTCCCTTCCTCTCTCTCTCTCTGCCTGCCTCTCTGCCTACTTGTGATCTCTGTCAAATAAATAAAATCTTAAAAAAAAAAAGACTACATACAGCAGGCATATGATTATGAGAGAAAAGAAAACATTTCTGTAAGCAAGGAAAGAGCTGCTATGTCTTTTGAGGTCCTGCCTATTCCTTACAAACCTCTGGTATGTTAAGTAAATGAGGAAGGACAATCTAACTCCTCACCTGGACTTGAACACTATAGCTGAATGTTGACTTTTTCAATGGAAAAACAAACTTTAGTTCAACAAGGAAAGAGCATGCGTGGGAAGGATAATTGGGTAATTGGCCACATGGATCCGCTTGGCAATTCTCCCGCTTCCTTGATCTGCATATAAGGAGTGTGTTGGCCACCTGGGACAGCTCTAGGACATCATATTCTGTCTCCTCCAACATGCACCTTCTCCAGCTCCTGTTGAGAGCCGGCCGAGGCATCTTGGTCCTGGTTCTCTGTCTACAGCTGGGGACCAACAAAGCTCAGGAAGACACGTAAGCCAAGTCTTTTTCTTCCTCACAAAAATCCCTTCAGGGAGGGCTCCTATCCTAGCCTGGAAATCTATTCCTGAAAACTTTTCAATTTCCCAGATCTCTAGTCCCAGGGATGCTTATAAACTCCAGATCAAGTCCCACTTCTCTCCTCTCAGGAAGTCCTATCAGCTCCCCTCTATTTCCACTGGATGCTTCTAGGTTGTCTATGGAAATATGGCACTCAGTGTGCATAAAGGCTTTTATTAACAATCAGTCTTGCTCTGGCTCTGATCTACATCCTATCCATAGTCTACACCTTTGTTAGATTTCTGCTCAGTAAACTTTATGTTCTCACAACTTGTCTCCTAGAACAGTAGGTTCAGCAGGTCTGTGATAGCTTTACACAATTTTGGCAGGACTGGTAAAAGGATCAGAAGCCTTGATCACTGGTCCTTGACCCCACAGTCTGAAGTTGAGCTAGCCCAGAAGCTTAGACATTTTTCCTATTTTGAAGCCCAAAAACAAAAGCAAGGACACACTCACCCACCACCCACAGTAGGCCCTAGGAGCACAGGTTCAGCAGCCAAATCACTGAGGGTACATACTTGAAGGAAGCAGGAAAATCAGGCAAATGAATTAGGAAATGCAGCCAGGGTCTGGGAGAAGCAGGGACACTCAGCAAATCTAGAGGGTTTTCTTTACAGGAATATGGTTTTGAGTGCTGGGTTTTTGGATTGTGATTCTGATGATACATCTGTGGCATGACCAGTTACACTGTCCTGGAGTAAACCATTCAGAGTTTTGACAAGTTGCTATAGTGGAGGCCATTGTCCTAAGAAACACTGAGTAGGGGCAGGTTCAGATACAGATGTTAGCCCATGTAGCCCTGAGATGGGACAGCAAAACTCTGAAATAAGCTATACTAATTAGAGTGATCAGCCATCCCCATTTGCCCAGGAATTGCTCGGTGTTAGCACTGAAAGACTCTCATCCCAGGAAGTTCCTCACTACCAGGCAAGCTGATCTGATCACTCACTCTGGCTAAGCTTGTCATTTTATTAATCCTAAATTCATTCACAGATGAGAGGAATTTTAGAAACACTTAATTTTTCACACCCTTTTCTGTGCACTTAGCACTAGAGCAACTGGTACAAGAAATGGAGTATTTCCAAAATCTGAGATGCTTTACTCTAGGAAAATGGGACCCTGAAGCATTATAGCAAAAAACCTGAATTTCCTCCTGTCCCACCCAAAACTAAAAGAGCTCAACCAGGAGTTTCTGGGAGAAAGAAAGTAAGTCTCCTAGTACAGAACCCAGTTATCCCTGATGGAAAAATCCTTGACTTCCCTCTGCCTCCATTTCCTTTTCCCATCAGATTGTAGTATGTGGCTTGAAAGTAGAGTATCATCTAAAGTTCCCAAATATAGCCATGTGTCCAAATTCACTGCACTGCTAAAGAAATATAATTTCCTAGGCCCAGGAACTAAAGAAGGAGGATCTCAAGGATAACTCTAAAAATTCTTCCAGTGCATTAAGATGTTTATGGTTTAGTATGATTCTGTTGATATGGAATATTCTACTAATGATAACTTGAGCCCTCCCACAGAGTGGACAATCAACAGAACCTGGAGGATTTTATTAAGAAATGACATGTGATATTGTACTTTTATTCTTTTTTAACTTATTTTTTGTCAGTGGAAAGAACAATGATGCTCAGTTTTAAATAAAGCATCAAAGTTGCTTTATTAAACAAAACGGAGTCTGTAGAAAACAATCAAACCAAACAAGGATCAAAGATTCCCAAGGGTTCTGATGCTCAGCAAATTATTCATATGCCATCATTCCCTTCCCTTGCACCTTCCCTGTTCCCTCTGTTCTGCTCATTGTGCTCCTCTTTCGTGGACAGATCTCTGATTTCTGCCCTGCTTCTCTCTTCCCAAAACTAGTCGAGAAATTATAAAAATGCAATTGGACATGCCCTCAACAGCAAAAGAAAATGAAGAAGTCACTGTGAAGCTTATAGTTGAAACAGAATTAAGAGAATGTATGGTGGTAAGTAGAGACCTGGGGAAGTAAACTCATAAAACTCTGACTCCTTAGTTATGAGTACAATTGGATTAATCTCTCACTTTACCATTGCATAGTATACCCAATAAAATGCTGAATAGCTAGCCTCATGCTCCCAGTTCTCATATGTGTTATGCTACTTGAGCCTCAGAACAATCTTCAGACCTTGGGGCAGATTACTATTCTCATTTTACAGATGAAGGAACCTGATCCAGACAGGTGTAGGAAGAATGAAAAGGAAAGAAGGAATGAGTAGTGAGAAAAGGACAGCTAAATGGAAAGAGAGGAAAAGTGTAAGAGCTGAGGAAGAAGAGATAAGAGCTCCTCTAAAGTCCTGGACATGATTATTTGAGTGAGGGGTGGGATGGGGGTTCTCACAAGAAAAACTGCAACCCCATTCAGTGGATTGAGGCAAGTGAACAGAAGAGCTATGTTGCAGAGAATACATGGGGTATGATTCCCTCCTCTGCAGTAAGCTCTAAGAAGAAGCTATGTTCATTGTCCCTCCCTCTGCCCTTTTGCTCTACCATCAGAAGTTTACTCTTGTTTCAGCCTCCTCTCCCCAGCAAAGAGCCCACACTCTCCTCCCTATTTTCTCCAATTCAGCAGTCGTGGGAGGGAGTTCCAATCCCTTCACTAGATCAGAGGTTCTTAAAAGGAAGTGCATGTAAGACTCACCTGTGCATTATTGCAGATGTTTGGCTGCTCTGGGCCATCAGGAAAAGGGGTCTGTGCAGGTTTAACCCACAGAGGCTCTTCCCCAGGAAAGAGTGTGTCTTCTCCTCCCTGCTGGCAGACTTCTCACATGCTGTCACACACACACAATCTGCCCCTTGATAGCTACCACTGTTCTAGGGCCAAGACCCAGACGTCTCCCCACTGACTCCTTCCAGAAGGGCACTCTCTCAGGCAGCACAAGCATTTTCCTATGACAGGAGTTTCCTAACTCAGATTTATGTATGATGATTAAATCGGAAACAAAATTGGGAGCATGAAGACTGTTATTCATTAGAATACATTCTAGAAATGGCCTCATACCTATAAGAGAAAGATTTCTGATCACTGAGCAAAGAACAACAAAACTGCTTTGTCAAATTTGTCTGTTTACAGTTCAAGAATATGAACCTTGTATGTTAATAGCAGGTAGGAGGGAAACCACATCATAATTTTTCAATTTTGTTTTATCATAACCACAGATGACAAAAGGAATGAGAACGTGTGCATAAAAGTCTTGTGATAATGGTAGTTTCTGGTGATGATAGATAATGAAGTCTGTTTTTACTCCTGAGAAAGTGTTTAATCACATGTGAAATACTTTTGTGCTACTGTAACTTTAAGGACTACGTTTTAAGAACAATGCTAATACAATACAATAAGGCAATCTTTTTAAAACCTACCCAAGTACAAGGAATCTCATAAAATAAATGATATTGTAAATTAGAAAGAATTTATGGGAAATTTTCTTAGTTCTGGCCAACCAATTTTTATTTGTAGTTTCAAATATTAAAAATATGTATGGTTACAAAAACATCATATTTTTAAATTTTTAGGAAAATATTATTTTTATATGTGTAAAGATTCTAGTACCTAATCTCAATTTTCTAACAATTACAATACTTTTGCAAATAAATTTTTGATCAAGTGAAGTATTAGAATCACAGTTTTTTTTAAAGATTTTTTATTTATTTATTTGACAGAGAGAGATCACAAGTAGGCAGAGAAGCAGGCCGAGAGAGAGGAGGAAGCAGGCTCCCTGCTGACCAGAGAGCCCGATGCGGGTCTCGATCCCAAGACCCCGGGATCATGACCTGAGCCGAAGGCAGAGCCTTAACCCACTGAGCCACCCAGGCGCCCCTAGAATCACAGTTTTAAAATTAAAATTGATTAGGCACACCTGGGTGGTTCAGTTGGTTAAGTATCTGCTTTTGGCTCGGGTCATGATCTTGGGGTCCTGGGATCAAGCCCTGGGTCAAGCTCCCTGCTCAGCAGGAAGTCTGCTTCTCTCTCTCACTCTGCCCCTCCCCCTGCTCCTGCACACCATCTCTCTCTCTCTCAAATAAATAAATAAAATCTTTTTTAAATATTTTGTATTTGTAATTGAAAAAGAACTTGTGACAAACCACAGGGCTTAAACATTTGTGGTATGGACCATTTTGCTAGTCTCGTGAAGTCTAAGGAACTCTCATCAGAAAAGTGCTTTTGAAAGTGTTCCTAAAATGCATTGGATTACACAGGAAAACTACCATATGGAAAAATAGTGATAGGACTATCATGCCCAGCATAGAGCCTACTTAAAAATTAAAAAAAAAAACTTTTGAAACAGTACTATTTATATTTCTTTATCAACATACTAGCCAAAAAGTCAATACATTTAAAATATAGACAAGTTAAATTTTATTTTTTAAAAACTATCTTTGTGATGACTCTTGTTGCTCAGCTTGAATAAGTAGCTGCAGCTGTGCACTGGTTTTTGACAAGAAGTGGATTCCAATAGATTGGGATTTTTGTTTGAATATTCAACTGTTGAAAACTCTGATTTATTAGGATAAACTGTTGTAAATGCCCTAAGAAGGTAAACCAGGCAAGTGTCGGTTTCTTGAAAGAAACACCAGGATCTTCAAAGTATTCTGAGTAAAATTCCAATTGTGAGAACACTTGAATTAGCCGTTTGGAGCTGACGGGCTATTCGGTGCATGGTTGCCAGTTACCTGGGCAAGCTTCAGGAGACAGGCAGATGTCCCCAGCCAGGACCATGCAACCCTGTATTCAAGGTAATGATGAGTGCAGGCAATATTTTGAGCTATATAAACATGTAAATTAATATTAACATACCTATGTTTCTCTTCATGATAAAATCATACACACTGCTAATGCCACTGAGGATCATTGATAACATAACAGAAGGAATACTCAATTTCAGTGAGATATTGATGGTCAGGGGTGGGAGGTTGGGGGAACAGGTGGTGGGTAATGGGGAGGGCACGTTTTGCATGGAGCACTGGGTGTTGTGCAAAAAGAATGAATACTGTTACGCTGAAAAAATAAATAAAATGGAAAAAAAATAAAGCAATTGAACTAAAAAAAAAAATAAAGATGAAATTTCTTTCCATCTGAGTTCACTAGACCCACTGGGTCTATGAACTCTAGGATAACACCCCTGTGCTGAACACTAACCAGACAAAAGCTTCCTGATGCTGCTGAAACTTATGTATCTCAAGTTGTAAAGCCCTCTCAAATTCAAAAAGGAAATTTACCATCAAGATTTCATTTGTTTATCTTACAGCCAAGTTTGGTAAGTAACTGTTTTCCTCTCACAACCAAGAAAAGAAAGACTGAGAGATGTCACTGCAATCATCAAAAGTCACAGAGTTTGAGAGGAGCATGGTTCTGGCAACAAGACCTGGTTTAGGCTCTATACCCAAGAGCTAAGCTGTGGTCACAAACCAGTTCCTGAAAGCCCTAGTTAGGGAACCACAGCAAACTTGCTCTTCAGATGAAAGCTGCCCGAGAATGAGTTCTGCTTGCCCTGTCAATTCACTAATTCTTCCTTTCAGAGCCCAGACCCACCATGGTGCTAAAGCAGGAATTTGAAGACACATTGACAGAAAACCTTCTGACTTCGACTTTAGTTCCCAAAATGATACTATAAAAGTGGACTCCACAGTGCCTCTGATCTACATCCATCCCTGCTATTTGCATACAAAGGATGTTGTCCTCATTTTTCTTTGTGCTCTCTTGCCTTTCTCTCCCTTTCCTGCTCCCCAGACTAACACAGGGTCCTCTCTGCCGACCTCTTCCTCCACAGATTAAAACTTACCTCCAAGGCAGCCACCCAGTAGATGGTCCTTTCAACTATCTTTACACTGCCTGCCTCTGTGAGGATTATCCAAGAACTTTCTACTGGGACTTTGTGGTCAATAGTAAGTATAGGGGCCATCCAAAGAAAGAACTATCCACTAAGGCAAGGGAAACCGTAAAGAGAAATGTGACTTCGGATGTGGGGCAGAATGTCAGGACAGAAGGATGGAGAGAAAGGAGGGAAGAAGAGGGGACAGTGGATGGGGACTATGCCCATGTCTGAAAGTTGAGGGGTTGTGTGAGAAAAGCCCAAGGGAGATACACTTGCAAATGATTTGGGGAAACTGGGCCCTAGTAGGGGGGTGCCTAAAACTAGTAGAAAACCCAGGAAATGGGGTTAGAGTGTTATCAGAGAAGATCTTTGTCCTTTTCTCTTTCAGGAACTATGGCAATAGCAACAGTAGTCCACGTTATTAACAACGAAGGTACCTGCCCTAATATATCAGTGGTGCCCAATGGAAAAGATTATTATTACACCACTAGGAAAATACAGACAGTCTGATCATGCTGGAAGCCCTTGTCTAACTGCCCCCCCCCCCCAGGGTGGTTCCTTTAAGAAAAATTGACTGGAGTATCTGTTGTGGTTTGTAAAATAAACTTCTCACAAACTACTCTGTGTTCTGTTGTGTCTTCCCTTCCAAATCTATCCCAGAGGAGCCTCAGAGCACCCATAATTTCTAGAACTCTGTTCTCTCAAAAAAATGCTACTGAGGAGTTTATGGGTTCTCACTGTCCACTGGTAGGAAGAATGAGAGATGAATAAATAGAGATGACTCACAGAATCTGAAATTCTCTGGACTCCTAAATATTATGCCCCTTCCCTGTACCCATGCCCTGTATTTCCTCACTGTAAGGAAAAACTCAGAAAGCTAGGTAATGTCAGGTGTTAAAGGAAAATGAAGGGCTATGGGAGCAATTAGGCACTGCTGGTGGCCTCTTTGGAGAGCCATCTGACATTACATAACCAAACTGATTCTGCACATACCATATGACCCATCACCTCCACAACTAGAAATGATGGTAAGAGACCCTGGACTCCTAGGCCAATATATTCTAGCTATCAAAGAGAAAGCACCACTGAATAACCGTTGTTCTAAAATATATGCCGCATCTTGAACAACATCACCATAACCCTAAATGGTATGATCTCCGAGCTATCTCTTCAGCTGCTCATTTATGAGGTTTTCCCCACATGTTGTAGGTTACCAGTAGTTTCCTGATGATGCCATTAATGGCAAGATAGTAGATTCTTTGATCATGTGCCCATTGCAACTCTTTCATTAAAAAAAAAAAAAGATTACCCTGATCTGAAGAGATATTAGATGAGATTCCATGTCTAGAAATCAGATACACTTTAAGCCGTCAGATGGCAGTGCCGGTCAAAACACTGCAGACAAGAAGGATACATCCATATCTAGAATATATATCAACCTCAGTAGAGATGAACTATTGCCACCTCAAGAGACAAAAGGTTCAATGAACCAATGTATTCTCCAAATGGTCTTCCCGCTGTTGAGGTCTCAGCATTTGTCTCTGGGCTGAAGGCTGAAAGGTTTCAGCCACAACATCTAAATCACTTACGGTGAGAGGCACATGTACAATGTTGATGACCACTGCCTCGCTGGCCATCACACAAGCATTGGAGTAGCTAAGAACAGAAGCTGCCTTATAACCATTGAATCAGTCATCCTACCCAATTAATTAGTTGTTCAAAGTCTCCTCTGTGTCAGATTCTTTCTTATGAGCATTAACATGAGACATAAAAAAACCACATACTTTGTAGCTTATACCCCTTGGTTCATCCAGATAGCCAACTCATTTATGAACCACACCTGGGTGTTTTATCTCTAAAACGCAGTTATAAGAACTCCCCCACCCATGCAGCTGCAGGCCAATCTTAAGGAAGAGTGTTAGTGCAGTGGGAGTAGCTGACATGAGATAGGAACCACAATTTTTCTGTAACTTAAGACCTCTGGACCAAGTTGGATCCAATTGCAACTGTGCTATTTCCATTGTATGATGAATTGCTGCTGTACCCACCCAAATTTATAATTTGTGGATCAACCAATACCTAAGTCATCATGGGAAACTCTGGTCCCATAGTTACTCGATGTTTCATGGTCGTTTTAGGTCTTTATAGTGCTCATGTGCTCGTTTAAAAAAAAAAAGTTCTATGCTGCAAATGATACGGCTGTACTTCAGAATCCTATTGGTCTACTCTGCAACTCTCCTCCTAGGTCTCAACAGAGACTACACTCAGTGTCTTTAATCTACCATAGGAAAGATGAAACACATAGCATATAGGATATGCCAAGTAATATGGCCAAAATACAGGCGACTTGGTTTGTTCAGACTGCCATAACAAAATACCATAGTCTGGGTGGCTCAAACAACAGAAATCTGTTTTCTCACAGACTGGAGGCAAGAGGACTAAAATCAAGGTGTCAGCATGGGTTCTTGGGAGGGCCCTCTCCCTGGGTTGCAGACAGGCACCTTCTCATTGTGTTCTCAGGTGGTGAAGAAAGAAGTCTGGTGTCTTTCTCTTCTTATAAAGGCACAGTTCTATCTTAATAGGACTCCATATTTATGACTTCATTTAACCTGAATCACCTCCTTAAAGGCTCTATCTCCAATCCAGTCATGAGAAGAAGGGTGAGGAGGGTCACAGCATCAACATATGAATCTTGGAAGGGACACAATTCAGTCACAGTAAGTAAACTTTTTTCTCATGCCAAAGTTTGAGCCTGCTACAGAAACCTTTTTTTGTTCTGATACCACTCAAAACTGGTGTCTTTTTGAGTCACCCAATAATGTGACTGAATGTGTCATTCACAAGTATAGTAAATACTGCCTCCAAAATCCAAGGCCTTCCAAGTATTGTGCTTCTTTTATAGTGGTAGTTTATTCAAGGTGCAAAAACTTTCTGGAAAAGATATTCTAGGGGCACCTGGTTGGCTCAGTCAGTTAAGCATTCAACTCTTGATTTCAGCTCAGGTCATGATCTCAGGGTTGTGAGATCAAGTCCTGCATTGGGCCTTCTTGGGATTCTCTCTCTCTCTCTCTGGAAAAAAAATGTAGCATGCCCCAGACCACTGAACCCCTAAAAAACTTCACTGATGGGGTAGTCACCTAAATATGTGCATTGTATAGGTGTCCTACTAGAATATCAACAGCGCTTGCTACCTCTTGCTCAGCAGATCCAATTAATACAATATCATAGAGATGTGGGCCTGTATTCTGTTCAAGGTCAGGATGATCATGGTACCCATATTATAACAGGCATTAGGAAAATTAATATAGTATGATGGTAAAACCATGAATATGTATGACTGTCCCTCCAGGCAAATATAAACTGCTCTTTATCTTTTTATTTGATGAGAAAAAAAAGGAGCATTAATCATATCAGTAGCCACATAGCAAGTGCCAGAGACTATACTTATATTTCTTGTGAAGATATCACGTCTGACATGGAAGTGGTCAAGAGACTTTTTTGTGTATCTGTTCATTTGCTTGTTTACAGTAGCCAACCATGGCCCATTTTCATACATTTGACTTTGCATGAGCCAAACTGGTGAAGTAATAGAGGTATAATTCTGATCACCACCCACCATCTTTTAATTCTTTTAGGGTGGCACTTACCTCTACCATCCCACTAGAATGAATTGTGACTTACTTTCTTAGCTTGGGGATGAAATTTCACCAGATCCTGTTTAACTGTTCCAATCACAACAGTGCTTACTTCACAGGTCAGGGAATCTATGTAAAAGTTCTGCAACAGTTTATTATATTCATCAAATTATACATTTAGGGACCAGAAAAATGACCACAGCATAAGAAAAAAATGTACTCACTGTGAGATGAACTTTGACCAGGACCCTACTTATCTCCTGGCTTCCATAGATCTCATTATACCATGGAGGCATGATAGCATTTTGGTGTTACTCTCAGCTTAGAACCAGCATCCAATATACTCAAAAGAGTGGTAGTTCCTCATTCTCCAGATGTAATTATTCTGGTGAATGACCAGAAGTTTCTTTAAAGAAAGACTGAGGTAATATATACTACAAACACATGTTGTGGTGTTGCAGATCACTTCCTCAAGGGGACCCAGTCTCTCTTTGAATCAGTAGGCTCTGAGAGCTAATTCTGGTCTGGAAACTAGGAGAAGGATAATGATTTGTCATTATGTTTGCCAACATCAGCCTTCTGCTTATTCAGCTGAACTTTTTGTATATATAAGTTAAACAATCCCCTGTTGTCTTTCCACACATCCTTCTCCTATAAACACCATGGTCTATTAGCCATAACCAAATATACCTGTTGGTGAAAGTTCCCATTATAATTTTGGCCTTGCTGCCAGTTACTTTAATTATGTCACCCTTGCCTCCAACAGTGAAGTGCCAATTCCAGGCCTCTGCTAGTTCAGAATCTTATAAATGCCACTGATACACAGAAATGTAGATCTATAGCAGCATTTTCTACTCTACCTGAACCTAGAGAGGACTGTCACCAATGAACTTAAAAATTCCAGTGCCCCACCTTCCCACTAGCATTCCTTACCAATGGGTATGTCTTTTGGGATTTCTCAAGTAGTAAAGTCAGCTAATTGATTCTCTGGCCTTGAATAATACCTCCATTCTGGCATGCTCTCTTCCATGAGTCTATTGAATTCCTAAATACTATGACCAGAGTTTGAGCATAACCACCTTATTTTCCTCAGGTCACCACATTTCCAAACACTAAGGGGCCACCCCAGCAGAATATCAGACTTATTCCAGATATTCTTTGACAGGTACTTAAATTCTGAGTCTTGGGATAGAGCCTCTCTGTAAGCACCTTCCAAAATCCCAAATCCCAATGATCCCTACCCCTGACATTCATCCTTTTGTGTAATTCCTTTCCCTTGAGAGCAAGCAGGAGTAATGACTTCCTTCTACTCAGTGGAAAATAGCAAAGGTGATGAGATGTCACTTATTTACTCAAGCCCTGGAAATCAACAAAAGCTTAACAGGAGACAAAACAGTGAGAGCAACCTGCAGTTTGGTGCTACTGCAGCTCTGGAAAATACCTGGTCTCACCCAGCTCAAGTCCCAGGCAGCTCCAGACTGGCCCACTAACAATAGGAGGACTAAACAGGCAAAGAAATCCATTGCAGACAACTGGACTATAGGCAAAAGTGACTCAGCCACAATGAGAGTGGGTGCATACATTTGCAGGTGCCCCCTACAAATGAGAGTAGGGTGCATACAATACACAGGAAACAACCTGAAGTGCCAGGTTCTGGTAAACAAGGCACATTGCACCACAGGGCACTACAGGACCTCTTCTTCATAAAGTCACTACTTTCAAGAGCAGGAAAGATAGCTGACTTTATTGACACATAGAAACACACACAGAGTGTTAGACAAAATAAGGAGACAAAGGAGCATGTCCCAAATGAAAGAATAGGACAAAAATACAACAAGAGAGCTCAACAAAATGGAGATAAGTAATATGCCAGATAGAGAATTTAAAGTAATGGTCATAGGGGTAATGGGTGGCACAGTTGGTTAAGCATCTGACTCTTGGTTTCTGCTCGGGTCATGATCTCAGGGTCATGAAACTGAGCCCCACATCAGGCTCCACACTGAGCTCAGAGTCTGCTTAAGGCTCTCTCTCCTTCTCCCTTTGCCCTGCCCCAACAAATAAATAAACCTTTAAAAAAATAAAATAAAGTGGGACATCGGCAAAGGCAAGGGAAGCAAGGGCAAAAATGAACTATTGGGATTTCATCAAGATCAAAAGCTTTTGCACAGCAAAGGAAACAGTTAACAAAACCAAAAGACAACTGACAGAATGGGAGAAGATATTTGCAAACGACATATCCGATAAAGGGCTAGTATCCAAAATCTATAAGGGACTTAGCAAACTCAACACCCAAAGAACAAACAATCCAATCAAGAAATGGGCAGAGGACATGAACAGACATTTCTGCAAAGAAGACATCCAGATGGCCAACAGACACATGAAAAAGTGCTCCACATCACTCGGCATCAGGGAACTACAAATCAAAACCACAATGAGATATCACCTCACACCAGTCAGAATGGCTAAAATTAACAAGTCAGGAAATGACAGATGCTGGCAAGGACGCGGAGAAAGGGGAACCCTCCTACACTGTTGGTGGGAATGCAAGCTGGTGCAACCACTCTGGAAAACAGCATGGAGGTTCCTCAAAATATTGAAAATAGAAGGGGGCGCCTGGGTGGCTCAGTGGGTTAAGGCCTCTGCTTTTGGTTCAGGTCATGATCCCAGGGTCCTGGGATCGAGCCCCGCATCGGGCTCTCTGCACAGCAGGGAACCTGATTCCCCCTTTCTCTCTGCCTGCCTCTCTGCCTGCTTGTGATCTCTGTCTGTCAAGTGAAAAAATGAAATCTTAAAAAAAAAAAAAAGAAGAAAATGTTGAAAATAGAACTACCCTATGACCCAGCAATTGCACTACTGGGTATTTACCCTAAAGATACAAACATAGTGATCCGAAGGGGCACGTGCACCTGAATGTTTATAGCAGCAATGTCTACAATAGCCCAACTATGGAAAGAACCTAGATGTCCATCAACAGATGAATGGATAAAGAAGATGTGGTATATATATGCAGTGGAATACTATGCAGCCATGAAAAGAAATGAAATCTTGCCATTTGCGACAACGTGGACGGAACTAGAGGGTATCATGCTTAGTGAAATAAGTCAATCGGAGAAAGACAACTATCATATGATCTCCCTGATATGAGGACATGGAGATGCAACATGGGGAGTTAGGGGGATAGGAGAAGAATAAATGAAACAAGATGGGATTGGGAGGGAGACAAACCATAAGTGACTCTTAATCGCACAAAACAAACTGGGGGTTGCTTGGGGGAGGTGGGGTTGGGAGAGGGGGAGGGGGGTTATGGACCTTGGGGAGGGTATGTGTTATGGTGAGTGCTGTGAAGTGTGTAAACCTGGCAATTCACAGACCTGTACCCCGGGGATAAAAATACATTATATGTTTATAAAAATAAGAAATAAATAAAAAATTAAATAAAAAAATAAAATAAAATAAAGTAATGGTCATGAACATACTCACTGGACTCAAAAAAAGGGTGGAGGACCTCAATAAGACCCTTAACAAAAACATAGAAAACATAAAAAAGAACCAATCAGAAACAAAGGACACAATAACTGAAATTAAAAATACATCAGATGGAAAAAATAGGCTAAAGGAAGCAGAAGAACCAATCAGTAGTGGAGAATAGAGTCAAGCTGAACAGCAGAAAAAGAATAATAAAAAATGAAAATAAATTAAGGGAACTCAACAACACCATCATAACAACTTTCAAGTTACAGGGATCCTGGGAGGAAAAGTAAAGGGAGTAGGATATTTATTTGAAGAAATGATAGCTGAAAACCTCCTGAATCTGGGGAAGGACAGAGAAATCCAGATCCAAGAGGCACAGAGAGCCCCCAGCAAAATCAACCAAATGAGGTCAACACCAAGACACAGTAATTAAAATGACAGAAAGTAGTGATAAACAGAGAAGTTTAAAAGCACCAAGAGGAAGAAAAAAAAAAAAAACACATACACGCACACACAGTTATATATAAGGGAAACCCAATAAGGTTATCAGCTGATTTTTCAGGAGACACTTTGCAGACCAGAAGAGAGTGGCATGATATATTCAAAATGCTAAAAGAAAAAAATGCAGCCAAAAGTACTCTATCCAGCAAGGCTATCATTCAGAATAAATGAGAGATAAGGGTTTCCCAGACAAACAAAAGTTGAAGGAATTCATGACCACTAAACCAGCCCTACAGGAAATGTTAAAGGGGACTTTTTAAGTGGAAAGGAAAGACCATAAGAAGGAGTAAAAAAAACAGAAAGAAAAATGTGGTAAAATTAAGTATATCTATAAAAATCAGGAATCACAAAATAAAAGGATCTAAAGCATGACACCATATACTACAATGCGAAGGAGGGGTTAATGAGGAATGAAATTTTAATGATTTTAGAATGGGTTCAAATTTAAGTGACCATCAGCTTAGTATAGACTGTTATGTGCATAATATGTTATACATAAACCTAAAGGTAACCACAAATCAAAAACTGGTAATATATACGCAAAAAATAGAGAAAGGAATTCAAGTATATCACTAAAGAAAGCTAGCAAACTGTGAGAGAAGACAGCAAGAGAAGAAAAGAACAGAGAACTACAAAAACAACCACAAAACAAGTAACAAAACGGTAATGAGTACATACATATCAATAATTACTTTTAATGTAAATGGACTAATCACCTCAATCAAAAGACATAGGGAAATGCAATGGCTAAAAAGGCACAACTCTTCTATATGCTGCCTACAAGAGACTCATTTCAGACCTAAAGACATTGGAAGTGAATGGATGGAAAAGCATTTATCATGCAAATGGAAGTTAAAAGAGAGCTGGGATAGCAACACTTAGACAAAAATAAACCTTCAAAGAAAGACTGGGACAGGAGACAAAGAAGGACACTCCATAATCATAAATGGAACAATCCAGCAAGAAGATACAACAATTGTAAATATTTATGCACCCAACATGAGAATACCCAAATACATAAAGCAGCTAATAACATAAAGGAAGTAATCAATAGTAATATAATAGTGGGAGACTTTAACACTCCAATTACATCAATGGATAGATCATCCAAAAGAAAATCAACAAGGAAACAGTGTCTGTGAATGACACATTGGACCAGATAGATTAAACAGATTTATTCAGAACATTCTACCCTAAAGCCGAATACACATTCTTTTCAAATGTACATGGAACATTCACCAGAATAGATCACATGTTAAGCCACAAAATAAGTTTTAACAAATTCAAAAAATCAAAGTGCCTCTTTGCATCTTATCTACCACAACACTATGAAACTAGAAATCAATCACAAGAAAAATCTAGAAAGAACACAAATACACAAAGGTTATACAACATGCTACTAAACAATGAGTGGGTCAATGAAGAAATCAAATGGGAAATAAAAAAATACATAGAGACAAAAGAAAATGAAAACAAACAATCCAAAATCTTTTGGATATAGCAAAAGCTGTTCTAAGAGGGAAGTTTATAGCAATACAGGCATACCTCAAGAAACAAGAAAAATCTCAAATAAACAACTTAACCTTACACCTAAAGGAGATAGGAAAAGAACAAACAAAACCCCAAACCAGTAGTAGAAAGGAAATAATAAAGATGAGAGCAATATAAATGAAATAGAAACTAAAAAGAACAGTAGAACGGGTCAAAGAAATTAGGAGCTGGTTCTTTGAAAAGAGAACCTTTAGCCACACTCATCAAATAAAAAGGGGGGAGACTCAAATAAAATCAGAAATGAAAGAGGAGAAATAACAACCAACACCACAGAAATACAAAGAATTATAATAATTTTATGAAAAATTATACCCCAACAAATTGGACAAGTTAGAAGAAATGGATAAATTCCTGCAAACATAACCTCCCAAAACTGAATCAGGAAGAAATAGAAAACTTTAACAGACCAATTATCAGCAACAAAATTGAATCAGTAATCAAAGAATCCCCAAAAAACAAAAGTCCAGGACCAGAAGGCTTCATAGTTGAATTCTACCAAACATTTGAAAAAGAGCTAATAACAGTTCCTCTCAAATTATTCCAAAAAATAGAAGAGGAAGGAAAACTTCCAAACTTATTCAATGAGGCAAGCATTACCCTGACACCAAAACCAGAAAAAGACATTACAAAAAAGAGAGAGAGAGAGAGAACTATAGGCCAATATCTCTGACAAACACAAAAGCAAAAATCCTCAACAAAATATTAGCAAACTGAATCCAACAACAATACATTAAAAAAAAAATCATTCACCACGATCAAGTGGGATTTATTCCTAGTATGTAAGAGTAGTTCAATATTTGCAAATCAACCAGTGTGATACATCACATCAATAAGTGAAGGGATAAAAACTCTATGATCATTTCAATAGATGCAGAAAAAGCATTTGACAAAGTAAAATATCCATTCATGATAGAAACTCTCAACAAAATATTTTTAGAGGGAACTACCTCAATATAATAAAAATGTTTCAACATAATATGAAAAACCCATAGCTAATATCACACTCAATGATGAAAAACTAAGAGATTTTGGAGGGAGGAGTCAAGATGGCGGAGAAGTAGCAGGCTGAGACTACATCAGGTAGCAGGAGATCAGCTCGATATCTTATCTAAACATTGCAAACACCTACAAATCCGACAGGAGATCGAAGAGAAGAAGAACAGCAATTCTAGAAACAGAAAATCAACCACTTTCTGAAAGGTAGGACTGGCGGAGAAGTGAATCTAAAATGATGGAAAGATAGACCGCGGGGGGAGGGGCTGGCTCCCGGCAAACGGCGGAGCAACGGAGCACAAAATCAGGACTTTTAAAAGTCTGTTTCACTGAGGGACATTGCCCAGAGGCTAAACTGGGGTGAACGCCACGCGGGGTCAGCGTGGCCCCAGGTCCCGCAGGGTCACAGAAGGATCGGGGGTGTCGGAGTGTCCCAGAGCTCTCAGATGTTAGAACGGAGAAGCCGGCTACAGAGACAGAGCCAAGGACTGAACTCTCAGCTCGGGGTTACCTTGAAATGGTCGCGGGCTGGGTGAACTCGAAGCACGGCTGGAGGCTGGGGATATGGAGTGATTGGATGCTGTCCTCTGGGGGCGCACTGAGGAGTGGGGCCCCAGGCTCTCGGCTCCTCTGGGCCGGAGACTAGGAGGCTGTCATTTTCATTCCGTCCTCCGGAACTCTACGGAAAGTGTTCAGGGAACAGAAGCTCCCAAAAGCGAACCCAAGCGGGTTACTTAGTCCGGCCCCCGGTAAGGGCGGTGTAATTCCGCCGCGGGCAAAGACACTTGAGAATCACTACAACAGGCCCCTTCCCCAGAAGATCAACAAAATATCCAGCCAGGACGAAGTTCATCTATCAAGGAAAGCAGGTTCAATACCTAAGACAGCAGCGGAATTCCAGAGGAGGAGAAAGCAAAGCATGGAACTCATGGCTTTCTCCCCATGATTCTTTAGTCTTGCGGTTAATTCAATTTTTTTTCTTTCTTTTTTCTTCTTCTGCTAAATTTTTTAAAACTTTTACCCTTTTCTTTTTTAACGTTTTCTGACTAGTTTATCTAAAATATATATTTTTTCTTTCTTTTTTATACTTTTTCTTTATTTGTTTTATTTTTTAAATTTTTTTCTTTTTTTTCTGAACCTCTTTTTATCCCCTTTCTCCCCCTCCCCCCACAATTTGGGGTCTCTTCTGATTTGGTTACAGCGCATTTTTCTGGGGTCTTTGCCACCCTTTTAGTATTTTATTTGATCCTTCATATCCTCTTATCTGGACAAAAAGACAAGGCGGAAAAAATCACCACAAACAAAAGAACAAGAGGCAGTACCGAAGGCTAGGGACCTAATCAACACAGACATTGGTAATATGTCAGATCAAGAGTTCAGAATGACGATTCTGAATGCTCTAGCCAGGCTCGAAAAAGGAATGGAAGATATTAGAGAAACCCTCTCTGGAGAGATAAAAGCCCTTTATGGAGAAATTAAAGAACTAAAATCTAACCAAGTTGAAATCAAAAAAGCTATTAATGAGGTGCAATCAAAAATGGAGGCTCTCACTGCTAGGATAAATGAGGCAGAAGAAAGAATTAGTGATATAGAAGACCAAATGACAGAGAATAAAGAAGCCGAGCAAAAAAGGGACAAACAGCTACTGGACCACGAGGGGAGAATTCGAGAGATAAGTGACACCATAAGACGAAACAACATTAGAATAATTGGGATTCCAGAAGAAGAAAGAGAGAGGGGAGCAGAAGGTCTATTGGAGAGAATTATTGGAGAGAATTTTCCTAATATGACAAAGGGAGCAAGCATCAAAATCCAGGAGGTGAAGAGAACCACCCTCAAAGTCAACAAGAATAGGTCCACACCCCGTCACCTAATAGTAAAATTTACAAGTCTTAGTGACAAAGAGAAAATCCTGAAAGCAGCCCAGGAAAAGAAGTCTGTAACATACAATGGTAAAAATATTGGATTGGCAGCAGACTTATCCACAGAGACCTGGCAAGCCAGAAAGAGCTGGCATGATACATTCAGGGCACTAAACAAGAAAAACATGCAGCCAAGAATACTCTATCCAGCTAGGCTATCACTGAAAATAGAAGGAGAGATCAAAAGCTTCCAGGACAAACAAAAACTGAATGAATTTGCAAACACCAAACCAGCTCTACAGGAAATATTGAAAGGGGTCCTCTAAGCAAAGAGAGAACCTAAAAGTAGTAGATCAGAAAGGTACAGAGACAATATACAGTAATAGTCACCTTACAGGCTAATGATGGCACTAAATTCATATCTCTCAATAGTTACCCTGAATGTTAATGGGCTAAATGCCCTAATCAAAAGACACAGGGTATCAGAATGGATAAAAAAACAAAACCCATCAGTATGTTGCCTACAAGAAACTCATTTTAGACGTGAAGACACCTCCAGATTTAAAGTGAGGGGATGGAAAACAATTTACCATGCTAATGGGCATCAGAAGAAAGCTGGGGTGGCAATCCTTATATCAGATCAATTAGATTTTAAGCCAAAGACTATAAAAAGAGATGAGGAAGGACACTATATCATACTCAAAAGGTCTGTCCAACAAGAAGATCTAACAATTTTAAATATCTATGCCCCTAACATAGGAGCAGCCAACTATATCAACCAATTAATAACAAAATCAAAGAAACACATCAATAATAATACAATAATAGTAGGGGACTTGAACACTCCCCTCACTGAAATGGACAGATCATCCAAGCAAAAGATCAACAAGGAAATAAAGGCCTTAAATGACACACTGGACCAGATGGACATCACACATATATTCAGAACATTTCATCCCAAAGCAACAGAATACACATTCTTCTCTAGTGCACATGGAACATTCTCCAGAATAGATCACATCCTGGGTCACAAATCAGGTCTCAACCGATATGAAAAGATTGGGATCATTCCCTGCATATTTTCAGACCACAATGCTCTTAAGCTAGAACTCGATCAAAGAGGAAAGCTGGAAAGAACCCAAATACATGGAGACTAAAGAGCATCCTTCTAAAAAATGAATGGGTCAACCAGGAAATTAAAGAAGAATTGAAAAAATTCATGGAAACAAATGATAATGAAAACACAATGTTTCAAAATCTGTGGGACACAGCAAAGGCAGTCCTGACAGGAAAATATATAGTGGTACAAGACTTTCTCAAGAAACAAGAAAGGTCTCAAGTACACAACCTAACCCTACACCTACAGGAGCTGGAGAAAGAACAATAAAGAAACCCTAAACCCAGCAGGAGAAGAGAAATCATAAAGATCAGAGCAGAAATCAATGAAATAGAAACAAACAAAACAAAAAAAAACAATAGAAAAAAAATCAATGAAACTAGGAACTGGCTCTTTGAAAGAATCAATAAGATTGATAAACCCCTGGCCACACTTATCAAAAAGAAAAAAGAAAGGACCCAAATAAATAAAATCATGAATGAAAGAGGAGAGATCACAACTAACACCAAAGAAATACAGACAATTATAAGAACATACTATGAGCAACTCTACACCAGCAAATTTAACAATCTGGAAGAAATGGATGCATTCCTAGAGACATATAAACTACCACAACAGAACCAGGAAGAAATAGAAAACCTGAACAGGCCCATAACCAGTAAGGAGATTGAAATAGTCATCAAAAATCTCCAAACAAACAAAAGCCCAGGGCCAGACGGCTTCCCAGGGGAATTCTACCAAACATTTAAAGAAGAACTAATTCCTATTCTCCTGAAACTGTTCCAAAAAATAGAAATGGAAGGAAAACTTCCAAACTCATTTTATGAAGCCAGCATCACCTTGATCCCAAAACCAGACAAGGATCCCACCAAAAAAGAGAACTACAGACCAATATCCTTGATGAACACAGATGCAAAAATTCTCACCAAAATACTAGCCAATAGGATTCAACAATACATTAAAAGGATTATTCACCACGATCAAGCAGGATTTATTCCAGGGCTGCAGGGTTGGTTCAACATCCGCAAGTCAATCAATGTGAGAGAATACATTAATAAAAGACAGAACAAGAACCATATGATACTCTCAATAGATGGTGAAAAAGCATTTGACAAAGTACAGCATCCCTTCCTGATCAAAACTCTTCAAAGTGTAGGGATAGAGGGCACATACCTCAATATTATCAAAGCCATCTATGAAAAACCCACCGCAAATATCATTCTCAATGGAGAAAAACTGAAAGCTTTTCCGTTAAGGTCAGGAACACGGCAGGGATGTCCATTATCACCACTGCTATTCAACATAGTACTAGAAGTCCTAGCCTCAGCAATCAGACAACAAAAAGAAATTAAAGGCATCCAAATCGGCAAAGAAGAAGTCAAACTCTCACTCTTTGCAGATGATATGATACTATATGTGGAAAACCCAAAAGACTCCACTCCAAAACTGCTAGACCTTGTACAGGAATTCAGTCAAGTGTCAGGATATAAAATCAATGCACAGAAATCAGTTGCATTTCTGTACACCAACAACAAGACAGAAGAAAGAGAAATTAAGGAGACAATCCCATTTACAATTGCACCCAAAACTATAAGATACCTAGGAATAAACCTAACCAAAGAGGCTAAGAATCTATATGCAGAAAACTATAAAGTACTTATGAAAGAAATTGAGGAAGACACAAAGAAATGGAAAAGTGTTCCATGCTCCTGGATTGGAAGAATAAATATTGTGAAAATGTCTATGCTACCTAAAGCAATCTACACATTTAATGCAATCCCTATCAAAATACCATCCATTTTTTTCAAAGAAATGGAAAAAATAATCCTAAAATTTATATGGAACCAGAAAAGATCTCAAATAGCCTAAGGAATATTGAAAAAGAAAGCCAAAGTTGGTGGCATCACAATTCTGGACTTCAAGCTCTATTACAAAGCTGTCATCATCAAGACAGCATGGTACTGGCACAAAAACAGACACATAGATCAATGGAACAGAATAGAGAGCCCAGAAATAGACCCTCAACTCTATGGTCAACTCATCTTCGACAAAGCAGGAAAGAATGTCCAATGGAAAAAAGACAGCCTCTTCAATAAATGGTGCTGGGAAAATTGGACAGCCACATGCAGAAAAATGAAATTGGACCACTTCCTTACACCACACACAAAAATAGACTCAAAATGGATGAAGGACCTCAATGTGAGAAAGGAATCCATCAAAATCCTTGAGGAGAACACAGGCAGCAACCTCTTCAACCTCGGCCGCAGCAACTTCTTCCTAGGAACATCGGCAAAGGCAAGGGAAGCAAGGGCAAAAATGAACTATTGGGATTTCATCAAGATCAAAAGCTTTTGCACAGCAAAGGAAACAGTTAACAAAACCAAAAGACAACTGACAGAATGGGAGAAGATATTTGCAAACGACATATCCGATAAAGGGCTAGTATCCAAAATCTATAAGGAACTTAGCAAACTCAACACCCAAAGAACAAACAATCCAATCAAGAAATGGGCAGAGGACATGAACAGACATTTCTGCAAAGAAGACATCCAGATGGCCAACAGACACATGAAAAAGTGCTCCACATCACTCGGCATCAGGGAACTACAAATCAAAACCACAATGAGATATCACCTCACACCAGTCAGAATGGCTAAAATGAACAAGTCAGGAAATGACAGATGCTGGAGAGGATGTGGAGAAAGGGGAACCCTCCTACACTGTTGGTGGGAATGCAAGCTGGTCCAACCACTCTGGAAAACAGCATGGAGGTTCCTCAAAATGTTGAAAATAGAACTACCCTATGACCCAGCAATTGCACTACTGGGTATTTACCCTAAAGATACAAACATAGTGATCCGAAGGGGCACGTGCACCTGAATGTTTATAGCAGCAATGTCTACAATAGCCCAACTATGGAAAGAACCTAGATGTCCATCAACAGATGAATGGATAAAGAAGGTGTGGTATATATACACAATGGAATACTATGCAGCCATCAAAAGAAATGAAATCTTGCCATTGGCGATGACGTGGATGGAACTAGAGGATATCATGCTTAGTGAAATAAGTCAATCAGAGAAAGACAACTATCATATGATCTCCCTGATATGAGGATGTGGAGATGTAACATGGGGGGTTAGGGAGATAGGAGAAGAATAAATGAAACAAGATGGGATTGGGAGGGAGACAAACCATAAATGACTCTTAATCTCACAAAACAAACTGGGGGTTGCTGGGGGGAGGTGGGGTTGGGAGAGGGGGAGGGGTTTATGGACATTGGGGAGGGTATGTGTTATGGTGAGTGCTGTGAAGTGTGTAAACCTGGCAATTCACAGACCTGTAACCCTGGGGATAAAAATACATTTTATGTTTATTTAAAAAAAAAAGAAGAAGAAAGAAAGAAAGGATGAATACCCAACTTTTGTAGCAACATGGATGGGACTGGAAGTGATTATGCTGAGTGAAATAAGTCAAGCAGAGTCAAGTATCATATGATTTCACTTATTTGTGGATCATAACAAATGACATGGAGGACATTGGGAGATGGAGAGAAGGAAGTTGAGGGAAATTGGAAGGGGAGGTGAACCATAAGAGACTATGGACTGAAAAACAACCTGAGGGTTTTCAAGGGGCGGGGGTGGGAGGTTGGGGGAACCAGGTGGTGGGTAATGGGGAGGGCACGTATTGCATGGAGCACTGGGTATTGTGCATAAACAATGAATACTGTTACGCTGAAAAAATAAATAATTTAAAAAAAAAAAACTAAGAGATTTTTACTCATCACTTAGATTCAACATAGTACTGGAAGTCCTAGATACAGCAGTCAGACAAGAAAAAGAAAAAAAAAGTCATTCAAATTGGAAAGAAAGAAATAAAACTTTCATGAAGTGCAGATGACATAATACCATATATAGAAAACCCTAAAGACTCCACCAAAAAACTACTAAAACTGATACATTATTCAATAAGTTTGCAGGATAAAATCAATATACAGAAACCTACTGTATTTCTTTTTTTTTTTTTAAGATTTTATTTACTTATTTGACAGAGAGAGAGATCACAAATAGGCAGAGAGGCAGGCAGGGGGCAGCAGGCTTCCTACTGAGTAGAGAGCCCAATGTGGAGCTCAACCCCAGGACCCTGAGATCATGACCTGAGCTGAAGGCAGAGGCTTTAACCCACTGAGCCACCCAGGTGCCCCTCCTACTGTATTTCTATACACTAATAATGAAGTAGCAGAAAGCAAAACTAAGAAAAAAATCCCATTTACAACTACACCAAAAATAGTAAAATATCTAGGAATAAACTTAAAGGAGGTAAAAGACCTCTATTCTGGAAACTATAAGACACTGATGAAAGAAATTGAATATGACACAAACAAATAGATATTCCATGCTCACGGATTGGGAGAACCAATATTGTTAAAATGTCCATACTACACAAAGCAATCTACAGATTTAATGCAATCTATATCAAAATACCAATGACATTTTCACAGAAATAATAAAAAATCCTAAAATTTTTATGGAATCACAATAGTCCTTGAATAGCCAAATCAATCTTGAAAAAGAAAAATAAATCTAAAGATACCACTATTCCAGATTTCAAGATATACTACAAAGCTATAGTCAAAACAGTATGGTAGTGGCATAAAAACAGATACATAAATCAATAAAACAGACAAGAGAGTCCAGAAAAACAGCCAAACATGATTATGTAGTCAATTAATCTTTGACAAAGGAGGCAAGAATACACAATGGGAAAAAGACATTCTCTTCAACAAATGGTGTTGGAAAAACTGGATGGTTGCATGCAAAAGAATGACACTGTACTACTCTCTTACACTATACATAAAAATAAACTCAGAATGGATTCAAAGCTAAATGTGAGACCTGAAACCACAATAATCCTATAAGAGAGTACAGGCAGTAATTTCTCTGACATCAGCTTAGCAACATATTTTAGATACATCTCCTGAGGCAAGGGAAGCAAAAGCACAAAAATGAACTATTGGGACTACATCAAACTAAAAACCTTCTGCACAACAAAGGAAACTACTGACAAAACAAAAAGGCAACCTTCTGAATGGCAGAAGATATTTACAAATGACATATCTGATAAGGGGTTAGTATTCAAAATATATAAAGAACTTATAAAACTCAACAACATAAATAATAATCCAATTAAAAAATGGAAAGAAGACATGAACAGACATTTCTCCAAAGAAGACATATAGGTGGCCAAAGACACATGAAAAGATAACTCAATATCACTCAACATAGAGAAATGCAAATCAAATTAGATATCACCTCACACTTGTCAGAGTGGCTAAAATAAAAAAACAAAACACAAGAAACAACAAGTGTTGGCAAGAATGTGGAGAAAAAGAAACACTCATGCACTGTTGATGGGAATGCAATCTGGTGTAGCCACTGTGGAAAACAGTATGGAGGGTCCTCAGAAACTTAATAGAATTACCGTATGATCCAGTAGTTCCACTACTGGATATTTATCCAAATAATATGTGGACTCTTATATTTATTGCAACATTAATTATAATAGCCAAGTTATGGAAGCAACCTAGTGTCCATCAACAGATGAGTGGATAAAGAAGTGATATATACAGTGGAATATTGCTCAAGTATAAAAAAGAATGAAATTTTGCCATTTGCAACAACATGGATGGATCTGGAGGGTTCATTAAATCACTGGCCATTGATTGCTTCAACTGTCAGCCTCTCTCCCCTCCCTAAAGATGGGAGGAAAGAGGGAGACTAAAAGATCCAACCTTCTAATCACCTGGTTTCAGTTCTTCTAACAACCAATCCCCAACCTTAGTTATTTTCCAAACGTCACCTCAGCAACGTAATAAAAGATACCTTTATCACTCTCATCTCAAGAAAGTCTAAGTGTTTGAGGAGCTGTGAGCCAGAAATGTGGACGGACAAAGACCAAATATATATTAGAAATATATTTTGGTCATCTGAGTGGACAAATATATGTTTCTTATAAATCACAGTATCATAATCTGTATCTATATGCTGAAGGACTTCTTTCAAAAATATGGAAGGCCACTCTGCCCACAAACATGGCAAGTTGGAAGGGCTGGGCAGGGATGGGAACACCAAAAACCCTGAAGAAGCAGGGTTTTGAGCAACCCCCAACCAATGATATGGAAATTGACAAGGATATACCTGAGCTCTTATGTCTCTGGAGTGCAGTACTTGAGTCATGTGCTTTAACCATTTGCCAGAGATTCCCCTAAGGATTAAGTTTGCCTTCTACTCTGACAACTGGCTTAATGATGTACCCTATATTTATTACATTCCTCTGAGTATACCCATACACATACTCCCCTGCATTCCCCCAAATTTTCCAAAAAGCTGAAAAACATTTCCATTAAAATCTTTACCTTAAAGTTGCCCCTGGAAGAACATAAACTAAAATAAAGTTTTCAAGCTATTTAAGAATATTAACTGCTGAGGAGACATGTCTGGAGCACTAAGAGCAACTCTCAGGAAGGGAAGGGAAGAAAAAGAACACTATTACACCATATCAGGTAGCAATGGCATAAAATAGTTCCAAAACATTTTGATGTCTCATTTGGTATAGCCATTTTAGCTAAGGTCATATTTTAATAGGACCTAACAACAAAATCTAAACAAAACATTAAAATGTTAGTCATGTGTTAGGGTCAGAAATGGGGTGAGGGTTAATAGGGGATATTATTTTGCAAAAAAACTACATAAAACAAGAAGTCAAATGGTTACCCAAAATATACACTTTGGAAAGGACCACAAATTATGGAACCAAAGACCCACAATACCAACAATATCAGCACTAGGCAGGAATTCTAGTTCTGGATTGGGAAACCAGAGGACCAGGAAAAGGTGACTTAAACACTGGCTAGACAGAGAGGGGTGATAAGGAAGAGAGGAGAGATTCCTTGGTTCAAGATGAAACTCCAAAGACAAATGGTAAAACAGATATAGAAGCTAATTACCGGGCATAAAATTTCAGTTAGGTGAGATAAATTAGCTCCAGAGTTCTACTGTTCAAACTGTACCTATAGTCAACAATACTGTACTGCACACTTTAAGATCTGTTAAGTTTGATCTCATGTTAAATGTTCTTGCAACAAGAAATTAAATTCTTTCTAAAAAAGAAATCAAATGCCAATTTAATATTAAACTAACAGAACAGTCTTTAAAACAGGCAAATTTTTTTAGTGGCAGAAATGGAACAATGAGAAATAAATAGGAAAATAACCATTTAGAGACCTTGCAAAGGAAAAATATACTCGGAAGTTTTTTAAGATGCAAAGAAAATAAATAAACTGTGAAATGGACCCAATAAATAAATTATTTTAAATTAGAAGATAGTTTTGAAGAATTCATCTAAGAGCTAAAGAAGAGCTCTATGAGCATATTAGTTTGTTTTTTGCTAAAACACCCTATACAATTTATCATTTGTCCCATACTTAAATTTTTTTAATTTTTTGGCATTAAAACATGCCAGGATGGGTTTGGTACTTTCAGTCTGTACTCCAACTTCTGACCAGGTCGTCTCTATAGAATGTGAGATGCTTCACTAAAATCCCAACTGGCTTTTCCATACACTTTCCAGAAATAGTGGGACAAATAAACTCTTTTGAAGGACAGTGTTCAGGGAACTTATTGCAAAAATAAAGTGTCCTCATTAGTGAGTGGTTTAGGACCCTTGTCTCCTTCACCCTCAGACGGTAGTTAAAAAGGAAAAACACTGCTGCTTTTGCTGACTGCACCCACTGGCTGTGCACAGCTCATGAGACAGGCATGAAGTCTACAGGCCACAAGTTGGTAAGCGCAATGAAGAAAGTGAGAAATACAGCTTAGGTGAAAAGTGTATAAAAAATAGAGCCCAAGCCCACCCATAGAGCATGAAGAGAGTGGTCTGAATATTCCTGATATGGCAATTTGTCGTTTTTTATATGCAGTGTAAATCTACAACTACTTGTTTTATTATTTGACCTTTTTATGATACACCTTTTGGTATAAGTGAGCTAAAAAATAAGTGTTTGGTAATTAAAAATTAAGTACTGAGTTTTCATTTCTCAAGAAAGTTGATGATGAATCATGTGATTGTTTTCATTTACCATCTATTGTGCAGGCTATAATACTATCACAGACCACATGAAAACCCTTGACGTAAATCTGCTACAGGAGTATCAGCATCTAATTCAAAAGTCAGTTGTTATTTTTAAAAGACCAGGACTAAAGATGACAGTGATGTACATCTATAGAAGGTGCATTTCATTCCTATCTCTTAGTGGAGCATGACCTTTTTGGTCAAATACCTTTATCTAGGTTAACTAAGAAAAAAAGAGAGAAGACCAAATAAAATCAGAAATGAATGAGGAGATATTGCAACTCTTACCACAGAAGTAAAGAGAATCTTAAGATACTATCATGAACATGAATGTGCCACAAATTGAATAAACTAGAAGAAAATGGATAAATTCCTAGAACCATATAATATAGTAAGACTGAGTTATAACAAAATCGAAAATCTGAACCAAATAAATAACAAGTAAGGAGATTGAATAGGTAATCAAAAACTTCTCAAAAAAGAGAAGTCTAGGACCCAATGGCTTCACTGGTGAATCCTATCATATAAAGAATTAACACCAATCCTTCTCAATCTCTTCAAAAAAATTAAGAGGAGGTTATATTTCTAAACTCATTTTATGAGGCTAGCATTGGTCTTAAAAAGCCAGAAAAAGACAGTATAAGAAAAGAAAACCATAGGCCAATATCTCTTATGAACATAGATACAAAATCCTCAACAAAATATTAGCAAACCAAATTCAACAGCATATTAAAAGAATCATACACTATAAACAAATAGACTTATCCCTGGGATGCAAAGATAACTCAACATAGGCAAATCAATCACTGTGCTATACCACATTAACTGAATGAAGGATTCAAATCATATGATCATCTCCATAGATGCAAGAAAGGCATTTGACCAAGTTCAACACTTTTTCCTGATAGAAACACTCAACAAACTGTATATAGAAAGAATGGATCTCTACATAACAAAGATCATAAATGACAAGCCCACAACTAACATCATAATTAATGGCAAAAAATGGAAAGTTTTTCCTCTCAGATCAGAAACAATACAAAGACTCTCCGCTCTCACAACGTCTATTCAGCATAGTACTGGTAGTCCTAACCACAGTAATCAGGTAAGAAATAAAAGGTATCCAAATCAAAAGGGAAGAAGCAAAATATCAATATTTACATTTTCAAGTTGTTTGTGTGTATACCAAAAAGGAATTTGAAAGCCATTCATGTTGGGTCCGTTAGCAGAAGAAAATTCCCAGTAATACATATTGCATGGAGCACTGGGTGTGGTGCATAAACAATGAATTCTGGAACACTGAAAAGAAATTTAAAAAATAAATAAAAATTTTTTTAAATTAAGAAAAAAGAAATATGCTCAAAGTTATATAATTAACAAGTAACAGAAGCAAGAGTCAAATTCAACTTTCACTGGGAAATAAACTTGTGTTTATTCTAATATATATATATATATATATATATATATATATATGTATACATATATATAACCTTAGTTTTATATCAGATTTATCGGAGTTTTTCAAATAGAAAAATCAGTCGATTCAAATAATAGTTAGGTTGTGTTCACCCAATTCATGAATTAAAAGTAAAGCTTTTGGAAGTTCTTTCTGTTTGAAGATGAAGTAGCTGACATTATGGTGTGTGCTACTGAAGTTCATTTAAAAAGCTAAACATTGAAAATAAAAATTATTTGTTTGGTAGTTCATAATGTGAACAGAAATTTTAGGGGAGCACCATGTTGCCTTAAAAACAAATATTCTCAGGGCACCTGGGTGGCTCAGTCAAGTTGGGCATCTGACTCTTGATTTTGGCTCAAGTCATGATCTCAAGATTCTGGGATTGAGCCCCACATCAGGCTCCTTGGTCAGCAGGGAGTCTGCTTGGGATTCTCTCTCTCTCTTTCTCTCTCTCTCTCTCCCCCCGCCACCCTTCCCCACCTCGCTTTCTCTCAAATAAATAAATAAATCTTTAAAAGATATATTCTCACTAAATTAAGAAATCTGTGAAATAGAAAGGTAATTGGAATTGTTTGTGGTACAAGCATAATTCAAATAGCATTCAAACAAGTGGAGCTACTTTACCAATCAAAATAGAAGCTGTAGGTGACAAGCTTTGCAAATATTTTTATATAAACAGACTAATGATAATGACCTATAAAATTTGTATGATAAATCTGATACTGGATATCAAGAAATACTTCAGCATGGCAATGCACATTCTCTCCCATTGCTTCTTCTCACTAGTCATTCTTCAGATATGTTCAAATCTTTGAAGAACTGTTTTTTTTTTGTTTTTTTTTTAAAGATTTTATTTATTTATTTGACAGAGAGAGAGATCACAAGTAGGCAGAGAGGCAGGCAGAGAGAGAGGAGGAAGCAGGCTCCCCGTGGAGCAGAGAGCCTGATGCGGGGCTCGATCCCAGGACCCTGAGATCATGACCTGAGCGGAAGGCAGCGGCTTAATCCACTGAGCCACCCAGGCGCCCCGAAGAACTGTTTTATAAATGAAACTAAGTGGCCTACAATTATATCAAATGTTTTAGTAAACAATTCCTGTACATTTTGATTACAATAGCCTGCCCTTATCCTCATTTTCACTTTCTGTGGTTTCATTTATACACTTTTGGGCAACCAAAGTCCTTCTGACATGTTGTCAGAAAGTCAATAGTAACCTAACACTATGTCACAATCCTATGTCATTCACCTCACTTCTGTCTCCTCATGCAGGCCTTTTATCCTCTCATATCATGAGAAGAAAATGGGTGATTATAGTGCAGGAAGATATTCTGGGAAAAGAGACCAGATTCATATAAATATATTATAGTACATTGTTATAACTGTTCTATTTTATTATTAGTTATTAGTGATAATTTCCTGCTGTGACTAATTTATAAATTAGAATTTATTTTTTTAAAGATTTTATTTATTTATTTGACAGAGAGAGACACAGCAGGGGAAGTGAGAGAGGGAGGAGCAGGTTTCCTGCTGAGCAAAGAGCCTGATGCTGGACTCAATCCCAGGATGCTGGGATCATGACCTGAACTGAAGGCAGATGCTTAACGGACTGAGCCACCAGGTACCCCTAAATTAGACTTTATTATAGGTCCATATGTATAAGAAAAAATCATAGTATATTCACAATTTGGTACTATCTGCAGTGTCAGGCATCCACTGAAGGTCTTAAAACATATGCCCCACTGATAAGGGGGGCTATTTTACATTTTGTGTAGACTCAGAGAGAGGTGTATAATCCAATTTTTAAGCAAATGGAGTAAAAAAACAGTTTTTTAAATTTTTAGTAAATTACAGTGATTGAAAACAACTCATAAGCCGGAAAACATTGATATTTCCTCTACATAAGTAAGGATGGAAGGAAAAAGACACAGAACAAAATAAACCATGAATGCTCAACAGTGCAGAAGTTTTAATTTTAAAATTTAAAAATTGTGTTTTATTTTCATAGTTTGGCTGTTGTGGACATTGCTGCTATAAACATTTGGGTGCACGTGCCCCTTCAGATCACTACATTTGTATCTTTAGGGTAAATACCGGTAGGGCAATTGCTGGGTCATTGGGTAGCTCTATTTTCAACTTTTTGAGGAACCTCCATGCTGTTTTCCAGAGTTTTTGCACCAACTTGCACTGCCACCAACAGTGTGGGAGGGTTCCCCTTTCTCTGCATCCTCACCAGCATCTGTCATTTTCTGACTTGTTAATTTTAGCCATTCTGACTCATGTGAGGTGGTATCTCATTGTGGTTTTGATTTGTATTTCCCTGATGCCGAGTGATGTGGAGCACATTTTCATGTGTCTGTCAGCCATCTGGATGTCTTCTTTGTAGAAATGTCTGTTCATGTCCTCTGCCCATTTGTTGATTGGATTATTTGTTCTTTGGGTGTTGAGTTTGATAAGTTGTTTATAGATTTTTGGATACCAGTGCTTTATCTGATATGTCATTTGCAAATATCTTCTCTCATTCTGTCAGTTGTCTGTTGGTTTTGCTAACTGTTTCCTTTGCTGTGCAAAAGCTTTTGATCTTGATGGAGTCCCAATAGTTCACTTTTGCCATTGCTTCCCTTGCCTTTGGCGATGTTCCTAGGAAGAAGGTGCTGCGGCTGAGGTCAAAGAGGTTGCTGCCTGTGTTCTCCTCAAGGATTTTGATGGATTCCTTTCTCACATTGAGGTCCTTCATCCATTTTTAGTCTATTTTCATGTGTGGTGTAAGGAAATGGTCCAGTTTCATTTTTCTGCATGTGGCTGTCCAATTTTCCCAACACCATTTGTTGAAGAGACTGTCTTTATTCCAATGGACATTCTTTCCTGCTTTGCCAAAGATCAGCTGACCATAGAGTTGAGGGTCTATTTCTGGGCTCTCTATTCTGTTTGATTGATCTATGTGTCTGTTTTTGTGCCAGTACCATACTGTCTTGATGATGGCAAACTCTGGGAGGTGCAGAGAACCCCCCTCAAAATCAATAAGAATAGGTCCACACCCCATCATCTAATAGTAAACTTACAAGTCTTAGTGACAAGGAGAAAATCCTGAAAGCAGCCCGGGACAAGACGTCTGTAACATACATGGTAAAAATATTAGATTGGCAGCAGACTTATCCACAGAGACCTGGCCAGCCAGAAAGAACTGGCACGATATATTCAGAGCACTAAATGAGAAAAACATGCAGCCAAGAATACTATATCCAGCTAAGCTATCATAGAAAATAGGAGAGATAAAAAGCTTCCAGGACAAACAAAAACTAAAAGAATTTGTAAACACCAAACCAGCTCTACAGGAAATATTGAAAGGGGTCCTCTAAGCAAAGAGAGAGCCTAAAAATAGTAGACCAGAAAGGAACAGAGACAATATACAGTAACAGCCACCTTACAGGTGATACAATGGCACTAAATTCATATCTTTCAATAGTTATCCTGAATGTAAATGGGCTAAATGCCACAATCAAAAGACACAGGGTATCAGAATGGATAAAAAAAAAAAACAAAAAAAAAACCATCAATACACTGTCTACAAGAAACTCATTTTAGTCCCAAAGACACCTCCGATTTAAAGTGAGAGAGTGGAAAACAATTTACCATGCTAATGAACATCAAAAGAAAGCTGGGGTGGCAATCCTTATATCAGATCAATTAGATTTGAAGCCAAAGACTATAATAAGAGATGAGGAGGGACACTATATCATACTCAAAGGGTGTGTCCAATGAGAAGATCTAACAATTTTAAATATCTATGCCCCTAACATGCGAGCAGCCAACTACATAAACCAATTAATAACAAAATCAAAGAAGCACATTGACAATAATACAATAATAGTTGGGGACTTTAACAGTCCTCACTGAAATGGACATATCATCCAAGCAAAAGATCAACAAGGAAATAAAGGCCTTAAATGACACACTGGACCAGATGGAAATCACAGATATATTCAGAACATTCCATCCCAAAGCAACAGGATACCCATTCTCATTCCCTGCACATTTTCAGACCACAATACTCTGAAGCTAGAACTCAATCACAAGAGGAAATTTGGAAAGAACCCAAATACATGGAGGCTAAAGAGCATCCTTCTAAAGAATGAATGGGTCAACAAGGAAATTAAAGAAGAATTGAAAAAATTCATGGAAACAAATGATAATGAAAACACAACGGTTCAAAAATCTGTGGGACACAGCAAAGGCAGTCCTGAGAGGAAAATATATAGCAATACAGGCCTTTCTCAAGAAACAAGAAAGGTCTCAAATACACAACCTACTCCTACACCTAAAGGAGCTAGAGAAAGAACAACAAAGAAAGCCTAAACCCAGGAGGAGAAGAGAAATAATAAAGGTCAGAGCAGAAATCAATGAAATAGAAACCCTAAAAACAGTAGAACAAATCAATGAAACTAGGAGCTGGTTCTTTGAAGGAATCAATAAGGTTGATAAACCCCTGGCCACACTTATCAAAAAGAAAAGAGAAAGGACCCAAATCAATAAAATCATGAATGAAAGAGGAGAGATCACAAACAACACCAAAGAAATACAAACAATTATAAGAACATATTATGAGCAACTCTACACCAGCAAATCTGACAATCTGGAAGAAATGGATGCATTCCTAAAGACATATAAACTACCACAACAGAACCAGGAAGAAATAGAAAACCTGAACAGACCCATAACCAGTAAGGAGATTGAAGCAGTCATCAAAAATCTCCCAACAAACAAGAGCCCAGGGCCAGACGGCTTCCCAGGGGAGTTCTATCAAACATTTAAAGAATTAATTCCTATTCTCCTGAAACTGTTCCAAAAAATCAAAATGGAAGGAAAACTTCCAAACTCATTTTATGAGGCCAGCATTACCTCAATCCCAAAACCAGACAAAGGTCCCATCACAGGAGAATTAAAGACCAATATCCTTGATGAACACAGATGCAAAAATTCTCACCAAAATACTAGCCAATAGGATCCAACAGTACATTAAAAGGATTATTCACCACAACCAAGTGGGATCATGACCCGAGCCAAAGGCAGAGTCCCTAACCCACTGAGCCACCCAGGGGCCCCCAGATTACTTCTTTAGTGCTGACCAGAAAATTCCTGACTGACCAGTTAAGGCAATATTTCTGGGGGAGACTGAAATTGCAATTAGATTGAGTATTAGACCCCAGTTTGGGAACTTGGTCTAAGTGGCACTATCTTGGGCCTATGGTTTTCTTTTTTTAATACCTTCAACCTTCATTTTTCATAGTGTTCTATTTAAAAGGAAATGTATACATGTCCATGCATTTAAAAATTTATATGTAACATGGGGCACCTGGGTGGCTCAGCGAGTTAAAGCCTCTGCCTTCAGCTCAGGTCATGATCCCAGGGTCCTGGGATCGAGCCCTGCATCGGGCTCTCTGCTTGGCTGGGAGCCTGCTTCCTCCTCTCTCTCTCTCTCTCTCTCTGCCTGCCTCTCTGCCTACTTGTGATCTCTATCTGTCAAATAAATAAATCTTTAAAAAAAAATTTATATGTAACAAAAGTTTATTATCTCTCAAGTAATTTATTTTCGTTTTTGTTTTTTTATTTGACAGACAGAGATCACAAACAGGCAGAGAGCCAGGCAGAGAGAGAGGGAGAAGCAGGCTCCCTGCTGAGCAGAGAGCCCGATGTGGGGCTCAATCCCAGGACCCTGAAACCAAGACCTGAGCTGAAGGCAGAGGCTCAACCCACTGAGCCACCCAGGCGCCCCTCAAGTAATTTGTTTTGCAAAGAATTTCTATCTCTTGAAAATTAGCATCTTCTTGCTTTACTGTTGTGATATTGTGATTTATAATAAGAGATATATTTGGTCTCTGTGCCTTTTTTCTGGCAGAACTCCTAAAACTTTTGGAATTTCTGAAGTCATAAGCATTATAAAGGTGTTTTTAGTTATGTTGATGAAGTGACTTGAAGATCACACCTAAACTGGGGTGGTTGCCAGGAGAACCAATCATTGATTAGAAGTTTGGAATTTTCGGTCCCACCCCCTTATTTCCAGAAAGGAGAGAGGGGCTAGAGTAGAAACAATCACCAATGGCCAATGATTTAATCAATCCTGCCTACAGAATGAAGCCTCCTTGGGTTCAGAGAGCTTCTAGTGAACATGTGATGTTCACTGGAGAGGGCATGGAAGCCACATACTCCTCATCTCCTCCATCTGAAAGTTCATTGGTAGCCTTTATCCTATCCTTTATTATAAAGTTTATTATAAAACTGGTAAGCTGTTTTCTTGAGTTCTGTAAGCCACTCTGGCAAATTAATGGGACCTAAGGAGAGAATCCATGGGAACCTCTAATTTACAGCTGACAGGTCAGGAGCACAGGTGACAACTGGGATATGTGATTGCCATCTGGTGTGGGAGCAGTCTTGTGAGATTGATCCCTTAACCCATGGGATCTGATGCTATCTCCAGGTAGGTAGTGTCCAAATTGAGTTAAATTGTAGGACACTGGCTGGTGTCACAGAGTGACCTGGTATGGGAAAAAACACATACACAAAAAACAAAAATCCACACATATGGTGACCAGAAGTGTCAGAAGTGAAGGGTTCTGTGTAAGTAGTAAGGAAAATTTCGCAGATAGAAAGCTGGGTTGCCTTTTTTTTTTTTTTAATTCAATTATTCTTCCTTTAAGTAGTGAAGACATAAAAAAAGACTATCAGGGAAAAAAATTGTTAACAGTCAAGTCAAACCTGAATTTAGTTTTTGGCTAAAAGGATCCACACAAAAGGATCCACAGGTCCAGGGAGTATAAATAATGGGACAGAACATGGACTCTGGCACCAGGTAACTTGTGTTAGAATCCCAACTCTGTCTCTCTCTAGGTGTGTGACTTTGGCCTCAGTTTCCACATCTGAAAATGTAGGTAATAAAAGCACGATCTTTAAAAAAAAAAAAAGAGTATATTCTTCATTGGGTTGCTGTAAGGCTTAAATGTGATTATGGAAAGTATTTGAAAAGTGCCTAGAGACATGTAGTTCTGCACATAATCAGAACTACATGTCTCTACCTCTATGTCTTTGAATTTATTATTATTATTATTATTATTATTATTATTATTATTATTTTCAGTCAGTTCCCTGAGGTAACAAGTGAAATTAGTTAAATGGTGACTTGGTGGGACACCTGGGTCACTCAGTCATTAAGTGTCTCACTGCAGCTCAGGTCATGGTCCCAGGGACCTGGGATTGAGCCCCATGTCAGGCTCCCTGTTCAGCTGGGAGTTTGCTTCTCCCTCTCCCTGTGTACCTCCACCCCACTCATGCTCTCTCTTGCTATCTCTCTCTCTCTCTCTCAAATAAATACATAAAATCTTTTTTTTTAAATGGTGACTTGGTGGGCAAATGTTCAGCTTAAATGGTGCTAGTCAAAGCCAAGGCCCTCAATGCCATGTTAGTGGTTTATAAATGAGCATCTACGGAAGTCCTCCCCAGCCCCATAATTGAACCAATACCAACAAATACAGTGGACATGGAAGAGGATTAAAAAGCAAATCCTTCCATCATTTGCATCTCCAGATTTAGAGTTAAGAATTCTGAGATAAACAAATGAAGTGAATTTGGAAATGATGCATCCAAGACTTACTCCTGTGACATGAAGAGTGGGAGCTATCAAAGATCTGCCTAACAAATGCTAGAGAGACATTTTCTTCCAGACACCAAAGAGGGGTAATAACTTAAGATGACTGAAACCTGCAATCCCCCAGAAAATGAATTGTCACCACTTCAGATCTTCTCGATTTTAACAATTATAGGCACTGAATGCATCGCTGGTATCATTGCACATGGGTTCATTATGGCTATAAATGCGGCCGAATGGATTAAAAATAAGGTAGTTTCCACCTGTGGCAGAATCCTGTTTTTCTTGAGTGTATCCAGAATAACTCTCCAATGCTTCATGATGCTAGAGTTTACCTTCAGCTCAATATTCCCACATTTTTATAATGAAGACCTTATATATGACATGTTCAAAGTAAGTTTCATGTTCTTAAATCATTGTAGCCTCTGGTTTGCTGCCTGGCTCAGTTTCTTCTACTTCATGAAGATTGCTGATTTCTCCCATCCCCTTTTCCTCAAGCTGAAGTGGAGAATTTCCAGATGGATGCCCTGGCTTCTGTGGCTTTCAGTGTTTATTTCCTTGGGCTACAGTGGTTTCTTCTCTAAAGACATCTACAGTGTGTATTGCAACAATTCGTCTATTCCTTCCTCCAACTCAAGTAAGAAAGAGTACTTCACTGAGACCAATATGGTCAACCTGGTTCTTCTCTATAACTTGGGGATCTTCATTCCTCTGATCATGTTCATCCTTTCAGCTACCTTGCTGATCATCTCTCTCAAGAGACACACCCTACACATGGAAAGCAATGCCACTGGCTCCAGGGATCCCAGCATGGAGGCTCACATGGGGGCCATCAAAGCTACCAGCTACTTTCTCATTCTCTACATTTTCAATGCAGTTGCTCTATTTCTCTATATGTCCAACATCTTTGACATCAACAGTTCCTGGAATATTTTGTGCAGATTTATCATGGCTGCCTGCCCTGCTGGACACTCCATTCTGCTGATTCGGGACAACCCTGGGTTGAGAAGAGCTCGGAAGCAGCTTCAGTCTCAAGTTCATCTTTACCTAAAAGAGTAGACTCCATGACTGACACCCACAGAGTACAACAGCACCCAGCCCAACCAGTTCTGCCTTTCCCTCACCCATACCCCTGTCCTTCTACCTCCTTTCTTTCCCAAACCTGATCCTTTTATCTTCTACCTATGTATTTTTTTAATACAGAAGGCTGATATTCACTTTTCTCTTTTGCTTCATGTGCACAATCACAGTGAAGCTTGACATTCTTTACCTGACCTTCTATTTCTACCTCCCCTTGCTTCATCTAAAGCAGTGATTCTATACATTAAATCTCTGGGAGAGATTTTTAAAAATACCAATGTCCAAGCCTGACCCCTAAATTAAGTCAGAATTTTTGGTGTTAGAACTAAAATAATTATTTTAAGTTCTCAAGTGATTATTTTCTAAAACAAAAATTTTTAAGATGGTCAAACTGGCTTATAACAAGAAAAAAGTTAAGACTACTTTGAAGTGTAAGTTTTCACCTATCAGATTAGCAAAGATCAGAAAGTTTGGTAACACACTATATGTGATTTTGGAGACGAGGCAATCTCATAAATTGATGGAAATACTAATTGCTCCTTCCTCAAGTACAGTTTAGTAATACTTCTGAAGGAATATACTTTTAATTGACAATTTTACATGGGGGAATTTATCTTATATTTCAGTACATTAAAAACTGACAGGTACCAGTTATATATTGCAATAATTTGCATCTAAGATGGCCATATTTATTATTAAATATGGAACCACATTGAGGGTAGCAACCAATGTTGAGTCGCCAATCTACGATAAAAACTTACTCTACTTTCTCTCCCTATCTGTAATAACCAGGTTAAATTCCTCCTGAAATAGAAACATTATTTCTTTTTCTCTTCAATAAGATGCAGAGACTCTTCTTAAAGGGTCTTGTTTCCTGAACTTCTCTGTCCATGGGGCTCTAAGACACGATAAATAAGGTAAAAGAACAAAATGTAAGGAAGACCTTGAAATTTTGAAATGTTCAATCCGGGAGAGAGATGCCAGCACTTGAATCTATTCAGGGCAGGTCTGGACTTTGGGCTGCTTTATTACTCATGACCTGTAGTAGAAAGAGCCACCCTGAGAGAAGAAAGGGTAAACTACCCTCCCCCATTTCATAACCAGTCTACAATCTGTAAACATGGACACGTCTGGGTCAGTCCTCACTGGGCCAAGTACTCCTCACATGTGCCATCCTTAAAAGTTACCAGCAAGTAAATATGACTTGCTATTGAAACCATGAAATTCTTCCAGGAAGGAACATGACTGTTTCAGCTGTGAGCATTAGATGTTCATCACCGTTTGTCGTTTAATCCTTATCAAGTATTTTGTTGTTAAAAAAAAAAATGTTTGATATTGCAAATATCCTTCCTTGTACATTAACAAATGAATTCTGGAAAATATACTGGATGCTAAGAAAACTGGTAAACCTGTTTGTAAACATTCTCAGGGGTTGAAGACATTAAGTCAGTGAGTATCAAGACATAGTTATCAGGGTACCTGGGTGGCTTGGTTAATCGGCTGCCTTTAGGCCAGGTCATGATCCCAGGGTCCTGGCATTGAGCCCCGCATCAAGGACCCTGCTTCTTCCTCTCCCTCAGCTTGCCATTCCCTCTGCTGGTTCTCTCTCTTTCTCCCTCATCAAATAAATAAAATCTTTAAAAACAAACAAACAAACAAAAAACCATAGTTATAGGCAGCTGGAAACAGACCATCAAAGCCATGACCAGTGAGAAAATATTGATGGAAATGATTAGATTGCTCACTGAGCAGCTCCCAAAACCCAGTAACAGATAATTGGGGAAATACATATCACATGTCACAATTGTTTGTCGCTATTTCTAGTAATGTGGTAAGGTTTATTTTCTTGTGAAATAGCCTGATTGCTACAAAGCTGTCTATTAAAAGGATCTTAACTCAATTCTCATGCCTGGCTTTTTTTTTTTAAATGAGATTGTCAATATTAACAACATAATACTGTTACTCATTTCTAAAACTCCACCCAAAGATTACAGAATTAAGAAATTAGAGTTATTTCAAATTTATTTTTTAAGTTATTATATTAGCAAAGTAAAAAAGCTTCTGGCAAACAAACAAACAAATAAATCCTGAAAAGGTATTTTGTGAAAAGTAAGTCTCCTGCTCACCCTGATTTCCACTTCCCCCAAGCAGCAGTTCTATTGATTTCTAGCTTTAGCTTTTGTGGTGGCTACTTTTTAGCTCCGAATGCACACACACACACACACACACACACACACACACACACATTGTTTCATCCATCTGTAAACAACACCCATTGACTCATCACTGTAAAAGATGAGGACAGAAGTGTCTTTTATATTGTCCTCAACTGTTCCCTTGTCCTCCTCCCAAATTTTGAGAATTGCATTACTACTCTTAGCTCTTATTCTCATTGCTTTTAAATAATTGAGTGATCATTTTACATTTCAATGTTCTGATATTTATAGTCAATGCCTATCAACTCAGCACTAAATAGTGTTGGTGCTCCTATCCTTCCCTCTACTACTTCTCCCTTTTCTGCCTTCTAACTTCGAAAAGCAACATGCTCTTTTTACACTGTTATATGCTATAGTTAAGGCTCAGGTCATGATCTCAGGGTCCTGGGGTCAAGTCCCATGTCGGGCTCTCTGCTCAGCAGAAAGCCTGCTTCACCCTCTCTCTCTGCCTACTTGTGATTTCTCTGTGTGTCAAATAAATAAAATCTTTTAAAAAATAAAAATAATAAATGTAGAAAAATCAATAAACAGCATTTCTTTCTTTAAAAAAAGATTGTATTCACTTATTTGAGAGAGGAGGAGAGAGAGAGAAGAAGAGGAGGAAGCAGGAGCCTGCTACAGGACTCAGTCTCAGGACTCTGGGATCATGACCCAAGCTGAAGACATAAGCCTAACCAACTGAGCCACCCAGGCATCCCAATAAATAGCATTTCTAATGTTATTGCTAAAGCTATTATTGAACTCAGAACCAAAAACTGCTTTCCATTATGTTCAATGACACAATCCATAGACCCAAGTAAAAGGACTATTTCCAGCATAAAAATCAGGTGCATTTTATTTTCTGACACTCCCATCATTTACTCAACAACATGCAAGAGTTTAGACTTATGATAATCCTGCTCAATTGCCTACCTTCATGTTGTTTAGACCACCCTCATCTCCCAGAAATAGTATATTCCTTACACCTTCTCAAAGGAATTCAATACTTTAATCATGGTACTCTCAGCTGGATATAATCCACTAAGTAATTTCCTCAGAAAGGTCCTTTGGAAATGGGAAATGTTTTCCTTTTTCCTCACTTTTGATTGGTAGTTGATTGAACATATAATTCTAGGTCTAAAATAATTTACCTTAAGTAATTAGAAGAAATTTCATTATCTTTTCACATTTGTTGTTACTAATTGGAAGTGTGAAAGCAACCTGTGCCTTTTTCTTTCTTCTTCAGAAGTTTTTAGAATCTTCTTTTAATACTTAGTGATTTACCAGGGTTGCACAATTGCATATAACAGAAATCTGACTAAAGTGACCATATAATGCTTTTTTTTTCTTTTTTTACGGACCAAATTTTATTTTTTCACTGTTCCAAGATTCATTGTTTATGCACCACACATGCCCTCCTTAATACCCACCACCAGGCTCACCTAACCCCCCACCCCCTCCTCTCCAAAACCCTCAGTTTGTTTCTCAAAGTCCACAGTCTCTCTTGGTTTGTCTCCCCCTCCGATTTCCCCCAATTCACTTTTCCTTTCCTTCTCCTAATGTCCTCCATGATATTCCTTATGTTCCACAAGTAAGTGAAACCATATGATAATTGACTTTCTCTGCTTGACTTCTAATGCTATTTTTTAATGTAACAGGAGTTCTAGAGGCTGAAAAAAATGCTCCAGGAAGTCACCAATGACCCAAGATCTTTCAAGCTTCCTTTCCAGACAAATCATGCTGCTGAAGTTCATATTCATGGTCACAGGATGACTGCTACACACGGGCATCACTTCTACATTCTAGGCAGAACTGGGTCATATGGACACCCCCACAAGGAAATCTGTAGAAGAGTTATTTTTAATTTAAAGTGCACACTTCCACTGTAATCTACGCTAAACAAAATCAGGGTACTAATAATGAGGAAGAGGGAAGAATGATCATGGTTTAAGCAAATAGTTTCAAATGTTCCATTTGGTAAAAATTATATAAGACCAGTTTGGGGCTTATCAGTCAAAAGACCATACCTTAGTAGCACTTGTAAAATTTTCTCTTGTTTTTAAAAGCAATTTCTTCCTCTTCATTTTCTCTAAATTGATCCCTGAAAATCCTTTTGGTCAGATTTTATGCCTCCCAGATTAAACATGTGTCTTTTGTCATTTCTTTTATCTTTTTCATCATTGATTTATGCTCAGCATTCACAGATACTATCTTGAATTCATCTTAATTTTACTGAAATCATATATTAACTGAATATAATTTTAAACCATATTTTTAGTTTCTAAGTTTCTTCTTGGTGCACCTGGATGACTCGGTTGGTTAAGCATCTGACTCTTGCTTTCGGCTTAGGTCATGATCTCATGGCCCCGGCAGTGAGCCCCTCATCAGGCTCTGTGCTCATTAGTTCGTCTGCTCATCTCCCTCTCTCTCTGCCTTTCCCCTAGCTCACTGTGTGCTCTCTCTCTAAAATAACTTGCCTTTAAATAAAATAAAATAAAAGTTTCTTCTTGTTTCTTACTTCTTTTTAATAGCATCTTTTTCTTATTTTATGGATGTAGTATCTTTTCTACCTTCTCTGAAGATATAAGTTCAAATTTTTTTTAAAGTGTTCTTCTTTGATTTTTATTTCTTCAGGGGTCATTTATTTTGAATATTTATCTTGCCTTTTCTCTTTTAGGCTGTGAATTTTGCTCCTATTTCTGATAATCCTTGATTACTAATTCATGAAGGAAAATGAAAGGCTGCCTTTTCAAATAATAAGTAAGAATTATTTCCCAGTAGGACATTCTTTTGAATGGAAAGGCTGATTGGGACCTCTATTTTGCAACTGGGCCATTCAGTTCATCAGGATTAGTTTCTGATGTTTTGGGGGGGGGGTGGTTTGAGGTTTTTTTGGTGTGTGTGTGTGTGTGTGTGTGTGTGTGTGTGTGTGTGTGTGTATGCTTTAGGTGTGTGGGTAAAAAATCAGACACTAGCCTAGAAATCTAAAATGTCATAATAACAAAAGAATTTACTCTCTGCAGACAACCGCACTGGAAGCCCTAGTTCTTCCTTGGAAATGTGTTCAATTTCTCTAAAAAAGAATTGTCAATATTGGGGCTACCAACGGTTCTGTGCGCAGTGGTGGGAAAGGGTTGAAAGGAAACACTGAAGCAGCTACATGACAGACAGAATTGTAGCAATGACTCTGGTTTTACACCCTGCCTGCCTCACTCCTACTAGCCGAAGCTAGTAGCGAAAGCTAAGAAACATACATCAAGGGACCTCAAGACGATCAGCCAGCTGATCAGCCACCTCATTCCCAGAGGTCCACCATGTGCATATTCTGAGTATCCTCTATGTCACTTCATCCAAAATATGTTTTCGTTGATGGGTCATATCCAAGAGATGCGATGAAATCTCTAGTCGGCCCTTGGCCATCCCCATACTTCTTTCTTAATTATTATGGGATTATTATTTTTTTCTCAACGGAGTCTCAGAAGAATGGGAACTTAAGTGCATTTCTTTGATCTAATATTTAAAATCAGAACCCTTATACATAATTTTTTATTACACCTCTAAGCCTATTTCAAAGTTCAATCTTTGGTGCCCACAATGTTTTATCATGGACAATCTTGAATTGCACAAATCTTAATTTAGGGTCATAAAAATCCCTCAGACTAGTTTTCTACAGGAGATTTCTGAACTGGAACATTAGCTCTATGGATAACAGGCTTATCTTATTTTTTGTTTTATGCTAGTGTTTTGCTTACCCATTAAGAGGCCTGCTAATTTTATGATGTGACTGACACTTTGGGAAGTTTATCAGTCCCTCCAATTGATTCAACAGTGCCAGCCCCCAATTCCTTTTTCTTAATGATTTCATGGAAAATTTCCAGAAAGCTTAAATTGGTGAAAGCTGATTATGGGGCTAGAAATGAGAGACTTTCATCAATAAGCTATACTTAAAATAAAGGAAAACATCTACATGGAACTCCCTGCATGAACTCCACACAGCTGTGTGCATGTCTTCACCATCATCTTGGGAATTTTTTCATAAGAACATAAGAACAAACACAGAAAAGATAAAAGTAGGATGTAGTCTACCCCAGCCAACTCTAACTTGCCTGCCAAGTAGATAAAAAGATATGGTAGCCGATTCCCTGGGAAGACTTATGCCTGCATCACCATGGAGACACTACTCCAACCATCAAGTAATGGGATTCTGTACAATAAACATAACTGAACACGAAGATGGAGCAGCTAGCACCAGAGAGTGAGCAAGAGAAGGCACCAGGCTGAACATAGGTGTCACAGTGAGAGGAAAGGGGGTTGCAGCAGTGACTGTATATGGGAAAGACATGGCTGATGACTGGTCATTTGGCTTGGAGACCAGCCCAAACCACCTTCCTTCCACATTCAAGGAGTAGCCAGGCTCAAAGCAGGAGAGAAAATCTTGAGTGGGCTGAGTGGAACATAAAATGAGTCTACCCAGAATTATGTTTTCACCCACCGGGTGGATTGGGGGAAGGGAGGGCCATGCAGCTATTAAACTAATTACTTTTATTTCTTTTTTTAAATATTTATTCGTTTATTTGACAGAGAGAAAGCACAAATGTGAGGGGATGGCAGGCAAAGGGAGAGAGAGAAGCAGACTCTCCACAGAGAAGGGGGAGCCCGATGCAGGACTCAATCCCAGGACCCCAAGATCATGACCTGAGCCAAAGGCAGTCACTTAACCAACTGAGACACCCAGTCACCCTAAACATAATTACTTTTATCATATAAGTTGCTCTTCATTCCCTCGGTTTGCAAAGTTTAAAATTCATTCCTACTTTATGTGGGAGCTCACCCAGGATTTTGAAATATCCACACAGAGCACGTAACTCCACATAAGCCAATTCTAACCCTGGACTGGAATTTGGAGTATAAAAGCATCTCCAGGCAACGCCCAGCACCAACAAGAGAGAAGAGACTAGAGACTGAGAGGTGGTGAGAACGGAGGAAATGGGCTCTCAGGCACCACCACTGATGTCAGAAACTGGTATGAATTCTAATGAGAATGACTTTAAGAGAGAACAGAATGTTTAAAATGCCCTTGGAGGCCCAAAATGCATTTCTCTATTTCTCCCTACATGCTCTCCCTGAACAAGCCCTTACATTCTCATTGTTCAAGTCCCCCAAAAGCCAGTGTCTTCCAAATTTGTGCCTGGCCCTATCTCACTCCTGAACCCCCAGCCCTCTCTATCTCCAGAGTCCCCTCTCCTTATCCCCTTTGTGGTCCAGATTTTTGCTAAACTAATGACTCTCTCTCTAACTATCCTCTGCAAATGAAAGTTCTTTCGGTTTTAAGAACTATTATGGACTGGCATTTATAGCTGAGATTAAAAATAACCCTCACCAGACTGCCTGTGTAAGATGTGATTTCCTGAGAACCTGCAGGCCTTGGGAATGCAAATCAGAATAGGATCCAATTGCCACCAACACTTACCAGAGAAAACTGCCATTTGCATCTGCACTCCAGATCCTGGATGCCTACAAATAAATCAGCAGCTCATTCAAACCACAAACAGGCACAGATTGAAAGCCCTGGGGGAGGTAGATTTGGAAGGAAGAGTAAAAAGGACACAGCTTTGGAAATTGGGACTGATGAGTCCCTATCACTGCCAAAATAGAAGGCTGGGCAGTAAGCTCCCAGGTATCTAACCCTAGGCTGACCCTGAATGTTATGGACAGCACTCCCTCAGCTTAGAGAGTGTGGTTTCCAACTGCTAGCCCTCCCGCTGCACCCAAGGATAAGTTCTTACACTTTTATTAACTACACTCTTTCTAAGGTCATCCTTGCCAGTGGCCTGGGTACATTTTCAGGCCTGGAGCAAAACAGAAGTGATTTTACTGGAAACATGGCAATATCATGTGATAGTAATACCTACTGCAGGCACAAAGTAGAAAAAAGCAACCAGTTTTATCTTGATTAGGAAACAGATTTCCCCAAAATCACTTCTCTCCATATGGTAATTCCCTTCCCATAAACCTGTATCTGGCTCCCTAAATATCATTTCATATTATATTATTATGATATGATATATATATATATGATATATATTATATCATAAAATATCAATTAAAGGATCAAAACCTGTTTCCCTTAAGATTCTAATCTCTCAAATTCTGAGCTGGTTTCCTTGAAAGGACTTTGTGACCTCTGTTCTGCTGCTTCTCCAGTCTCTGTTAAACCTTCCTCATTTAACAATGCCACAAAGGTTGTCTGTATTGGTCTAGAATAAGCTATGCTATGCTGCAGAACACATGACCCTAATGTCTTTGTTTTGGGGGAACACACTGAAGTAGTTACAGATGAAGCGGCATCATATCTGCAGCTTTCTCTCAAACAGTTCAGAAAAAAGTTACTTCATATATATATATATATATAGAGAGAGAGAGAGAGAGAGAGAAAAGAAGCAATGCAGTAAAATGGCAATATTTGGGCAATCTGGGTAAAGGGTATGCAGGAATCCTTTGTACATTTCTTACAATTTTTCTAGAAGCCTGAAATTTAGTCAAAATAAAAGTCAAAAGAAAGAAAAATTACCTTAGCAGCACAGTGAACTTTAAAGGAAATATCTATGAAAATATGCTCCATAAAGTGCTGTGTAAATGTTTTTAAACTAAAAGTTATACTATTTAAGGTATCCACTTAAATTCATTTTCCTTAAAAATTTTTAAAAAAAAGGTTTCAACGGCTTAAGAAAAAACACATTAAAAAAAAAAAGAAAGAAAACACACATTGATTCCTTGCACATTCAAAACCCTCTGCAGGCCCAAGGACTCCAAGGGTAGCTGTTCTCCACACAGTGTCTCAGGGAGCCAGGCTGCATAGAGCTAGTGAGCCACCATCACAGATAAGGCTCCAAGGGTCACCTCAGCAGATGTAACCTGTGAAGTTGTCCCATTTGCTTCTTGGTGCCATAGGGAGGATGTCACACATCCCCTTCCACTCATAGCCCACTGGCCAGAGCTAACCATACAGCCCCAGCTGACTGGGAGCAGGCAGGAAATACGGGGAATGTCATGCCAGATTTGTGGAGCGTTCTTGTCTCTGCTCCAGGATCTCCTTGAGCTCCCATTTTCTGCCGAACAAAAAAAAAAAAAAAAAAAAAAAACACTTTCTCACAAAATGTGAAGAAGAATGGGGCTCAGAGTGTGACTGTTTGTTAAGTAAAGCGAAATAACAAAAAAAAAAAAAAAAAAAAGAAAACCCACAAAAAATGTGAAGGAAAGGGAGAAGAAAGGTATCTTACATATCTTATTCCCTCCTTTCTCTTCATATTGGCTTCCCAGGGCTCCAACCTAGACTCCCTACCTGACTTCCAGTCACAGAGAGGAGGTAGCTCTGCATTCTTTAGGGATCACCCAGACTATGCCACACTTCCTCAGAAATGTGGTGGCTTACACTTGTCAAGACAGAAAATGTTCCTCTTGATCATGGGGATCAAAGACTTCCAGTCTTGACTGAAGAACAAATGAAGACGGCATTAAGGACAAGGAAAGGCAAATAGTAAAGAAGCAGCATTTAAGAGTTTTCAAGATCCACAGATATTGATCAATGCCCACTTTACACCTAGATTCTTCACATTTAATGTTCGCAACATCTCTTATTTACACCCGTCCAAGTTCCAGCCATCTTAGAACAGACACATTTGAAAATCATAGTACAGAGCCTAAGATATTTGTGAAATGAAACCAAAGTAATCTCTCTGGGGATCACAGGATATAGACAACCTCTCCCTCAAAAAAACCAAGTGCAGAGGGACGCCTGGGTGGTTCAGTGGGTTAAGCCTCTGCCTTCAGCTCGGGTCATGATCTCAGGGTCCTGGGATGGAGCCCCACATTGGGCTCTCTGCTCCGCAGGGACCCTGCTTCTCCCTTCTCTCTGCCTGCCTCTCTGTCTACTTGTGATCTCTCTCTCTCTCTGTCAAATAAATAAAATAAAAATAAAATCTTTGAAAAAAAGAAAAAACAAGTGCAGAGCACAAGACTAATAATGCCCAGCATGCAGACAAGGGAGAACATGGCTCCAGGGGGAGGATACAGGGACCTTAAGGCAGGCCAGTAAATGAAGCAAGCACAGGCTCCTTGGGTTTAACTGTGTTTATGCCCCCAGAGACAGGTGTTTCGGCAGCTTTTGGAGAAGATCTGCATTACCGGGGTCCATGAGCTCACAGGTCACAGGAGCATTTCTCAGCCTCACTCTCAGAATAAGGACAGCTCTAGGGGCTGGAGGTGCACGTGGCGTCGGTAAAGTAAGCAAGTCTTTTCAGGGGGCGGGGCCTTTAATCGAGGTGGTGGCTTCAATCGCGGCTGCAGCAACAACCATTTCCGAGGCGGCGGTGGCGGCCGAGGAGGATTTGGATGAGGAGGTGGCCGCGGAGGCTTTAACAAAGGCCAGGACCAAGGACCTCGGGAACATGTAGTTTTATTAGGAGAGTTCCTGCATCCCTGTGAAGATGACCTAGTTTGTAAATGTACTACAGATGAAAATAAGGTGCCTTATTCCAATGCTCCAGATTGGTAAAGTGGATGAAATATTTGGACAACTTAGAGATTTTTATTTTTCTGTTAAGTTGTCAGAAAATATGAGGGCATCTTCCTTTAAAAAAAACTGCCGAAGTTTTATATAGACCCATATAAACTGCTACCACTGCAGAGGTTTTTACCTCGACCTCCCGGTGAGAAGGGCCCTCCAAGAGGTGGAGGCAGGGGAGGTCGAGGAGGAGGCAGAGGCGGAGGCAGCAGAGAAGGTGGTCTCAGAGGCGGAAGAGGGGGAAGGGGGGTGGATTCAGAGGGAGAGGACATGAAGCATGACAGTTGACAGAGAAACTTTCTACATGAACTACTTCTATGGATCAGAGACGTGTTTCTTGAGCAAGTCTTGAGGAACTGGTCATTTTCTGACCGTGGAACTAAAATGTCGATGCCATGCAACAATGGGTGCAACAGATAGGTGACTTTGCTCTAAAAGAGCATAAACAAACGTTTCAATGTTTTGTACGATGCTTGGAACTCTGTGGGTGCTTCATAAATGGGCAGTTTCCGTTTGAAGCATACTTGGAGTTTTTAAAATAAAATGTTTTGTTTAAGTTGTAAAAAAAAAAAAAAAAGAAGAAGGAGGAGGACAGCCCTACGCCCCCACCCCTCACCAACACACACCTTAAAGATCTGGTTCCAAAGTACACCTCCTGCTTCTTCCGTCATAACTCAAAGGTTTAGAGTTCCCTGCACAGAGCTAACCTTCTCCATCACCTTCTCCAGAATCTCCAGAATCTCCGTAAGACTTCTGGAAGCAAATCCATGTGACAGAGCATGGACGCACACACACACTCCTTCTGTCCTTTGGTCTACTCTTCCCTCCGTTTTCCCGTTCCTCTCTCCTTTCTTTCCCTCTTTCCTTTCCTATTTCTTTCCCTCCCTCCTTCCTTCTTTCTCTCCTTCCCTTTTTCCCTTTCTTCCTCCCTTCCTTCCTTCCAATTTTCCTTCCTCCTACCTTTCCACCTTCCTTCCTTCTCTTCTTCCTTCAACAGATTACTTATGGAGAGCCTCACATGTGGCCAGGGTCAATCTCTTTAATTTAGACGATGAATCTTTACTAAATTCAACTTAAAAGTAAAAAGCACCTGTGCCCAGGTGGATTGCTACAAATACCTGGAGAAAGACAGAATCCAGCTTCAGTTGGATACTTCTGCCCACTTCTCTAAGGAAAAAGAGGAGAAATCCCAGGTCTTTTTGTTGCCAGACAATCCTGGGTAAGACTTTGGGCATGAAGACAGCATGAGGGAAGCACATAAACAGCATCTGATTTCCAAGATGTGCAGCGCACGTGGAGTAGAGTTTTAAAAACTCATTCCTATTTAGCATCTAGAGAAAGGTGAAATTCTGCTTCAGGCCCTGCCCCCTCCCCATCTCTCCCCGTGTCAGTCTTGAGTGTGGTTCCTCTCTCTGGACCTGCAGCTCTTTTTAGGGGTGGGCCCTCTTCTGCTTCATAGCTCCCTGAGGTCCTGTACTGACATGGAAGACACAAAGTACCCATTTGCATTACTGAATCACCTTCATTACCAGCTCCACTTTATCTTGACGAGTCTACCCCATTCAGACACATCAGTGACTCTTTTTCTGCACAACACACACACCCAGGGGCACCTGGGTGGCTCAGTCAGTTAAGCGTCCCACTCTTGGTTTCAGCTCAGGTCATGATCTCAGGGTCTTGAGATCAAGCCCTGTGTCAGGTTCTGTGCTGAGTCTGGAGCCTGCTGGAGATTCATTCTCTCTCCCTCTGCACATGGACACTTATGCACTCTCTCTCTTTCTAAAATAAATAAGTAAATCTTTAAACACACACACACACACACACACACATTTTTGGTGCTCCATAATCTTCCCCCCCAAAAAAATTTTTCTTACCCCCTTGATAAGTCTGTCATTCTTGTATTCTTTAAATGGTCATTATAATCATATATAAATAAACCATACATAATTCAAAATTAGAGGTGATTTTTGTTTTAGCCTGCTTGGCACTCAAAGTTTTGAATCTTTGTGTGTGGCCTGCGCCACTGTGTTTCCACGTCTCAGGAGAGAAGGAAGCAGGCTCATCCAACCATGAAAGGAGAAACCTGGGTTTGGATATTTAATTGTTGTCCTCAAGAAACCCATGAAAGTTTTCCAGTTACAGTTTTCGGGTTCAGGTAGGCCTTACCCTGACACACGGGGAAGCACTTGAAAGTCTGACTCAGAGCCGCAGAGCTGCGAGCTGTATCCATCTCCATGCAAGGGCCATATGCCCTAGCTTCTCTTGCCAGCACAGATTTGAAACACTGTCTGCTCGCCCTTACCCACACGAACGTTGGTAGTTGTCAGCCCAGGTCTGTCTACCTTTTTCCCACTCCTTTCTCTCCTTCCTCTCTCTCCTCAAATTTCTAGGCAAAAGCAAGATCATCCAACATTCCGGGGAGAGTCATGGGCTTCCCAAGGCCCCCACATCTCTTGGCCTGTGGGTACAGACACATTCAACATTCTGCCACCTCTCCCTCTCTGAGAAAAAGATCTTCTCAGTCATGGGGTGATGCAATAGAATTTTGAAATCCTCTCTCCCCCGAAACCCTCTTGTAGCAGGTTCATCCAGTGAGCTGGATTCTATGAGGGACTATGAGCAGTGACCTTTTTCTCTCTCTCCATCACTGCCTTCAGTTTTACTGATTAACAGACTCTTTTCTAGCCATGAGTGACCTTCCAGGTAGAGCCTGTGGCCTTCCAGACAAGTGGGGAATTAAAATAACATAATTTTCCATTTAAAAAAAAAAAAGTTCCATCCTACTGTACTCAAAACCATTATCTCCCAAATGATCTCGAGGTCTCTCCCCAGCTAGACCTGAGCACACCTCAGCATTCGGTTCCAGTGATGGGGAGGGGTATGGTGAGATCTCTTTTTCTCACTTTCTTTTCCCACTTGCTCGACCTCTTCCAGCTCCTGGGAGGAGGCAGAGGGAGAAGGAAGTAGAAAGCCCAGGGTCTTACTTAACTAGTCCTGGTACATCTGGCCACTCAGTGTCATCTGGCTGGCATAAGCCCAAATACTGACTGTGGTACACAGAATGCCTTCCCCAAAGATGTCCACATCCTCATCTGTAAAACCCGTGGATACATTCGTTACCTTCCATGGTAAAATGGACTTGGCCCATGTGATGAAGTTTAGAACTTCCAGATGGGAAGAGGAACCTGGACTACCCAGGCAGGCCCAATGTAATCAAAGGGTCTTTATCAGAGGGAGGCAGGGGGTAAGAGTCAGAGAAGATGTGATGCCATTGCTGGCTGGGAGCACGGAGTCAGGAACAAGAGCAACATTGAAAAGCTGGCAAGGAAAGGCATTTTCCACCAGAGCTCCCAGAAGGAATGCAGGCCTGCCAACACCTTGATATTAGCCCAGTAAGACTCGGGTTGCACTTCTGAGCCCCAGAACTGTGAGATCAGAAATGTGTTGTTTTAAACGATTTTTTGGCAATCTATTGTAGAAGCAATAGGACACTGATAGGCTGATGTGTGGTTCTTTGTGGGGTTTCTTTGTGGGGTTCCTTCTCAACCAGGGTCAGTTTTTGACAGCCCCCTCTCCATGGAACATTTGATAATGTCTGGAGATATTTTAGATATCACGACTGGGGGAATGTCAGTAGCACCTAGTGGGTGGAGGCCAGAGATGCCAACTATCCTACAATGCAGACAGGCTCCTACAACAAAATATCAGGTCCAAAATGTCAGTAGTGTCAAGGTTGAAAATCCTGATCTAAAGCAAGCAATGAACTCTTTGGCCTATTGTAATCTCTCCTGTCCAACAAACAGTATCTCCCCCACTTCCAAGAGGGTCCTTTCAATATAGCTTGAGCCTGATTCACTTTTACGTTCACACCAGCAATGTATAAGTGTTCCATTTATCCAAACCTTGTCAACAATTGTAATTGTCTTTAGTTTTGCCATCCTAATGGATTTGATGAGATGTACTTTGATTTGCATTTCCCTAATGACTAATGGTGTGGAGTCCTTTGCCCACTTTTTCGCCTGAGTGGCTCAGTGGGTTAAGCCGCTGCCTTTGGCTCAGGTCATGATCCCGGGGTCCTGGGATCGAGTCCCACATCGGGCTCTCTTCTCAGCAGGGAGCCTGCTTCCCCCTCTCTCTCTCTCTCTCTCTGCCTGCCTCTCTATCTACTTGTGATCTCTCTCTCTGTCAAATAAATAAATAAAATTTTTTTTAAAAAAACAAAAAAAAAACAAAAAACAAAAAAACAAATCCTTTGCCCACTTTTTAAATGGGCTATCTTTTTATTGTTGAGTTGTAGCAGTCCTTTCTGGATATTAAACTCTTATCGGATACAGGATTTGCAAATATTTTCTCCCGTTACATGACTTGTCTATTCGCTTTCTTGATAGTACCTATTGAAACACAAAAGTTTTAAACTTTTGACAAAGTCCAATTTCTCCATTTTTTCGTTGTTTATGCTTTAAGTGTCATATGTGGGAAGCCACGGCATAGTCCAAAGGCACAAAGATTTATACTTCTGTTTTCTTCTAAGAGCTTAATAGTGTCAAGTCTTACATTTCAGTCTTTGATCCATTTTGAGTTCATTTTTGTATATGGTATGAGGTAGAAGTCTAACTTCATTCTTTGGCATGTAGATATTCAGTTGTAGGTGTTCAGTTTTGAAAGGACTATTCTCCCCTCATTAAATAGTCTTGGCACCCTTGAAAATCAATTCTTTACTTTTTTATGGTAGTTATTATCTGAAATTATATCATCTGTTTACTCGTTTATTTTCTGCCCTTCCCAAACTCTCTCACTCCCTTTCCCCTCTTCTCCTTCCCGTCCCCTGCCCAGCAAAACTAAACTGCAAAATTCATGAAGACAGGAATTTGTCTGTTTACTATTTCTCTCCAGTGTCCCAGATATAGTAGGCACTTACATGTTTGTCGAATGAATAAGATTCCAGTTTTGTTTAGAAACAATGGTCATTGTCTGTATCTAGACCTCCTAAGTGCAGGAACTCATTTAAGGAGGGGAGAAAAATGTTGGTGACCAGTGGGCCTAAGTGAGCTTTCATCACCCTTTCCTGGACTGGATAAGAGCCTAATTAGTCAGGTAACTATGCATTAGTAAAGAGAGAGCCTGCTGAGAAGTTAATAGAAATCCAAAGGCAGGGGCGCCTGGGTGGCTCAGTGGGCTAAAGCCTCTGCCTTAGGCTTGGGTCATGATTCCAGGGTCCTGGGATGGAGACCCACATTAGGCTTTCTGCTCAGCAGGGAGCCTGCTTTCTCCTCTCTCTCTCTCTCTCTCTCTCTCTCTGCCTGACTCTCTGCCTACTTGTGATCTCTATCTGTCAAATAAATAAATACAATCTTTAAAAAAAAAAAAAGAAAGAAAGAAAGAAAGAAATCCAAAGGCAAGTGTAAAGAGACCACCCAAGAAGCATTACCTGATATTCCAGTACTGAGCGCAACAGGTGAGTGGCCTTAGGCAATTCCCCTCCCTGCTTAAGGCCTGCATTCTCTCACCCCCAACATCAGCTCTTGAATCACCTGTAGTATTGGTATTCTGGTATTCTGATGTTCCAGAGTCTTTAGATATAGGTTCTGTAGGCAACTGAAGTTAGTCTATTTAAGGGATACAGTTTTTATTTGCAACTTATCTTTCAAAAATAAATATTAACCAAAAAATTGCTTTATTAAGAGACAATGTGAGTTTCCTCATGAAAACTGTCTGGCCATGACCATAACTTTGACCCTGAGTACAAAGATTCAGAGGTCTTCCTGAAAGTGGGTGGAGAAAACTCTTAGCCGATTGCCCAAAATAGAAAAGGTTTTCAAAGGTTTTCTAGATGCTCCTATTTAAAAAGAAAGAACATGCCCGCCCACTAGTGGAAAAACTAAGTAATTGCCCTATTTTCCAAGGATTCCCAGGCTCCACCTTATTATGGCTGCTAAGCTTTAGAGCCACCACGTATCTGCCCACACAAGACACACATTGAGGACGTCACTGAAAACTCCAGGGCCTAAAGAAGCCAGGGACAGGGGCCCCCTGGGTGGCTCAGTGGGTTAAGCTTCTGCCTTCGGCTCAGGTCATGATCTAGGGGTCCTGAGATCGAGCCCCACGTCTGGCTCTCTGCTCGGCAGGGACCTGCTTCCTCCTCTCTCTCTCTGCCTGCTTGTAATCTCTCTCTCTTTGTTGAGTAGATAAATGGGATCTTTAAAAAAAAAAAAAGAAGAAGAAGAAGCCAGGGACATAAAAGTCTATAAGTAAACATGGAAGACGGAAGAAAAACAAAACAAGTGCCAGGAGCATAATCAAACTTTATTTTTCTGAACTATGATTATGACCATAGCACATAATGCATGCATGTATGATATTCATGATTGCAACATAAATTCAAAATTGGGGGAAAAACATAAAACAAATATTTTACTTTTAACACTTTCTTTCACAGCTTGTTAACGTTTGTTTTGGAACAAGAAATCTGAGGCTTTTTCTTTAGCCTGTCATGGTTAAATCTTGTACCAAGTTCAGTGCCAATGCAGAATTCATCCTTGACCGGTAGCTTCAACTAGGAGTGATACTTAGTCTTACTTCAATAACTGAAAAGAGCTGTTCATAAATGTAGACATTTCCAAAGATTTTTTTTAACAATCTTCGCACAATTGTTCAGATAGTTGCAGGTGCTTGATGTTCTGGTGTCCCCGTGCTTAATGTCCAGTCGTGTATCTCACCGTGGATCACTTTCCACACTGCAGGTATGAAGAAATAAAGGAGCACTGGGCAGGGGGAGGTCATCTTCACAGATCTGGAACCAATAAGCTACTTGGCATGCCATCAGCCTTCAGCCTAACAGAATTCTCATCGCGAGGTTCAGACCATCAGTTACAGTGCTAGAACTCATTCTAGACCAGAAAAGAGGACCAAATAACACTATGCCAGATAACTTTCTCATAATGTTTGATAACTACAGTGGATGCAAAGGCATCCACTGTAGTTATCAAAGTGTTAGCCAATTATGTGATAACAATCTTTGTTGCTTAGCATAAGCAGAGATTTTATTCCTCAGTGATGAAGACATGAGCTCATTTCAACAGTTTAACACCTCTCCTTAGCTTCTGCGCTGGCTGAGCCTCCCAACCTATGTGCAGTGAGCAGGCTGCTGTGTTAGGTGTCCGATTCATCCAACAGTGCCTGCGACGCTCCATGGCTGAAGCCCCAGGGGAGATCCAGCTTACAGGTAGTAAGCTCTGTGTCTGTGATGGGTTCCACTTATAACTTCTAACAGAAAGCAATTCCTGCTGAATGATGCAAATGAGTAGAGGTAAAGTTGTGTCCTTGCATGACTTGCCACATGGAATTTAAGTTTTACTGCAAGTCCAATATTAGCACCATCTATCCCAGGAACATCATCTATATTAAATTGTTTGAAAGTTTCCTCTGTTACAAAAATGAATTTCTTAATTACTTCCTAGTGTTGTGCCTGTCATGGGCACACTGTCTAAAATATTTTCAGTCATATAAAAATTCTCAAACCCACAGTGAATAAATAGAGCTAATTATTACATCTAAGTATTACTAAATATGTACCCTCATCAGCTGCAAAAGCAAATGTCACAATGTTTAAGACTTTTTTCACACAATTTTTCTTTTTAATTTCTCAGCCATATTTCTAGTACATTGAGCAACAGTGTTTCTGATTACACTTGTATTTGCACATGCTTCTATCTTTGCAGGACCCACAATTTCCACCACATTCAAAAGACACTCTTTTACAACTTGCTCTCTGTGCAGAAGGTCATGTCCTGGCAGATTTTTCACTGAAATATATAACTGCGTGTTTTATTAACGACCAAAACAAACCTTGTTGACTCTTCTGTCTCTTTGCAGCTCATTAGGATTTGATCACATCTTTTCCACATCCCTGGTCTTTGTACTTATGGTGGTTTGCTTCATAATGGCATCATAATGGCTGTTCTTGTACCTTACATCCTTTGCCAAATAAGCACATAGGAGTGGCTTTCAGTTTACAAAGTAGAAACCTATGACTCTTTATATCTATGTTCTTTTCCCTCCTTTTCACAGAGATCTGAGAAATACTTGATTTTCTAATAATTTACAGTAAAAGTGACTTTCACAAGGCAAAAACTCAGTTTTGCAAAATATTATAACTGTTCTCTGAAATTCAACCTCTGGATCTGATCTCCCTCCACCTGATGGAAGGACATGTCCTCAGTCTTGTCCAGGAAGTCATTCAGTCACCTCTACAGCCATGCTGAGTGCAGGGTTCCTGTTGTCTCAGAATTGGCCTTAGAGCCCATACCATAAACCGTGCGGGTAAATACCCCATGCCCATAGTGGTTCTCAACCCTCCCCTGCTCCCACTAGAATTGCAATGGGGAGCTTCGGAGATGCCAACACTTCGCTTTTCTCCAGAACAATTACTCAGAATCTTTGAGGATGGGACACGGGGATGGATGTTTTTTAAAGCCTCGCAGTGTTAATTCAGGGAGCTCTGATATATACACAAGGTTGAGAAGGCCAGATCTAAAGCAGGCAGCCAAGGATGGGGCTAGATACTGACCTGCAAAGCTTATCGAGAGGTGGCAATGCCAGCCCTACGGTAACCAGGGGCAGCCCGCCATCTAGAGCTAGACTTATCAAAGGGGGAGGGAAGGGTGACTGGAATACATAAGGACTGACTCCAGAGCTGCCACAGAGCCCTCTAGAACTCCCACATGCTCCTCACGCTATAGCCAGTACACAATGCTTGGCCCTCAGAGGTACACATGGCCAGATGGTGTCAGGGTAGCAGTCACAACCACGAGAGAACGCATTTAGTGCAGCAGCCAGTGAAATAAAGAGATAAAATAAATCTGTCCCCTCTCCCACAGCAGCACCCTGGAAGAAGAAGAGGAAGAGACAGGTGTCCCAGACCCATCCAGTCCCCCTCCGATCTGAGCAGATGGGGTCTCAGCTCAAACTGTGCTTGGGTAAAAGGGAGATGGTAAAGATTCAACCCACACATGAAACTAAACCGGTTCAAGTATTAATAACCCAAAAAGACCAGAAAAGATGAAATCTGCCCAAGATGTCACTGTGGGATGGGAAAGGGAGAGTCAGCAGCACAGAGCAGGGCACTATGATTAAAGGAAAGAATCTTGGTCAGGTTTTACCCAGCTCACTGAGTTCACACCACCTTAGGAGCCAATTATACTTTAGTGTTTTCTCAGTCATACCAGGTTTAAACACTACGATTACAAGATTTTCTCAGGATTTCTCCTTCCTGTCCTCCAGGAGGAACATCCATGTTCCATGATCATCAAACGGAAGTGGAGGGAGGTGGGGAATGGGGAGCCTCTTCCTTGGCCATTCCTCTGTCCTTGCATTGGCTTCATCTGAACCCAAGCTTGCAAAGCCTCCTGGCTAAGACCAACACACACCCCTTTAGAATCCACCAACTCCCTCATCAAATTTCCAAACGCTTTGTGTGAACACAAGGAAGGTTTAGCGACTGTCTCAAGTATGCCTGGGGAGACTCAGGAGCAATCCTGCAGCCCCACTCTATCTTTGCCACCCCATGCAGCCCCATAGTGTGCCCCACACAAGGCAGGATGTGGGGTCACTTTCATGGAGATATTTCAACATACTCCAACCCATCCCTGCACTTCTCACCCATCCCCAACTGAGAAAGCTTCCTAGTTTGCATGGTAGTGCTTGAAAGAGAAGTTAGAGGAAATGATTTCCCTAATAACATATTCTTCCAAATCTGATCTATGCTACAACAGCACCAAAATTTTGAACCCAATAGCCAAGAATATGAAGCCTTTGGTTCACCCAGGAGAATTTCCCTAGAATAAAGGAGACTCCGTTCTAGCTCCCTGAATGAGAAATGACCACAGACTAAAAAATGAATTGGCCCTGGGGCGCCTGGGTGGCTCAGTGGGTTAAGCCACTGCCTTCGGCTCAGGTCATGATCTCAGGGTCCTGGGATCGAGTCCCGCATCGGGCTCTCTGCTCAGCGGAGAGCCTGCTTCCCTTCCTCTCTCTGCCTGCCTCTCTTGTGATTTCTCTCTGTCAAATAAATAAAAATCTTTGAAAAAAAAAATGAATTGGCCCTACATCCCTATTAATATCACACCTGCTCACCAGGCCCCACTGCTCTTGCATATTAAAATAGAGGAAAGCGTGAATGAACATCAACAGAAGATGGTACCAGAACAGCAGAAATCAGTTATGTGCAAGAACTTTAGGAAGATATTATTTATCAAAAACTTACATAAGTTGAAACAAAATACACAAAAAGATGAGTTTGCTGCATTGGAATTCGTGAAAGCTGCTGATAAATACCACTCTCAATTATTTTTTTAAGGACTTGTTTCTTTATTTTAGAGAGAGAGAGAGTGAGAGCAGGGGTAGGGTCAGAGGGAGAGGGAGAGAATCTCAAGAGACTTCCCAATAAGCATGGAGGCTGACTTGGACTTGATCTAACAACCCTGAGATCATGACTTGAACAGAAATCAAGAGTCCAACACAGGGCGCCTGGGTGGCTCAGATGGTTAAGCATCTGCCTTCAACTCAGGTCATGATCTCCAGGTCTTGGGATTAAGCCCCACGTCAGGCTCCCAGCTCAGTGGGGAGTCTGCCTCTTCCTCTCCCTCTGTCTCTCCCCCTGCTTGTGCTCTCTCTCTCTCTCTGTGTCTCTGTCCCTGTATCTCTCTCAAATGAATAAATCAAATCTTTTTTAAAAAAAGAAAACAAGAGTCCAATGCTTAACCAACTGAGCCACCCAGGCACCCCAATACAACTCTCTCTATTAGTAGAAGTAACCGAAGTTGAGTCTCACTGGATATGTAGAAATTGTCAAGGAATCTCGCTTCTTGTTTATGGCTATTATGAGTAAAGCTGCTATGAACACTGTTGTACAAGGCTTTGTGTTGACATGAGCTTTAATTTCTTTTAATATTTTTTTCATAATTTTGCAATATATTGCTTTTTCTGGTGTTATTTTTACACAAACATGATTTAATAATAAAAGGCAACTTTATAATAAAAATATATCTCTGACTTTAATTTGAAATAAAATTAATTTCAGGAGGGAAATGCATGCTCATCATCTCTACACTTCTATTATGGAAGTTGTAACAGGGTGGCTCAGTCAGTGAGGTGTCCAACTCTTGATTTCTACTCAGGTCCTGATCCTCAGGATTGTGAGATCGAGCCCTGTGTTGGCTCTGCTCTTAGTGGGGAGTCTGCTTGAGATTCTCTCTCTCTCTTCCTCTCCCTCGGCCTGCCCCACACCCACTCATGCTCTTTCTTTTGCTAAAATAAACTTCTTTCTTTCTTTTCCCCTTTCTTTCTTTCTCTTTCTTTCTTTCTTTCCTTCTTTTTTAAGTTATAACAGGGCCATCACCTGGCATGAAGCCTCAGGGTCAAAAGATACTAGGAATTGGTGGATACTGTGAAAACTGAGAAGTACACATATACCTTGTTTAAATGTATAGCCATTGTTCCACTTCAACCAATTCACCACACAGCCCCAAAATTGCCCAATCTTCTAATTTTTCAAGGACAGATTTTTTTGTGTGAATGTATGGAATCTCCTAAATTTAAATGTTGACCAATAAGAAGTATTAAGCACTGGTGGGCTAATGCTGTCCAGGATTAGGCTGTACAAAATAAAACACAACCACAGGCCAGATTTGGCCCAAAACTCATTAGTGTCTAGCTAAGATTTCGGTTCTCCTGGTTATAAGCAATACGAACTACTTTTAACTTTATAAAAATACAACCTGCCTGGACCCTATCTCAGATTCTACCTTACTAGATCTGGAATAAGTTCCGGGCATCTGCAAATGTTTGAAAATGCCAGGGTTCATTGGGTTTCACAGTGTGAAGAAGTAGGGAATTAAATTTCAAGATAACAGTGTTTGGTCACATCTCCAAGTTCAGCACTGTGTTCAGAGCACCCTGTCACTTTCCCAGGGTAATTCTACCTCTTTCAGCATTCAAACACTGATATGCATATCAGTAATTACAATTGGTGATACACAGGCAAATAATGAAACTGTAACAAGGCAGTTTTTCTCGTCTCTAATTAACCCAAATAGCATCAAATTTTGATTCTTCTTGTTTGGGTACATTATAATAGCTGAACTTTGTAAGGGAAACTTGATTCTAAGTAAAAATATCCATATACAAGCTGATGGGAATTTCTTATTCATAAACATGCTAGCTGTAGGATAAAAACAACTCCACAAATAAGAGAGAAAATAAAGGAAGCCAGAGAAGGCAGATCAAAGGAGCTGTTACATTTTAAAGACAATTTAGCACGTAACAGGTCTTGTGAGATGAGTACAAAGGCATGGGAACAGTTAAGATTCCTAATCTGGGACTCTTGCCTGTCAGGTAAATATGGGCTTACAGTAAATAAGGTAGAAAGATGCTGTGATAGGAACCTCTTCCGAATTTTTTTCCAATGAGCCTCTGCAAGCCCGAGGCAAATGGGTCTTTATGAAAAATGGAGACAGCCAATAACAAGATCCTTCCATCATTTGCATTTCAAGGCTCTGACTTGTAGTCAGTCATGCAGCAAGCAAATGAAGAAAAACTGGAAGTAACCATTAACTGGGGGGGAAAATACAGTAATACTGAGTGAGGGTCAGAAGGTTGCAGAACAGGTACCAGTCCTTGGTGTGGAAACCTGAAAGTGAGGGCCAAGAGAATGGCCACAATGAGCACAGATGCCACAGATAGAGACAGATCCAGGTTTAAAATCGTCCTCACCTTGGTGGTCTCTGGAATAGAGTGCATCGCCGGCATCGTTGGAAACTGCTTCATTATGGCTATCCACAGGGCTGAGCGGGCCAGAGGCAAAAGACTCTCTGTCAGTGACTGTATACTGCTGATGCTCGGCTTTTCCAGGCTCTTGCTGCAGATCTGGATGATGCTGGAGAATACTTACAGTCTGCTGTTCCCAGTCACTTATAATCAAAACACAGTGTTTATACTCTTCAAAGTCGTCGTCATGTTTCTGAGCTATTTCAACCTCTGGCTTGCTGCCTGGCTCAGCATCTTCTATTGTCTTAGAATTGCAAACTCTGCTCCTCCTTTGTTCTGCATGAGGAGGAGGAAAATCACAGGGGTCATGCCTTGGCTTCTGGGACTATCACTGTTCATCTCCTTATGCTTTAGCTTTCCCTTCTCTATAGATACCTTCAAAGTGTATGGAAATATTTCCATTCCTATCCCCTCCTCCAACACCACTGAGAGGAAATACTTCTCTGAGACCAATATGGTTAACCTGGTTCTTCTCTATAACCTGGGGATCTTCATTCCTCTGATCATGTTCATCCTTTCAGCCACCCTGCTGATCTTCTCTCTCAAGACACATACTCTATACATGGAAAGCAATGCCACTGGCCCCGGGGACCCCAGCATGAAGACTCACATGGGGGCCATCAAAGCTATCTGCTGCTTTCTCATTCTCTACATTTTCAATGCAGTTGCTCTATTTATTTCCATGTCCAACATCTTCAACATCAACAGTTCCTGGAATATTTTGTGCAAAAACATCATGGACACTTCTCCAGCAGGCCACCCAGTGCTACCAATCTTGGGTAACCTTGAGCTGAGAGGAGCCTGGAAGAGGTTTCAGCACCATGTTCATCCTCACCTGTAAGAGCAGACTCTGTGACTGGAACCCAGAGAACCACAGGACCTGGTTCAACCAGTTCTGCCTCTCCCTACCTAGACCTCTCTCTTCACCCATCTCTTCTGCCCTAATCTTGCTCTGACACTTCTCCTCAGGTAACTGGGTCCTTTCATGAAAGGGTTGCTGAATTTTTAACATGAGATTCTAAGAAAAAGTAGCTAAGCAACTCTGAGATGAATCTGTGAAATCTTCTCAATCTATGCTCATTCAACTCCTGCCCTGAGCTCCTCCTTGCATCTCCTCCCCTGAGCCTGAAAGGAGAGGTTGGCCAGACATCTCCATTTGCCTGGGATGATTTCAGTTTGTGCCTGTTGTCACTGAGCACCCTTTCATTCTCAAGGATATCTTGGTCTGGATGAAAAATTATATGGTCACCCTAGTTAAGGCACCCTACTAATCCACAGTAAAGAAAAAGGAGGGCTAGTGATGAGTGTAGTATGCAATCCAAGAGGTAGAAGGGAAACTGGAATATAGGGAAAAGGGATTCTGGAAAGAAAGGCTGGCCAGAATTATCAAACGCCACAGAGACTTTAAAGAGACTGGAAGCTGCATACACTATTAATGGAGACAGGTGGATTCCGATTGTAGAAGTTTCCAGAGAAGGTGAGGAAAACAGTGAGGGAGTTTCTAAAGACCAGTAATTCCAGGACATTGTCTGGAGAGAAACATGAAATACAGGGTGGCAGGTGGGGTGAATGCTTCATTTTTCCAAATGGTAGGGGGATGAAAGGAGAAGAGAGGAGGACTGAGGGCAAGAGTCGTGTGTGCAGCCACAGAGAGAAAACAGGAGTCCAGAGTGGAGGAATGCCTGTTTTGCTGTGCTCCTGAGTCTGTGGCTGTGCAAGTGTGTCTGCCTCTGGCGTTGTCAGTTTTAGGTCTCCTTGAAGCGATGGGTGGTGCAGGGGCAGGTGACCAGGGAGGGCCGGTTGGAGAAGAAGGAAAACATCACACTTCACTGTCACTCTTTAGAATGATGGCATAAACACTGTCTTAAAGGGCTATGCACAAAATAGGACACCCCATTCCTAAATATCTTGGAACCAGAAAGTTAGGAACTGGGAGGTTTCTTGTATTTGGTGTTTTTAAAATCAAAATTATGGAGGAAAATGTGAAAAGAAGGCTACTGATCATACCGAGGCTCCCAAATGAAAAAGAAACATCAGGTAGCAAAGACTCAATGCTGAGTATCTGGGCTCTCAAGCACATTTTTCTGAGAAAGCCCCTTACATCTGTGAACAGCAAAAAAAATTATACACATACTCATACACACACTCAAGTACATCTCTTTAAAGTTCCAACAGCATGGGATTTATTCAACTAGAAAAGAAAAGATTCATGAAAATAAATAAACATTTTTCATAGTTTTCCTAACTGATATTTATTTCTGTGACTATTTAAGGCTGGGTTGGTTGGTATGATAAGACAAATCAGATTCTGAAGTGTCATTCCAACTCCTAAACAATAGAGAAATATCTTTTTTTCCAATAATACATGTATACCTATCTACTAAAAAACAGAGAAAAACAAAATTTAGAGCTACAATGTGATTGATATGAACAATCCCAAGAGGAGAAACTGTATAATCCCTCCCCATGCATTTTATGAGGAAATATGTCATTGTTTGCAAAAGCCAAAAGCAGCAGAGAGCTAACAAGAACTTCAAGGACAGAGACGTCAATACTCATAGTTGCCCTACCTTCAACCAGATAAAGTTCCCTCCAGCCCTTTCTTCCTTCCTTCCGTCTTTTCTTTTTCTTTCTTTTTGTACAACACACCTAAATTTCCATAATGGGCCATAACACCCTATCTTCAAATTGGTTGGCTTTAGACAGAAATCAGAAGTCCTAGGATGCCTGGGTGACTCAGTCAGATAAGCTTCTGCCTTCAACTCAGGTCATGATCTCAGGGTCCTGGGATCAAGCCCCGTGTTTGGCTCCCTCATCAGTGGAGAGTCTGCTTCTCCCTCTCCCTTGGTCCTCCCCACTGCTCATGCTCTCTCTCTCTCTCTCTCTCTCACTCTCAAATAAATAAATAAAATCTAGAAAAAGAAGGAAGGAAGGAAGGAAGGAAGGAAGGAAGGAAGGAAGGAAGGAAGGGAGAAAAGAAATCATAAGTCCTAAAGGATCTGCTTTGCAAACTCTACATAACAGCACTGTACCTTGAGAGAGGTTCAAAAGTTATGGTGTGAAGAGCTCCTTTACCCACAAAGTCACTCTGGACATTCCTCCACCATGTAGAGCAGCAGGGGGACTTTGGTTGTCACAGGACTCCCATGTAGAAGGCCCAGAACAGGGCAGGGTGTCACAAACCTGGTTGAGTCCTGGAGAATGAAGACTAGAGTAGCAGCCAAGGCCAATCTAAGAGCTGGGACTTGAGAGGCAAAGAGTTGTTCCACAATCCCACAATCTTTGCCTCCTAACACCTCAGTATCTGCTAATTCCCCTGTGGTTCCTGCTTTTCTGGGAGTGGACTCTGCAGAAATTCTCTCATATTTTTCTCTCACACATTCTTTACTTTGGGCTGCTGGGAAAGAACCTTCTATTGAATAAGGGGAAAGGAACTACACATTCAACCAACCAGTGTGTCTTGAGTTGGGGGGAGGAGAGCAGAAACCAGGTGGAAAAATCTGGAGCAATCATGGCAGAATGGGAAGAAAGACTGAGAGTCCCATTAGACTCCTGTTTCTTCCCTCTGGACACAAGTGGACTCCTTAGAGGAGAGGTGGGAGGAATGATAATTCCTTACATGCTCAGAAAGGTTGGTTTGTGGGAGAAGGAGGAAGGATAAACAAGCTGGGGCACCAGTCCTTAGTGTTGTAAGGCTGAGGGAGTTCTCTGGACCCCTTCCCTAGACTGGGGACAGGTTGCTTCAAATATCAGAGGCAAAAGTCAGAGGAAAATGTTCATCCCCATGTTCTTTGAGGAGAGGTGACATGTTATGTGATTAGAAACTTCTACTGGAAACAGGACAGAAGGATCTTAGAGCCTAGAACGTGGCCCCGAAGGGCAGTGGAGGCAGAAAAGAGCAGGGGGCAGCACAAGAGGTGTGGGTGGAAGGTGGGAGCAGAAGGATTGGGAAAGGGAAGGGGTGAAAGTGCTAAGTGCTTGGCCAGGTTCAGTTGGCAGAAGTACTCTACAGATCCCACCTGGCCCTTGGGAGTGATCCCTGCAAGCAGTGAAAGGTCTTCCAAGAACCTTCCAGAGGAACCTTTCTGGGCAGAGCCTTTCAGAGTTCAGCATGCTGTACCGCCCAGGTACAGCCTGTCAGCCAGCCTCACTGCAGGGGACGGGGACAGGGAGGACTGGTTTTTTTGTAAAGTTTCTTGTTTGTCTCTCATTTGATTTTTCTTTCTTTTTTTTCCTTTTTCTTTTTTTTTTTTAGCAAAGTGTCTTATAAATATTCTATCCTATCTCAGTTGTGTCAGGAAAAAAATAAGAGAAAAGTGATTTTGGAAACAGTTGAAAGAAAAAGAATCAACAATCCCCTGGGTTGGGTTGGGTTGGGTTGCGTTGGGCTGGGTTTGGCTATGGGAGCAGCAACAAAGACAATCCACGGAAAGAATTCCAAGGCAGACCATTACTGGGAAAATCTCACTCCCGGGCAGCTGCTCCCTCCCCTCCTGTCATGCAGTTCCTGTAATCACAATGACTTCAGTCTGGGACTGGGCTTTGCTATTTCCTGGCATTTGATGCAGGCATGTTGTTGTACCTTTCTGAACCTCAGCTCCTATATCTGTAAAATGGGAATAATGATAACAATACCTCCCTCCTAGAATTACCTATCTCACCCTAAGAAACGAGAGAGACAAAACACAGCATAAGCTTTCAACAAATGGTAGCTGTTACTATTCTAAAGGGAAGGGATGCCAGGCTGAGAGGCCAGGAGTCTAGAATGAGGATATTTAGAACAGACCAGTTGTGAAGAGTCCAAGATCTGGGAAGGAGGCGCACAGAGGGCTTAGCCTGTCCCACAGACTCAGGGACAAAATGTGGCACAATCCACAGCAGCTCATTACCCCAAGCAGGGTGGGCAGGGTGGTGCCCTGAAATATTTGGCTCCTGCACACCCTTCTGGCAACACCAGAAAGATATCCAGTATTCCAGAGTTTAATCCCTTGGCAATTTTGAATGAAGCAGGGCACTAGGTCAGGGCTCAGCAAACTTCCTGTCAAGGGCCACACACAATAAATATTTTAAGCTCCTGGGCCACATACGGTCCTGGCCACAAGTCCTCAACTCTTCTGTTGTAGCACATGAGCCACCAAAAGCAACATATAAACCAACAGTCATAGCTGCACTCTAATAGAACTTTATTTACAGACACTGAAATGTCAATTTCATATAATTTTCACACACCATGAAATATCCTTTGATTTTTTTTAACCATGTAAACATGCAAAAAGCTTTCTTAGTATGTGGCCTCTACAAAAACAGGCAGTGAGTGTGATTTGATCCCCAAGCCACAGTTTGCCAACCCTGTACTTGATCCTTTTCTCCAACACAATGAGGGACCAAAACCCACCACCAAATCCCAGCTACCTTCGCTGTAAACCAGAGACACTCATCATGGCAATTTTGCCGTGTTTTGAATTCAACTTCCTGAATATTTTGCCACTTTCGATTCCTCCAGCTTTGGTCCACCCCTTGGTGAGCCCTAAACCACAATCCTTTAGTTCTTTGTGAGAAACAAACAGTGAATGCCTAGTCCCTTGCTCCTACAACCCCCCTGCTGTTATAGACATACACAAGGCCCCAAAGGAGTTTGTATCTAAAGCTTTAAAAGATACTGCCCTGAAGCTATTCTGTGCATAACAAGGAGTAAAAATCATTAAACAGGTTTCTGCAGGGTCCTTGGGAACATCTGGAAGGCTACATCTCTAGCTCTGAAACGATCATGCTCCTCCAGACTCCCACTGTGAGACTGGACACCAGGCTGCGGGTTCCTGAGGTTCTGACCCAACAGGGCAATGCTGATATGTTGACATGTTTGTGTCCTTTTTGGCTGGCTTATTAGACGATGATGGGAAATGTCTAGAGTCAGTGTGGCACAGGGGAAGAAATCTAGATTCAAAAATCTAGATTCAAGTCCCCACTCTAAGTGATCTTTGGAAGGTCACCAACCGTGTTTTGGCCTCAGTTTCCCCATGCAGAAAACAAAGATGATCATAATATCCACTTCACAGGGTTGTTTTGAGGTTCAAAGGAAACAACATATCCGTGCATAATAAATGACAAGCCACCATAAGAAGGTGAGCATGTAAATTCATTCAACAAGAGTGCACTGAGAGGGCTGCTCACTGAACAATATACTGAGCATTCAAAGGTTAACACAGCTAAACTGTGAGTCTCCAAGGGCTCGGAGACTAGGAAAGAACAACTCATTCAATTACAAGGTGGGAAACACTTCAGTGGAGGTCCATGTACTGTGGGTGCAGGGATGTACCTCAAACTGCAATGTTCATAGTTCAAATTCCTCTCAAAAAAAAAAAAAAAGAGAGAAAACGAAATAGGAGTGCCTGGGTGGCTCAGTCAGTTAAGTGGCTGCCGACTCTTGATTTCAGTTTGGGCTCTGTGCTGGGCATGGAACCTACTTAAAATATATATAATGAATAAATAAAATACATTGAAAAAAATAAAACTGTTGGGGCCCCTGGGTGGTACAGTTAGTTAAGCCTCTGACCCCTGGGTTTTGGCTCAGGTCATGATCTCAGGGTCTTGAGATAAGACCTATGTCGGGCTCCACACTCAGCTCAGAGTCTGCTGGGATTTCTGTCCCACTCTCCCTCTGCCCCTCCCTGCTCTCTCTCTCTCTCTCTCTCTGTCTCTCAAATAAATAAATAAATCTTTAAAAAAATTAAATCCCGATCTTTCTGCTTTCCTTCTGGGACAGAAAAAGGGGAACTCAGGATAATTCTTCTCAGTCCCACTGGACCAGTTAGGAAACACCAGGGCCAAGAGAAGAATGTTCCACTGAGCATCCCTAGAAATCCCCACCATGGCCAGAGGATGCAAAAGAGAAAAGGGTCCCGCTACATCCAGTCCTCCCTAATGACAGCTGCTGTTTGCATCTCCTGCCTAGAGCACTCAGAGACCACAGATAAATCTGTGGTTTATTCAAACCAGATGCTGGATAATAAATTATGCTGGTGGGCCTGAGTGCAGCTGGGACCAAGAGTGACAGAAATGCTTAGCAGGGAGATGGGGCGATTTGACTCTCCAAAGACTGGAGACCTCATAGGACCTCACTGGAGACCTCCTGGTCGGGTTTCCTGTTCATCTTACTTCTCAGTGGGACAGGACCTGACACATTCTATTCAGGAATGCAGAGAGCAAAATTGGCTTCCCTTCAGATTTAAAGGCCAGAAATATGCCTCAAAAAACTCAGTCTAGCCACTTGGAGGTTGTGGTTGTGTCTATCCTGGGCCCTGAAGCCCCTTCCTCTTAGCCTAGGAAGAATGGCTAATCTGCCTGGAGGACTCTACAGGGACAGGGAAGAGGAGCTGGATTTGGTGACCCTTGCTGAGGTTGGAAATCAGAGGAAACATGGCTTCACTCCTAGCTCCACCCCCTTACTGCCCACCAACTACCCCCCAACTGCCTGCCCTCACAGTGCATGGGTCCCAGACTCCGCACCTAACCTGAGCAGGTCCTGACAGGCAGTGACATCTGGAAGTAGAACTGGGGGGAGCATGTGTTTCCTCTGCACTCACAGAGTGTTCGAGACAGCAACGGGAATAAATTCCACCAAAGGTAAGCTCTGGCCATAAAGTGACTGAGGTACAAGAAAGAAAAGGCCGTATGACTTTTTGGGTCTCTGGCTGAAGTGTGTCTGAGAAGACAGGGCAATGCTCCAATTAATCAGTGCCTACCCAGCTTTGGTGAATAAACCCCAAAGTCCCAACTGCAAACCCGAGAGACTAAAGAGCCTGGGATCTCACCACTGGGCCGGCTGATAAAAAAAGACATCCACAGTCATACTGGATCTTTCTATTCCCCAAAAACCCTTAGCCGAAGACTTCATTCACAGTGCAGCATAGCCAATGCCAAACAGACTCAATTAATCAAGTAGCTCAGATTAGCAAGTAGGGTTAAGATTACTTGCTCTGCCATCTGTACCCCAATATTTATAGCAGCAATGGCCACGGTCGCCAAACTGTGGAAAGAACCAAGATGCCCTTCAATGGACGAATGGATAAGGAAGATGTGGTATATATACACTATGGAGTATTATGCCTCCATCAGAAAGGATGAATACCCAACTTTTGTAGCAACATGGACGGGACTGGAAGAGATTATGCTGAGCAAAATAAGTCAAGCAGAGAGAGTCAAGTGTCATATGGTTTCACTTATTTGTGGAGCATAACAAAGAACATGGAGGACATGGGGAGATGGAGAGAAGGGAGTTGAGGGAAACTGGAAGGGGAGATGAACCATGAGAGACTATGGACTCTGAAAAACAACCTGAGGGTTTTGAAGGGGCAGGGGGTGGGAGGTTGGGGAACCAGGTGGAAGGTAATAGGGAGGGCAGGTATTGCATGGAGCACTGGGTGTGGTGCAAAAACAATGAATACTGTTATGGTGAAAAGAAATTTTAAAAAAGTGAAAAAAAGAGATTACTTGCTCTGGAGTATATAAGTTTGCTATATATGTTTATGTTTTATATTTATATTTATATTTTGACTAATATTTGCTCAGCTTTTTGTGAAATTTAATATAGGAAAATATATAATATGAGAAAAATCAAATCCTGCAGGGGACTGCTTTAATCTTTTTATGAACTGATCAAATTATTAAATGATAAAATGCCTTTGCCTTTGCAGTTTACCTTTTCATGAGTTACTTAACTAATTAATTTCTGAATCTGTACTCTAACACCAAAAAGTACTAATGCAATTACATTTTTGGCACTGGTTAATTGTACCTGATGTTAGTTTTGGCTTTGGTTTTATATGGTTTCCAAAGGGTGGGTAATTGAAGAATATGTCTGGCAAGTCCTGATCTGAAGAGGTCATCCTAAAACATCCGATTCTATGGCCTGAGTATCCATCCTCTCCAGTTCTCCATGGCCTGGGGCAACGGCCAACTACCACCTGTTTAAGAACTCTCCCCGCCTCGCTTCTGTATCTGTTCAGCTGCCTGGTCTTTATCCTGTTTCCTTACCCATCAAGCACCCTCTAAACAAAGAACCCACTCACAGTTTGCACACTCTCTGTTGCCATCACTAAGGTGACCAACTATCAAGATTTTAAAACTCAAAATCCCTCATCTCAGGAAATCCTCAGTCTTGAGCAAACCAGAGCAGTTCATCACCCGAGCACCACCCAAATGACTGAAGCTATATTCAGATTTCAAGTACTACCTTTCAACGACAGCTATATTAGCTCCAGTCTCATTCCTCTGAAAGCAGACATACAGAGACTTGAACTTCACGCACGCACAAACATACACACACGTGCGCACTTAACCATCTGAGTCAAATCCTCCAGTGGCTTCCATTACCTACAGACCTGCAGATGGGCTGCAAAGTCCTCCGTACTCCGTCTCAGACCCACCTTTCCTAACAGATTTCAGTGCTCTGTTACATTCACTGAACTGAATATAATCACTTGAAAAGTCTGATGGTCTGAAATTGGTTTTTCTTTTTTAATTATGGAAAATTTCAAACATACAGAAAAGTAAAGAAATAGAACAGTGATCCTTTATGGATCTTAAGCTTAGCAACTATCAAATTCCTGTCAGTATTGTCTGTGGAAGACTTTCGAAAGGGGTTATTATATGATTCAAATATTTCTAGGCGCTTTAGCCTAGTTTTTGTGGGTTTTAAATTGGGAAGTTACAGCAACTTTGTGTCATTTCCCTTAAATGCCATGCCACTCTCCATCTGTGATTTGATCCCCTTCAAATTGACATACATGCGTTTGTTCTCTAAACTTTTTTAAGATTTTATTTATTTATTTGACAGAGGGAGACACAACGAGAGAGTGATCACAAGCAGGGGAAGGAGCAGAGGGAAAAGCAGGCTCCCCACTGAGCAGGGAGCCCAATGAAGGCTTGGTCCCAGGACTCTGGGATCACGACTGACTGATCAGAACTGAAGGCAGACACTTAACTCTTTGTGCCACCCAGGTGTCATGTTCTCTGAACTTTCTAATCCTACTTTGCACTTTCCACAATCCTTAAGTAGGCCCCACTGCATTTAGCTTAAGTTCCTCTAGAAATGGTTCTGCTCACCTTTCCTGACTCATCTGTCTCTTTGACCATTTTTTTAGTAATCGCTATGCCCAGTGTGGCGCTCAAACTCAGGACTCCTAGATGAAGAGTCGCTCTCCCCAACTGAGCCAGGCATCCTTCTTCAGCCATGTTTAATGTGTGATCTGCAACACAGACTATACAACTGTTTTGCCTTCTTTCCTGCTAAAGCAAGTGAGCAACCCTACATCACTCTTCAATATGTCTTCATTTTAAGGAGTTCTACATGAGTCATAAACTACCTGTTTCTGTTTTAATACCAAGAAAATGAAAAAGTCCCAAGATCTCTTTATACACTTTTTTCCCCAAAACCCGGTTTTGATTACTTTCCAAATGTCTTGCCCAACTTCCCTAAAGAAAGCCTAGGGCTATGCCTCTAAATTCTCAGTTCTCCTCACCTAGGGTATGTTGGCAAACCAGTTCTCTGGGAAAGAGTGTGGGGGAGGGAGGAAAGAGAGAGAGAGAAAGAAGAGAGAATGAGAGAGAGAATGAATGAGGGCCTGATGTGTGAAGTATTCTGATTTTCATTGTATAAATATTCCCACCGTGATGGAATTTGAACTACCACCGTGACGTCACTGAATGGGAAGTTGGGAAGAGATGCTCACCGTCCGTGCTGTCTGTCTGGTAGGAGCCGACTCTGGCACACCACTCTTGGGCAAAATAACAAGCCAAATCACAAAAGACTGAACATACCAAAGCTATAGCCGTGCACTGTCAAGATTTCAACGTAGTACTAGCTCTGTGACCTTGGGCAAGTTGCTTAATTTCTCTGAGACTCAATTTCCTCACTTTTCGAGGGGTAATAAATACCTCGATCTCGTGAGTTTTGCTGTAATGTGCATAACTCTTACAATGGTTCCTAACATCCTGTAGGCACTCTAGTATTTCCTGTTATTACGGGGACTGAAGATCAAATAGTGCCGTGTGGAGTTATTGCCACTAGATGGCATCCTCCTCATTGGCGAAGCTCAATCCCTTTATAAAGCCAAATTTGCAACTCCACGTTGAACAAGTCACTAACGGAATAAGATAATTAACTAACAAGACTTTTCCCCTCTCTAATCTCCTGGCTCAAGCTTCCTATTTTCCTTTGAAAAACCCATTAGGAACCCAGCTATGGACCCTTGTGTGCAGCCACCTCTAAAGTTCGATGCGGAAGCTATTTCCAATCAAGGCTGTCTAATCTTATTTAGTAATTACAGGAAATAAATAAATAAATACTAAATTGTAATTTGGTAACTACAATCAAAACAAAAGCCACAATTGTCCTTGTGACGCAAGGGGTCAACTCTCTGATCTCTCTCCTCTCACTCAAGACAATATGGCTTCAAATGTGACATCCATTATCATCAACACATTGTTTCCTGCACAGTCACTTTGAAAAGGGACATAAATCAGTCCTACAATAGTTCAGTTCTATAAATACTGAGCTACTGGATACGTGAGATACTGTGCCAGGTAATAAGGACATAAAGGTAAATAAGAATCCTAGAAGGAAAGAATTTGCCTATCAACAAATCTAGATCTTTCCGGAAATAAAATATTATTTTTTTATGAACTCAGCAACTTAGTTTAAAACTTACATAAAAGAATAAAGGCTCTTGAATAACTAATCTCTACCAGGTATTAAGGCATACCACTAAGCTATTGTTAAACTAATATAACAGGAAAACGAGCATAAAATATACTCATTCATACATGGGAACTTAAGATATGATCAAAAGTGAAGCATATGTAAGTGGGACTATTTATTAAAAAGTACTGGTGGGGGCGCCTGGCTGACTCAAGTCAGTGGTACGCACACTCTTGATTTGGAGTTGTGGGTTTGAGCCCTATGTTGGGTGTCGAGATCACTTAAAAAATTAAAATCTCTTAAAAATAAAACTAGGTATAATAAAAAGTACTGGGAATGAGGTTCACTGTTTGGAGAAAAATAAAGTTGGATTCCTTCCTCTTACTTTATACAAAGGAAAATCCAAATGGATAAAAGATCGCAATGTGAAAGGTAAGATTATAAAGTTAATAGAAGAAAATATGGAATAATTTTGTCACTACAGGATAGAGAATGGCTTATTAAACAAGATCCTGGAAGCTTGAAAATGGATTGGATTTCCCTTCAGTGAAGGATAGGGATGACAGTCAGGCAGAAGGCATTTACAACAGCCAAAAGCCACAGGAGATCGCTAATGAGAGCGTACAAGGAAAACTGGTATACACACATGCACACACGTAAATACGAACAGGCAGAGAAAACACAAGTAGCCAACAGATAGAAGAGGTGTTCATTCCCACTTGTAACCAGAAATACACAAGCTAAAACAACAATAAGAGAGACGCCTGGGTGGCTCAGTCCATTAAGCTTTTGACTCTTAATTTCAGTTGATCTCAGGGTCCTGAGATCGAGTCCCACGTCAGGCTCCACACTGGGCATGGAGTTTGCTTGGAGATTTTCTCTCTCCCTCTCCCTCTGCCCCTACCTTCCCCCATCCCTGCACACACACGCTACCCCCCCTCCAAAAAAAACACAAGATACTATTTCACATTCATCAAAATAGCCAAAAATTACTAAGTGTTGGCAAGGATGTGAAGAAAGGAAAACCCGGATGCTAGCAGGGTGGGAAATTGTACCACCATTCCAAAGACCAATCTGTCAGTATTGGTGACGTAAAATATTCACATACACTTTGACTTAGTGATCCACTTGCTCCTAGGGACATCCCTAAGAGAAACTCTAACACTAGGGACATTCCTAAGAGAAACTCTAGCACCGGACTTGAGGAGACCTAGATAAGGTGTTCCTTGCAGCACTGTTTGTGGAGACAGCGAGCTGTAGGCACCCCAAACAAGGAGAATGGGTCAGAAAGGTATGGCAGATGCCCAGGGCAGAACAGCATGCAGCAGTCAGAGGCGGTGTGCTGGAAATACAAACCGCACCTTGGTGGCTTGGTGGCTCAGTTGGTTAAGTATCTGCCTTCGCCTCAGGTCCTGATCTCAGGGTCCTAAGACCCAGCCCCACATTGGGCTGTCTGCTTAGCAAGGAGCCTGCTTCTACTTCTGCCTGCCCCCCTTCGCCTGTTTGTGCATACTCTTTCTCTCTCTCTCTCTCTCTCTGACAAATAAATAGATAAAATCATAAAATTAAACTTAAAAAAAAAAAAAAGATTTGGGACCTGAGGAGTGTCTGAGTGGCTCAGTCAATCAAGCATCTGACTCTTAATTTCAGTTCAGGTCATGATCTCAAGGTCATGATCTTGGGATCATAATCTTAGGGTCACAAGACTGAGTGCCTCGTTGGGCTCTGTGCTCAGTGGGGAATCTGCTCAAGATTCTCTCTCTCCCCCATCCCCCAAGTCCCCCACATTCTCTCTCTCTCTTTCTAACTCTCAAAATAAAGAAATAAATATTTTTTTTTTTAAAAAGGGAAAATATTTGGGACCTGAATTAGAATCACAGTTGAGCCTTTTACAATTCTGTGTGATTTTTGGCAAGTTTCATTCCCAGAGGAACTACACCTAGAAAACACTCAGGCCCTAAGAATGTATTACTAGAACTCAAAGACCCCAGAAAAACCTCTCTATAATCTTAGCTTTGACTAAGCCTCTCTCAAGTAGTTCATATCTCTTTAAGAACAATCCCCCAAATTGCATATTGCCCAGCATGTACAAGTTAATCTAAAGGCCTGAAAATGCATCTGCCCACTGATTTGTTTAGAGTACACTGTAGAGCAAGCTGTTGCCTTTTTTGTAATTCTCAGCAAAGGAAGGGTGCTAAGGGGGGTGATCACATCAGATCTTAGAAGCAGAAGGGGGTGATGATGAGGCTGGTCTTTAAAATCAGGAGGAGGTAGGGGTGCCTGCGTGGCTCAGTCAGTTACGCGGTTAAGCTTCAGACTCGATTTTGGCTCAGGTCGTGATCTCAGGATCTGTGTTCAGCGGGGAGTCTGCTTCTCTCACTCTTTCCCCTCTCCTCCTTCCCCTCCCCCTCCTCTCTCTCTCTCTCACACTCAAATAAATAAATCTTTTTAAAAAATCAGGAGAGGTGCCTGGGTGGCTCAGTGGGTTAAAGCCTCTGCCTTCAGCTCAAGTCATGATCCCAAGCCCCGCAGGGGGCTCTCTGCTCAGCAGGGAGCCTGCTTCCACCACCCCACCCCACCCCCACCCCCACGCCCTCCGTCTGCCTCTCTGCCTACTTGTGATCTCTGTCTGTCAAATAAATAAATAAAATCTTTAAAAAAAAAAAAATCAGGAGTTGGTAATTACTAGTCAGAGCCAGAGGGTGTTTTGAACGACTGGCCTGTGAGTGGCCATCAGCCCACAAGCTATTACTGGCAAGTGCACTGCAGGATAGCAGCGGCTGCATTAAAAGGAAATCCAGCAGGCATACACTGATTCAGTAACTACAATGTCATTTTGCCCTAAGAAGGTGGTTCTTGGTCCAAGAAAGGGGACTTGGTCACTGGAGAGTTTACAAATCCCAATTGCAAAACACTTGCTAGTTTTGTTCATTTTTCTCACAGAAGAAAAACAAAAATAAAAATACTTGAGTGGCCTGAAATTTGCTTAGGGAATGACCTTGGAAGAAGAAAAAGGACATCACAGACATTCCTTCAGACACGATTCCCACGGACAGAGCTGAACAACATGTTCTCCAGCAGCCTGAAACCAAAAATCAGGTGAGGGAAAGCAGACACGCCTCATTCTTTGAAACTGAGAACAATTTCCAACCTAGGAAGTGGCCACCAAAGTTTAGCGTCAAGGTCACAGAGAGGACTCCAGACCACAGGAGTTCAATTACCACCCCCACCACTTACAGGCCTTGTGATCTTGTGCAAGTTTCTGAATCTCTCTACGGCCCCAGTTCCCCATCAGTAGAATGGGAATCAGTGTGATAATAGTACCTACCTGAAGAGACACTAGGGAGTACCGGTTCTATTTCTTTCTTTCTTTCTTTCTTTTTTTAAAGATTTTATTTATTTATTTGAGAGAGAGAGAGCACAGAGGGAGAGTAAGAGGGAGAAGCAGACTCCTTCCTAAGCAGGGAGCTCAACTTAGGGCTAGATCCCAGGACCCAGGGATCATGATCTGAGCAGAAGGCAGACGCTTAACCCACTGTACCACCCAGGTGCCCCAACATGTTCAGTTTCTTAAAAAGTTAAACTTACCATTAGGCCCAGAAATTGCACCCCAGCTATCTACTCAACAGAAGTGAAAACACATGCCCATATCAAGACCTGAATGCAAATACTCATAGCAGTATTGGTCATAATGGCCAACAATCAGCAAATGCCCACCAGCTGGTGAATGGATAAACAAAATGTGGTATGAGTACATCCATACATGAAATACTATCCAGCAATAAAAAGTAAAAAAAAAAAAAAAAAAAAAAAAAAACTACTGATATATGCTACAACATGGATGACCCTCAAAAACATACAAAGTAAAAGAAGACAGATGCAAAAAAACTATACATTATATGATCCCATTTACATGAAATTTTCAGAAAAGGCAAATCTATGGAGGACAGAAAGCAGATCAGTGGTTTCCTAGTCCTGAGGGAGTGGGGGGAGAGGGCAGGGGGTAGGAGTGGTTTTTTTTTTTTTTTTTCTAAATATCCAAGAGAAGATGATTTTTTAAAATATTTTATTTATTTATTTGACAGAGAGAGATCACAAGTAGATAGAGAGGGAGGCAGAGAGAGAGAGAGAGGGAAGCAGGCTCCCTGCTGAGCAGAGAGCCCAATGTGGGACTCGATCCCAGGACCCTGAGATCATGACCTGAGCTGAAGGCAGCAGCTTAACCCACTGAGCCACCCAGGCGCCCCGGGAGGAGTGGTTTTAACTGCAATCTGGTCCAAGGGAACTGTTTGAAGTGATGGAAAGATTCCAAGACAGTATCATGGGGATGGTTGCACAACTCTATATAATTAATAAAATTCACTAAATGGTACACTTATAATGGGTGGATTTTATATATGTAAATTATACCTCAACAAAGCTGCTAAAAAATAGCACCTACATTGTAGGGTTGTTCTCAATGATAAAATGAGTTAATTTGTAAAAAGATTTATTTACTTATTTTAGAAAGAGAGAGAGCATGAGCAAGAGGGGCAGAGGGAGAAGGAGAGCGAATCTCAGGCGGACTCTGGGCTAAGCGCAGAGCCGAGGCAGGGCTTGATTTCATAGCCCTGAGCTCACGACCCTGAACCAAAACCAACAGTCAAACGCTTAACCAACTGTGCCATTGAGGCATCCCTAAATGAGTTAATTTTTATAAAGCACGGTTTCTGACATCTAATAAGCCATGTGTATTCTACATGTATTAGCTAAATAATAAAAATAATTACTCGCAGCTATGTGAATCATCACAAGAGTAAATTACTGACAGTTCTTACATGAGTTCCTACACCACAGGAAGCATGACATCTGAGTACTCAAGCAATGGAATTACTGCTCTTCCATAAAATGTTTTAAAAATCAGGGGGCACCTGGGTGGCTCTGTTGGTTAAGCATCAGGCCTTTGGTTCAGGTCATTCAGGTCATGATCCCTGGGTTCTGGGATCAAACCCCAAGTGGTGCTCTCTGCTCAGCAGGGAATCTGCTTCTCCCTTGCCCTCTGCCCCTCCCCCAACTTACGCTCACTCACTCTCTCAAATTTAAAAAAAAAACTAAAAAAAAAAAAAAAGGAAATAAAGACTCTGAAACCTGGGGCGCCTGGGTGGTTCAGTGGTTTAAGCCTCTGCCTTCGGCTCAGGTCATGATCTCAGGGTCCTGGGATCAAGTCCCGCATCTGGCTCTCTGCTCAGCAGGGAGCCTGCTTTCTCCTCTCTCTCTGCCTGCCTCTCTGCCTATTTGTGATCTCTGTCCAATAAATAAATAAAATCTTTAAAAAAAAAAAAGACTCTGAAACCTGTCACATGACCTGGCCTCTACCTGTCACCACTCCAGGCCACTGCCTTCTTCGCCCAAAAGAACTTCTCTTAGTTCCTTGAGACTCTGGACCATAGACCTTCTTTCATACCTGTTGCTGGCTCTGGGTACAAATCTACCTCCACTCCCTCTCCATGGTCTAAATCCTACTTAATCCCTACCTACCTCTCAAGTCTTCATTAAGGGTCACTTTTTCTAGGAAGTTTCATTCTTTCTTGTTACCCCAACACTCCCCACCCCAACACACACACACACACACACACACACACGCGCACACACACACACGCACACATACACACTTTATACTGAACCAACTTTATGCCTTTTGATTCCCATATCAAAAGATAAAACAGTGCTTGTATCCACCCTCAAACACTTGGAACAGTAGTGGGACATATGGAGCCTTCAAGAAACACTAGTGCAATGATTCTTAGCCAGCGGTGATTTTGGTCCTGCAGACAACATCACTTCAAAAAATCCTCTCGTGCCAATTTTCAGCACTCCCCACTCCCATTCCCAGCCTCCAGAGAAACCACTGATCTGCTTTCTGTTTTCTCTGAATATGTCATACATTATGGAGCTCTTTGCATCTGTTTTCTTTCACGTAGCGTACCTTATTTTTACAGATAGGGATGTGGGTACTCCTGGCATCTAGTGGGTAGAGACCAGGGAGCTGCTAAACATCCGATAAGGCACGGGACAACCCCGACCGGAATTATCCACTCCAATATGCCAGCAGTGCTGAGGCCGACAACTCCCACACTTGTGGAACGAAAAGTGTCAAGTAATGAACAAACAGATCACGTTCTTAGGCCTGAAATTAAGGATTGCTCCCACTGCCCTTTCAGATTCTCAAAAAAGTCTCTAAAAATGCAATATCCCTTCCTCTCCATAATGTGACATTTGTTTCTCTGATATTATTTTCAAAGAACTCCCCAGGATGAGGAACTATCAGAATTATGATGTCTGGAGCACTGTGGCGCTCTGCACCGATCCCCCTTCAGAGACGACCCCCAGTTCATGGGATGCTGCCAGCAGACAGCCCTCCGCTGAAGAGTCGCCTCAGCCAAGCTCAGCCCACCTTCCCAGGACAACCCACATCCTGTGAGTGACTTGTGAGGGGCGGTAAAGGCCCGGCCAGCTCCCCCAGCTTCGGCAGCTCTGTGAAGCCATCCCAGCTTCACAATTCCTTGTGGGGTTGGTTGAGAATCAGGCATGAAGCCCAATGCCTCCCTCCACATGGTGCTGTGCCCTTCCTTCCCTCCCTTTCTCCCCCCTTCCTTTCCACAGGTGGCAGCTATAACATCAATCCCCAATAAATAAATAAATAAATCCCCTCTCTGATCTCCATGAGACTTTGTCCCAGCTGTGACACCAGGAAACAATGGCTCTGGCTTCTAAAATGGGTTTGTTTGTTTGTTTTTTAAAGATTCTATTTATTTATTTGACAGACAGAGATCACAAGTAGGCAGAGAGGCAGGCAGAGAGAGAGAGGAGGAAGCAGGCTCCCCGCTGAGCAGAGAGCCCGATGTGGGGCTCAATCCCAGGGCCCTGAGATCATGACCCAAGCCGAAGGCAGAGGCTTTAACCCACTGAGCCACCCAGGTGCCCTAAAATGGATTTTGGAACATGAAGGTTTTTAAAGTATAAAAAAAAATGCCGACTGATAACGTAGTGGCAGAACAATTAGTGCAGTCTGGCCTCTAGTGACAGAAAGCCCCTTAGTGGTTGTTTGGGAATGGAGGACAGGGATTGCCAAGGTTCTCCAGGAATTTTGCTGCTGTGTTTGCTATCTTGATCACGGTGATGGTTGCATGGGCGCATGCGGAGGTCAAAACTTATTAAAGGTGCATTTTAAAAATGTGCAGTTTATTGTATGTCACTCATAACACAACAAAGCTCTTCCATAAAAAACAAAAAAGACATCATCCAAGCCTTCAGGAGAGTCTAAGAAATTAAGAAAAATTACGTATACTCCCTAATAGAATTATTTTCATTTTCTTCAGTTTTCACCCACACGCATATGTGTTTCACAAGGGTTTAGCGAAAGCACGTATTAGCTGTTCTCGGCTGCAATGCCGTCACGCTGGTGTGACCTGATGAACAGTGAACTGTGAGAGCTTCCAACTAAGTTTGTTATAGTTATATTTCAAGTACACCAGTATGCCAAGGTTGATCTCTTTTAATAGAGCACAGCGTTTCTAAGATTAGAACCATAATAATGTCAACCTTGCTCTCTTGCATTTTTGGCATGATTTACTCAGGGAGAAAGCTAGCACACAGAATTTCACACACTCCTTGGTAAATCCTTAGGAAAATGTCAGGCCTTGAGAACCAAGATGTAAATACTCCGTGGCATCTTGGCAAATATTGTACCTTAAAACGGTGTCACACGCGCTGCTATATGGCCTTCGTAACTGACATTTTCCTTAAGCAAAGTAACATATACAAGTGGCAATAAATCAGATACCTAAGTCTCCTTCCAATCCCCTCCTTGTTCTGCCAGTACAAGTTCCCCAAAGCATCTTCCTTCCTTCCTTTCTGCCTTTATCCTTTCCTCCTGCCTGTCTTTCTTTCTGGGTAGATAAGATACTCACTTGGGTCGCAAATCAAAGGGTTAAATGTTACATCCAACAAAAACTTTGTCTTGCGCTGCCCCAGATCCCCAGCTTCCCTCCTCAAAAGCAACCAGTTTCACCAGTTTTGTCTCTCCACCCAGTGTTACCAACATGCACGTATGTGTATATATACACCACACACTTAGAAAGCGTGGCAACCCTTAATAAAACACAGCGAATAATATGTACTGTTTTGAATCTTGCTTTTCACTTATTGATACATAGGATATCATGCAATACTAATATTTAAAGAGCTTCCAGGGGTGCCTGGGTGGCTCAGATTGTTAAGCGTCTGCCTTCTGCTCAGGTCATGATCCCAGAGTCCTGGGATTGAGCCCCGCATAGGGCTTCTAGCTCAGCAGAGAGTCTGCCTATCCCTCTCCCTCTGCCTCTCCCCCAGCTCATTCTCTCTCTCTCTCTCTCTTTCTCTGTATCTCTTTGTCTCAAATAAATAAATAAAATCCTTTATGAAATTGTTTTAAAATTTTTTTTAACAATAGCGAGCTTCGGGGCGCCTGGGTGGCTCAGTGGGTTAAGCCTCTACCTTCAGCTCAGGTCAGATCCTAAGGTCCTGGGATTGAGCTCTGCTCAGCAGGGAGCCTGCTTCCTCCTCTCTCTCTCTCTGCCTGCCTCTCTGCCTACTTGTGATCTCTGTCTGTCAAATAAATAAATAAAATCTTTAAAAAAAATAGCGAGCTTCCAAATTCTTTTTAAAGTTGAAAAATAGGGGTGCCGGGGTAGCACAGTAGTTTAAAGCCTCTGCCTTCGGCTCGGGTCATGATCCCAGGGTCCTGGGATCAAGCCCCGCATTGGGGCTCTCTGCTCAGCAGGGAGACTGCTTCCCTCTCCCTCTCTCTGCCTGCCTCTCTGCCTACTTGTGACCTCTGCCTGTCAAATAGATAAATAAAATCTTTAAAAAAATAAAAATAGAAAATAAAGTTGAAAAATATTATAATTGTGGTGAATTGAATTAGTTCCAGGTCTATGAACATCTACGTAGTTTCCAAACTTTTGCTATTATAAATAATGTCATAATAAATAAACCCATAGCCTATCATATTGCATGGAGGCAAACATATTTATAATATAAATTCTTAAAAATGGAATTGCTAGGTCAAAGGGTGTGTATATTTGCAAACTAGAAAGATATTGCTAAACTGCCCTCCTTAGAGGTTGTACCGATTTACGCCCCCACCAGTTGCATAAGACAATGATTTTCCACAAATCCCTGCCAACACCCTGAGTCATCAAACTTTTTGATCTCTCCTAACTGGACAAATAAAAACATATCATAGTATAATCCTGACTCACAACTTTAAAAAATATATACAAGCACAATTTTTTATGTGCCATATGTCCATTTCTGTCTATGTTCATATCATTGGCCCGTTTCTCCAAGGGGCCTTCTGTTCTTTTACTTTATTGATTTTGTAGCTCTTTCTACACTAGGGTAATTAGCTTTTTGACTATGAAATGAACCCAAATATTTTTCCCAGTTATTTTTTGACTTACTGGAGTTTGCCAAACAAATTTTTTAAATTTTATGTAGTTGAATGTATAAATCATTTAAAGTTTCTACATTTAGTATCACAGCTAACAAAAAGGTCTCTACTTTCAGATTTTTTTTTTTTTGAAGATTTTATTTTTCGAAGAGAGTGACAGAGAGAGCACAAGCAGAGAGAGGGACAGAGGTAGAGGCAGAGGGACAAACAGACTCCCCACTGAGCAGGAGGACTGATGCTGGGCCTCCATCCCAAGACCCAGAGATAATGGCCTGAGCTGAAATCAGACACTTAAACCACTGAGTCACCAGGCGCCCCAGTTACTCCCAGATTTTTTTAAAGGTTTTTCCATAAGTTCCTCAGGTACTTTGGTGGTTTCTTTCTTTAAAATAAAATATTCAATAAGCCTAGCCATGTTCCTTGTGTAAGGTGTGATGTATGAGTCCAGTTACATTTTGTTTAAACCTCCCAGTTGTCCCAAAACTATTTATCAGACAATCCATCTTTTACTTATTTGGAAAGGCAGTTTATTTAAAGCATTTGTGGTTTCAAATACTTAATTCCAAATTACATGATCAAAACTATAATGATGATTCAAATGTAGACAATATCATTGACCATGAAAGATAAGGATATGGTTTACATATCCCACCCCTTTTCCACCCCTCCCAAGTTTGATAATCACATCATATTTAGTCTCTTTATTAGTTACTTTTGCTACTGTAAATAATTGGCTTACACCACTATTTCTTGTTCCAACAATTCTAGTCAGTACCTAGGCATTCCTCTCAGCATGTGTAAAGAAGTGTAAATATGGGGCACCTGGGTGGCTCAGTGGTTTAAGCCTCTGCCTTCGGCTCAGATCATGATCTCAGGGATCGAGCCCCGCATCCAGCTCTCTGCTCAGTGGGGAGCCTGTTTCTCCCTCTCTCTCTGCCTGCCTCTCTACTTGTGACCTCTCTCTCTGTCAGATAAATAAATAAAATATTATTTAAAAAGAAAGAAGTGTAAATATTTTTCTGTTGTTCCTACTCAGTATTATCCACAGAGCCCAATATAATAATAATAATAATAATAATAATAATAGTAGATGGAAGCAGGATGTAGAGACTCAGATCAATGTTTTACCATTCTATGATTATTAAAATATACATTCATCAGTTCATATGATATAAATAATTGACTGAATTAATAGATACATACATAAATACATAAATGGAACAATTCTCCTTTCAGAATTTCAATTAATAAACATAGAAGAAACAAGGAAAATAGAAAATCACCATTAGAACACCATAGTAATAATTGCTGCAGGCAAAATCTACCTTACCATGAATGATAAAATTGGCAGGTAAAAATTTAAGGAGAAACAGAACATTTCATAGCTTCAACATATCTCCCCCAAATTATGGGTGGTTTTATAAAACAGCCACAAATTCTTTGATGTCCTTCCCTCCAAGAGATGGGCTTAATCTACTCAGCCACTACTCCCACCTCCAAAGGAGGCTGTACTTAATGACTCCCTTCCAAACGATAGATTATGAAAAGGCAGAAACAGTGATTTTTCCATAGAGAAACCTGACAGTTTTTTCCACCTTACCCAAAAGGTCAAGGTTAACATCATGGCTAATAAGTTATGTTAGTATCAGGAACCCCTGACCTAATTCAAGGAGAAGGGCACTTCACCTCTGTGGTATACTTCCATAATATCCCAATCCCAGCCTAGACATAAAAAAACATCAAACCCAAATTGAGGGACATTCTACAAAACATGTGACCAACACTTTTCGAAAGTGTCAAGGTCAAGAAATACAAGAAAAAGTCAAGAAACTTTCACAGATAGGAGGAGACTAAAGAGAAGGACAACTAAATGTTAGCTGGTAGCCTGGAATGAATCCTGGAACAGAACAAGGGTAATTGTGGAAAAAATAAAAACTGAATGAAGCCCATCATCTAGTTAATAGTAATGTACCAATATCAATTTCTTATTTTAATCATCATACCATGGTTATGTGAGGTGTCCACGTTAGGGAAAGCTGGATAAGGGGTATCTAGAAACTCTCTGTACTATCTTTACAACTCTTCTGTAAATCTAAAAGTCATGCCTAAATATTAAGGTTTTTAAAAATAAGTGATGATTTACTTTTAAAATATTATTATGGGACTAAATTTGCTCTTGGATACTATTTTAAATTAAAATTACTGGAGAAATGTGTAATTTTTCAGTTTCAGTTATTCCAAAGCAATTAGTTCAATTTGCAAGTGGGTGAAAATAGCATCCTTGCTTCATTTCGTATGTTCTACTCTATGTCAATGTTTGCAGTCTTTGTGTTCTAGTAGCTTAAGGTTGTTTTTCTAATGAATACAAATAAGAAGTGGAATCTTTATTGTTATGCTTTCCAATTCATAAAATTAGTAACATTAAGAATAATTTTAATAAAATTAAAAAGAACTTTAAGAAATTATTTCCCTGCAGTAAATGTAATCCCAGTGTAAGAGGATATGACATATTCACAAATAGAAATAGGACACACCATTCTCCATTATCTTTCCGATTATCGTGGCAGAGAGGCTTCCTTCTCTGCCGCACTCACTCTCGGAAAAGTACAAAAAATGTATAATTTGGGCGCTTCTTACTCTGCCCCGGCCTCAGAAAGTTCCTGCAAGGGCCAAGTCACGCCAATAACTAACATGTATCCATCCTCACAAGGCTATACGAGGTAGGGGTTATCACCACGTAGGTCCATTTTAAAGAGGAATGACGAATAAACTGAGGTTCAGAGAGGAGGGGGGGCCTGCCAAAGCAGCACAGCTAAATGAGAGGGACAGTAAACAACTCAAACACCTGCTTGGGGCCCAGACACCGGCGGAGACCAGGAGCCGCGCGGAGCGGCCGGGAGCGGGGCGGGGGTGCTGGTTGGGGCGGTGTGTCGCTGGGAGCCACGCCCTCCCCAGGGGGCCCAGCCCCAAGCGCCCTTTGGCCAGACTTGGCCCCGGGCGGTTTTCCTCGCGCGGCTGCGCAGCGGAGGCGGGGGCGTTCCTCCGGGGCAGGCCGGGAATCGGGGCGGGGTCACCGCGCGGGTAAAGGGGAACGCGCACTGCTGCAGCATGGGACCTGTGCCGCGCACCCTGGAGCTCTTCTACGATGTGCTGTCCCCCTACTCCTGGTTGGGCTTCGAGGTGACTCCGGGAGCCCCCTTGGCTGGGGCTTGGAGGGCAAGGGCAGAGGGAATGGGGAGGCGGGGCGCGGGGACCGTGGTTTCGTGAAATTCTTGGCGCTGCCTGCCGGGGGTGAAAGTCACTTTGTGTCTCTAAACGGGATACGGTCGCTGGCTCCAGATCGACCCTTTATAGCCTAAGGCAGTGGTTTCCCACGACGGTTTGGAATAAGGGGGAAAACTCCAAAGAATCGAGAAATCCAAGGCACAGCCACCTCTTAGCCTACTCCGAGGTTAGTTGGGGGGAGGGGGGCAGGGGGTGCTGTGCAGAATAGGATCGTAGCTGTCCACTGAGCAAAGATCCTGGGATCGATTTCTTGGGATGGAGCAAAGTTCATGGGATTGATTTCTGGGAGTGGAGTTTTGCCATTTAAAACCAAATAGTTTAGGGTGTTCGCATAACCCTTCCTCTTCTGCACTTAGACCTCTGGCTAATCAGTTGCCATAGAACACCCCACCCTCTCTCTTGGCCATTTTCACTGTGTCCATCTTACACAATGGCTTCCCATCTCCAACTCTGCTCCTTCAGGTCCTGTGCCGGTATAAGAACATCTGGAACATCAGCCTGCAGTTGCGCCCCAGCTTCATTGCAGGGATCATGAAAGACAGTGGTATGAAGGCAAAAGTGTTTGGGACAGGGATTTGAGGGAGGACAGCTTTCAAAGGTCCAGGGGGACTGCCCTCAAACGGATCTTTACATTGGCACCAGCAGCTAGGAATTTGCACTCTTCTGAAAACCCAGGTAGGGAGTCCCCTCAGGCCTGGGACCCTTAGGTAGGCTCTCACCAGTGTGCCCAAATTTCCATTTGCAGGAAACCAGCCACCAGCTCTGCTTCCCCGCAAAGCCCAGTACTTGAGAAATGATGTTAGGCTCCTGGGACAGCATATCCAGGTTCCCGTGCAGTTCCCCAAGGATTTCTTCTCTGTGATCATCAAAAAAGGTAGAGTGAGATATAGATGGGTTATCAAGTGGAAGGCAGCAAAGGCCAGGAAGTAGGGGCTGACAACTACGTGAAATGAAACAAAGCTTGGGAAAACACAAGTCAGTGCTGAGTGACCAGAAGCTTGTGGGGAACTGAGGGGAAGAAGAACAGGACACACCGGCTATGAGAAATTTGGGTGGGAGGATGAGGGCAATTGAGCCGCTCTGGGGATGTCAGAAGCAAGAAAGAGCCGGTCCTCCATGGGAAACAAGCTAGAAGAGCCCTGACTCTGAGTACCTCTGCCCCACAGGAAGTTTATCAGCCATGAGATTCCTCACTGCTGTGAGCATGGAACACCCAGAGATGCTGGAGAAAGTGTCCAGGGAACTATGGATGCGTGTCTGGTCACGGGTGAGGGCAGAGCTCTGGGAACCTGCTTGGGAGACCCTGCATAACATGCTGACCCTCCCCTAGAACCTGATTTCCAGAGTCCTGGTCCTGCCTGTTGTTCACTGACCTACTGTCCACCATCTCACCCCTCGCTGCCCCCTTCCTGCCGAGTGTTCTCGTCTTCTCAGGATGAAGACATCACGGAGCCCCAGAGCATCCTGGCTGTGAGTATTCTGGCTCTGTCCCCACCCCTCTCACAGTGAAGCCGAGAATAGCTGACGTTTAGGGGAAAGAGGACACAGTTTTCATATCACGTGGAAGAGGTCATAGTTATTTGGGGAGAAAGGATATCTGTATTTGAGGAGCCAAATTCCAGAAAGGTAGGAACTCGAGGGACTCTCAAAAGAATATATCTCATGGTTGAAAGGGAAAGTGCAAAATTCTACATGGGTGGATTTTATTTCATCAAAGAAGTTAGTGGGAGAGCGATGTTACATGTTGGCACCCCCAGATGGGGAGGGATGAAGTATTGGCCCCAAACACTCCCAACACCAGACCTCACTGATATATCCAGAGTAGAAAGCAGGAGACTTTACAGACAGGCTTTAAAAAGGGGTGGGGGGGAAGCGAGAGATAACAGACTCAAGCCAGAATCCCACAGAAGCCTGAGTAGAAACACATGGAAATAGCTCAAAACATTTAAATGTGTGCCAGCCATAGATGGGGGTATAAAAAGTAAGTTAGTCTTTGGGATTAAATCAGGAAATTTAAAACGGTATTTTCCCTGCAGTTTACAAAAGATAGTTGAGGCATATTCAAATTTAATACATAAAATGGCAAATCAACAAAGAATGGCCAATATGTTCCTCCAGTGTTTTTATTCCTACAAAGTATATGCACAGGCTTGTCTTTCCATTACTAAGTAACAATCATTTTCCATACCATTGTAAATTCTTTGAAAGTATCATTCTTAGTTTCTACACAGCATTCCACTCAGTGGGCCTCCTTTTGCTTACTTAACTGTTTCCCTGTTGTTGAACATTTTGTCTGGGACACAATTCTCTCATGTAGCCAAGTCAAAGACCCTGTCACACCAGAATATACCTCATGACTTCCTGTTTCCCCCTCCAAGTTGAGGAGGTCAGGCTACAGTGGTTCTCAACCTTGGCTGTATATTTTAGTCACTTGGAGCACCTGAGCACTGCCTACCAAAAATTATGATGTAATTGTTCTAGGGGATGACCTATGAGTGGGATTTTTTAAAAGCTCCCTTGGGAGATTCTAGTATACAGCCAAAATTGAGAAGCACTAATCCCAAATGATACCAACAAACCCCAAATAGAAACGTTTATTCTTGTTAAGCCCTGCAGGTGACTGCTCAAAAGTCCTCGGGAAATACCATGAGAATGTAGCCCAGCCCTTGATTTAAAAAAAAAGCACAAGATATTCAGGAATTCTGAGATGTAGAAAGGCAAGAGCCCTGACTTAATGTCAGAGGACTTGGATTCTAGTGTTGGCTCTGCCAATAACAAGTTCTTTAATGCCAACCAAGTCATGTACTGCCTCTGGGCAGCAGTCCCTTCTTGGTTAATAAGTTAGCTGGTTTCTAAGATGCCCTCTGGCTTTAAATTTCTGCATCCTGTTCTTTCCACCAATCACAAGATTTTAAAGGGGGAAAAAAGAAAAACAGCCCCTCTTAGCAAAGATAGACCTCTGTGGGTGGGTGAGTAAAGGCCTTAACCAGGAAAATGGGAGCAGAAAATAAAGACCAGAGTTTCTTCTGAGCCCTACCGCACTAATACACAGTTGTGTTCCCCACCACATTCCCCAGGCTGCAGAGAAGGCTGGCATGTCTTCAGAACAAGCCCGGGGACTTCTGGAAAAGATCTCAACACCAAAGGTGAAGAACAAGCTCATGGAGACCACTGAGGCAGCCTGTAAATACGGGGTGAGCAATTCTTGATGCGGGTCCCCAACCCCAGTGCTGAAGACTGAGGCCGAGCATCTGCTGGGTTCCCCATGCTCCTGTTCTAAAAGTTGCTCCCAACATGAGTGCTCCCAGCTTCCCAGACAAGCCTTATCCTTTCCTGTCCTGTCCCAGAGTCCAAGGAAGGGAAGGGAGGGAGCTAGATGGTGAGAGGAAAGACAGAGCCTCTGAGAATTAGAAACAGAAAACTCCTAAAGCTGTGGAGCCTCTTAGCAGACACCTCTTAGGCTGCTTTGCTTATATGACCTCAGATGAGTACTGACTCAGCCTTCCATCCCAGCCATAATCAACACCTGCTCCATCACCTTCCTCCCTGCCCTAACTGCTCTCTCCAGGCTTTTGGGCTGCCGATCACAGTGGCCCACCTGGATAACCAAACCCACATGCTGTTTGGCTCTGATCGGATGGAGTTGCTGGCACACCTGCTGGGTAAGTTACAGGTTCATGGTGAGCTGCCCTCAACCCCAGCCCACCCCCATTTACCAGTTGACCAGGACAGATCCAGAGCAAAAAAAATATTCTATGTATTTCCAGCAATGAAGCCTTATACACAGAGGTTCTCAGGGCTGACTGTGAAAAAGGCCACTTTACCCCCATAGAAGAGAATGATGCCAAACAGAGCTCTTCCTAGAAAACCGCTGGGGGCTTGTGGGGCCAGCCTCTGACTCATTTTCTCCATCTAGGAGAGAAGTGGATGGGCCCTGTGCCTCCAGGCATAAACGCCAGACTTTAAGGATGGCCAGGAGAAGCAAAGCTATTGGGATAAAAAGCAGACCTTCTGCTTCCCCTTCTTCCACTGTGTGACACGAGGACTCTGGTTTCTCTGATAGAGGTTCCTCTATCAGGTCCTGGGAGATGCTGTAGAGGGGGGTGCCATAGTGCCCCAAACTCTGCTTTCCCTCAGAATAAACAGAATGCCATGAGGCATAATATTCCTGGATCTGTGTCCTCCCTGGTGTTTGTATGTTCTTCCTGCACTCACCTCCTGTCCACCCTAGGTGTTTGTGAACAGCTCTTTCCAAACTGAGCCCTGCTGCCCATCTCAGGGCAGCTTATGTGGAAGGAGAGGTAACAGTCCCTCTTCAGGGATGGAAAAAAGCCAGATGTATTTTGCCGCTAACCAGTTTGGAGGTTACTGTCTTCTGACCAACCACAGTGCCTGAGACGGGGCCGGGATCAGAAAGAGCCAGAACTTGGCTGAGCTTCTGCCCAGATATTTGAACCAGCTCCAACTACACTGACTAGCAGAACCAGAGCAAGGTGGCAGCACAGGGCAGCAGGCTGAAGTTGCCATGGCCTGGGAAGTTGCTCACCCACAAAGCAGATCCCGAGTAAACCCCAGGGCCTCTCTCCCTGGCCTAGTATAACCCCTGTCCCTTCCCACAAACCTACAGCTTCCCCACTCCCTCAGTTATTTACCCAGAGGTCCTGCTCTGCATGCGCCTGCTGTGCAGTAAACAGAAGACCTTTGTTTCAGTAGTCTTCGGACTTGGTTGACAATACTCTGAAACCATACTTGGACATCTGTTGGGAAGCAGGTATGTGTCTTTGATGGCTCAAGGGCTCCAGAGGGGATTCCTTGCCCCTGCCCTCTGGCTTTTTCTGATCTCAGGGATCATTTTCCCCTCTTAACCCCCATCACTTGCGGTTTTCCTCTTCTCCCCTCTTCTGTTATTCCAGCATACCCCAGGATTTCCAGTTAGCCTTACTAGGCTAATCTGCTCACCAAGGTCAGAAGTGTATCTCCAAATACACACTCCCTCTTTCAAAGATCTCATGACATGTACAGTTAATATAAATTTAAAACATGGGAAAATGTCCAATAAGAAACATAAGAGCAAATTAAAATGTTACTTCTCATATATTGAAGTTACATATTTAAGCATATAGACGTTCTCATATATGCTGACAGCATGGTGGTAGAGAAAAAGTTTTATGAATAAAGATGCTTGTCTCAATAGTGTTTGTGAAATATCTAACAATAGGAGGATGTTTGAATAAGTTATGGTACATCCTGGATGTAAGGTTTCATAGCCATCAAAAATTATATACGTTTTGGGGCACCTGGGTGGCTTAGTCGTTAAGTGGCTGCCTTAGGCTCAGGTCGTGATTCCAGGGTCCTGGTATCAAGCCCCAAGTCGGGCTCCCTACTCAGCAGGGAACCTGCTTCTCCCTCTCCCTCTGCCTGTTGCTTCCCTACTTGTGCTCTTTCTCTCTCTCTCTCTCTGTCAAATAAATTAATAAATAAAATCTTTAAGAAGTTATATATATATTTTTAAAGATTTATTTATTTGAGAGAGAGGGAGCATGTACAAACGTCGGAGGGGCAGACAGAGAGGCAAAGAAAAATTCCAAGCGGACTCCTCACAGAGTGGGGAGCCTGACATGGGGCCCAATCTCATGACCCTGAGATCATGACCCAAGCTGAAAACCAAGGGTCACTCAACTGACTTTGCCACCCAGGCACCCCCAAAAATTCTACTTGTAAAGAATTTCAACTTTGGAAATTCTTAGAATATTAGTTGGAAAAAAGATGAAACTACTAAGTATGATCTCAATTATGTCTTGATGTAATAAAAATACATTTTAGAGGACATTAACATGTTAATCCTGGAATAAAATATGCCAAAATGTTTCCATTTCATTTGTACACTTTTTGAAATGATCATTTATTCTGACAAATGAAAAAATATATACTATTTAAATGAAAAAAATTGAAGTGTTATCATTTGCTTAACTTAATCCTAAATCTTATCCCAGGCTAATGTGACATAATCTTTTATTGTAGATTCATATCTCCCAGCTCTGCCCAATCTTCCTTCAAAGAGTCTAGCATACTATTTTCCTAATCTATAGCAAATTTAATCTCTGGAGGAATGAGACAATTTCTAGACTAAACCTTACAAATATAGTTTAGATTATAATGTCTGAACTTCTGCCAAATAGAATCCAACAGTCAGGGTTCTCCAAAGAAACAAACAATAGAATATTTACAGGTATATATAAAAGGAAATCTATTATCAGGGACTGGCTCACATGGTTATGGAGGCTGAGAAGTCCCACAATCTGCCACTGGCAAGCTGGAGGCCCAGGAAAGCAGGCTGGTGGTATAGTTCCAATCCAGAATCTAAAGGCCTGAGAACCAGGAGCACCTGTGTCTGAGGGCAACAGAACACAGATGTTTCAGTGCAAGCAGAGAAGGCAAGTTTGCCCTTTGCTTTTCTGTTCCATTCAGGCCCTCAAAAGATTGGATGATACTCTCACACACACACACGACTGAGGGCCACCTTCTCTACTCAGTCTGTGGATTCAAATACTAGTCTCTTCTGGAAACACCCTCATGGACACACTCAGAAATGTTTTGTCAGCTCTCTGAGTGTCCCTTACTCAGTTGACACATCAAAGTAACTATCAGTGAGAAAGGGGGAAGCCCCCAAAGGCAGCTGTAAGCCAAAGAGTTTCATACTTACTATTAGTTTCTTCCTCTCCTCCCCTTCCATCAACAGTCCTAGTGCGATATAAAATTCGCAGTTATGTCAGTACTCAGAATTCACTGAACCACTTTCTTGCATTGCAGTTCAAATTTGAAGCTTACCAAAAAAAACATGCTTCTAAAACAAACTCCTTAAGTAAAATTTCTAGAATTATATTTTTTACAGGCCCCAAACACAAGCATTAATTAGCAACAGAAGGTTTCACAGGCATGTGGTAAAACAAAAGGGGAAAAACCACAGTACCAATTGAAAAGTGAAAAGTATCCCCTTCATCATTCCCATTCCTACTCTGGTTTTTTGTGTGTGCAACCAGAAATGTCCATATGTTTTAACACACGAATGTCAGGCATGATTCAGAGGACTCAATCTACCCTTCATCCAGTTTCCCCAGTGGTAACATCTTGTGCAGCTATAGCCCAATGACACAACCAGGAAATTGACATCAATTCACTCCATCAAACCCTGTTCAGATTCCACTACTTTCTCGTGCACTCATTTGTGTGTCTTTTTTTTTCTGTGTAATGTGTGTGGGACCACCATCACAGACAACATACAAAATATTTCTAGCGTAAGGGGTCCTCATGTTTCCATTTCATAGCAAGGCTACCTTCTGTCCTCCCCCACTACCCTAAGCCCTGGCAATGACTAATCTGTTCTTCATATAGTTTTCTCATTTCAAGAGTACTATATTAGTGGAATCAGACTGGCTTATCTTCACACGCAAGGTATTGTATGTCTCAGTGGTTTGTTCTTTTTATTGCTGAGTAGTACTCCATGGTATGGATGTGCCAGAGTTTGTTTGACCTGTTGAAGGACATTTAGGTTGTTTTCAGTTTAGGGCTATTACAAATAAACCTGCTATGGATATTCTTGTACAGGTTTTTGTGTGCATGCAGATTTACATTTGGGGGGGTTCAGGAATACAGTTGCTGGGTCATATGGTAAGTGCATGTTTAATTGTACAAAGAACTGCTACATTTTTCCTAAGTGGCCAAACCATCTTAACCTTCCCACCAGAAATGTGTAAGTGATCCAGTTTCCCTGCATCTTCACCAGCATTTGGTGTCATTATTTTTTTTGAATTTTAGCCATTCTGATAGGTGTGTAAGTGCTATCTCATTGTGATTTTAATTTGCATTTTCCTAAGGAATAATGGATATCTTTTTGTGTACTTTGCTATCTGTACATCCTCTTCAGTGAAATATCTGTTCACACCTTCTGCCCATTTTTTCTTTATTTTTAAAAATTATTCTTTTATTCCCTCTTTATACTCTTTTCTTTTTTTTTTAATTTCATTTTATGTTTTCAGTGTTCTAAGATTCATTGTTTATGCACCACACCCAGAGCTCCGTGCAGTTTGTACCCTTAATACCCACCACCAGGCTCACCCAACCCCCCACTCCCCTCCCCTCCACAACCCTTAGTTTCTCAGAGTCCATGGTTCGTCTCCCCCTCCGATTTCCCCCAATTCACTTTTCCTTTCCTTCTCCCAATGTCCTCCGTGTTTATTCCTTATGCTTCAGAAGTAAGTGAAATCATGTGATAACTGACTCTCTCTGCTTAACTTATTTCACTCAGCATAGTCTCCTCCAGTCCCATCCATGTTGATACAAAGGTTGGGTATTCATCCTTTCTGAAGGATTCTGCCCATTTTCTAACTGGATTGTTTTTGAAATGTCCATATTTTCTTAGTAGTTTGTTTACAAGTAGGCTTCACACCCAGTGTGGAGCCCAACGTGGGGCTCAAACTCACAACCAAGACTTGAGCCGAGATCAAGTCAGATGCTTAACCAACTGAGCCACCCCAGCACCCCTTTTTAATTTTTTGTAAGTAGGCTCCACACCCAGTGTGGGACCCAAACCCAACAACCCTGAGATCAAGAATTGCATGCTCTACTGACTGAGTCAGCCAGCCCCTTAATAGCATATCTTAAAAGAATGTACAAACTGTAAGAACACATTTTGAGACAACTAGGGGAAAATAACATGGACTGGATATTAGGTGATACTAAGAAATTAATATTGATTTCATTAAGTGTGATAATGGCAGGGTGGCTGGGCACAGATTAAGTTCTCATCAGCTGGAACTACATTCTGAAACATTTAGGGTGGAAATAACATGCTGCCTTTAAAAAGTGGGAGAGGTGGAAAGAGTAGATGAAATGTAATTACTGAAGCTGAGTGATGGGTACATGGAAAGTTCATTACACTGTTCTTTCCTCTTTTATGCGTGCTGGGCTATTTCCATAATAAAAACATCTTGAAAAAGTACTGACAGGCTGGCTTAGTCAGTACAGCATACAACCTTTGATCTCAGGGTTGTGAAGTTGAGCCCCACAGTGGTTGTAGAGTTTACTTTAAAAAAGAAACTGTACTGAGATTTCAATTCTGTGATGTTACACATTCTCACCATGTCCCCATAGTATTGTGCATACAAGGTCAGCCCCAGCTTCATGGACTTGCAACCTGTGCACTCACACAGGGCCTCATGACTGCTTTGATGCTCTGCCTTGTCTTGAAATTCTTAATTTCAATTAAGGGCCCTGCATTTTCCAGTTTTGCACCAGAACTCACAAAGTATGTATTCTGCTGCTCCTGTAAGCACATAATACATGCTGAGTAACTGCTTGTCAAATAAATGAGCAAAAAAAAAAAAAAAAAAAAAAAAAAAAGGCAGTCTATGAGCGAAAGAAAGGAAAAAGAGATGGGGATGGCAAAGGAGAAGGAGATAACTAGGTCAAGGGGGAGATACGGGAAGTCTCAAAGTAGAAAAGCTGAATGGGGACTGCAGGAAGGGATGCTTCTGGGGAGGTACACAGAGAAAGCAGGAGTCCAGCCGGAAGATGAACCTAGGATGCACTATTCATCATTCTCCTCAGAGGAATCACAGTGCTTCATTTGACCACAATTCCCAGAGTTAAGCAAAAGTGAAAGCAGAAAGAAGTAGCCACTTGGACCCCAGGGAAAGAGGGGATTGATGGTTAGGAGGCCAACTGGACCACTGTTCCTCACGCATCCCATGACCTTAATCCCAGAGAGTTCTTTCAGTGTCTTTGCAGGGGACTGGGGAAAACTGAAACCCTTGGCTTGCATCAGACCAACTTCCTCCAAGTCCACATTCAAGGGTATGGCTGGCTCTAGCTGATGCCAGATGAAAAAAAGACTGGAAAGGTGGGGAGGCAATTGAGGGAGGATCAAGGGATCAAAAGATCATGAATCATTAACTTAGCAAATATTCACTAATTGCCAGTCAATGATATAAGTATTTATTATCCACTCCATTCATAATAACAAGATGGACGTAAAAGAACTACAAACAAACCCCATCCATATCCATGATGCATTCAGATCCCCACCCTTGTCAGCACTGAGTCTCTGCTGGGAAGCACAGCATCCCTTTGTTCCTTGTCACCTTGTACCCTGTCTTAAAATTAGTTATGTACACACCTCTCCTCTTACAAACATCACCTCTTCGATAAAGAGTGATATTCCTATCAGATCTACTGAATACACCTTAGAGTGTCCTGTGTAGCAAGCAAATAGTAAAAATTTATTGAATCCAAGTCCATGGGCAAACAGATACTCCTGCAATGTGAGCAGGAGAGTGAATTTTTATAACTCCTTTTGAGAGGAAATGGCAATATATATCAAAAACTTCGCTTTCAGGAATTTTTCAGATTTATACAAGTGAGCAAAAATATGTATATAGGGGCACCTGGGTGGCTCAGTTGTTAAACATCTGCCTTTGGCTCAGGTCAGGATCCCAGGGTCCTGGGATCGAGCCCCACATCAGGCTCCTTGCTCAGAGGGAGGCCTGCTTCTCCCTCTCTGACTCCCCCTGCTTGTGTTCCCTCTCTCACTGTCTCTCTCTCTCTGTCAAATAAATAAATAGAATATTTAAAAAAAAAACAACAACAACACGTATACAAAGGTAGGAATTGCAAAATCCTGGATAGAAACTAAATGGTTATTACTTGGATAGCCAAATGGTTATCACTGGTTATCATTAAATATATTGTTGTTTCATAAAATAGAAACCATTTTCAAGAGCATAATAGATGGAAAGAAACCAAAACAAGAGTTGCCTATGTGGCTGACAGGGAGGGGGCATGAGGGAACTTTCTAGATGATAGCAATGCTTCATATCTTGATTGGAGTTTGAGTTACACAGGTATAACTCTTTATCGAAACTTACGGCGTGGTCCACTAAAAATCTGTGCTGAACACTATAGACAAATTTTATTTCAAAAGAGAAAACGTTAACTAATATTTAACTCTAGTTACTTTCATGCATACAGAAAGATGAAATAGCTTACAGGTCACACAGCGAATAAGCAATAGGAATGAGATTTAAAACCTGGTCTGCGCGTCTCTAAAAATATGTGCCTAACCACAACCACGAATACGTTTTCTCTTATTTAGGGACATACTCATGTGGGACTCCTTTGCCACTATCTGCAGACATCTCATAAACACGATGCTTTTTTTTGTCTCTGGGCAACAACCACACTCAACTTCTCAAATTTGAGAATCACTGTTGTGGCTTAGTCCCGAAGAGCTGAGATGGAGGGACAGCCTGAACCTCATATTGGTTCGGTGCATTCCCAGTGAGCTTTGTGCAGTTTTACACCTAGTTGATGAGCGTAAGAATGCGTATTTATCCCGATGTACTTGAGCATTCCTCATTTATGGGAAGCATTTCCATCCCAGAAATACCCAGGATACATTTCAGATTAAATCATTATCCACCTTCCCTACACATTTGAAAGCACTGTGGGTGAGGCAACAAACACAAAGAGAAACACTCAAAACTGAGTTAAAAGGGCAAGACTCTGAGTTTGATTCCAACTAAACAAATCTACTTTCTCTGGGCTGATTTCCTCCTCTGTAACATGAAAATGATAATCAGACTCGCGCACATGATAGTCAAGGATCAAATGAGATTGGGCCAATTTGTTCATACACACACACATACATACGCTGTATTCTCACCTATACTGTTTTTCGCAAAAAGTCACCTGCACATTGGGCTTCTAGAGCTATTCAGGTAAAAGTCTTACCTTTTGTAATCAGTCTTAATTAGCTCATAAAAGATAAATATCCTGATACAGGGGCTGCAACCATAATTTCCCATTCTTGCCTTATATATTGATAACTTTTTTTAATCTTCTGATAATCTCTTTTGCTGCCTTTGCTCTCTAGAGATCAGCCTTAAGATGCCAAACAGTGGGGAAAATAACATCCAGGGAAGACCCCAGAGTTATAATTTTAGAATGTCAAAGGTGTTTTGTTAAATTATCCTTATTAAATCAGCCAAAAAGTGTGTTTAGAGTTGGATGACATAATGTTTAAGAGTCAGGTTTCTGGAGTGGGACTACAGGTTCAAATCATGGCCCCAACCTTTATTAGCTATATATTTTCCTCGAGTTTCTGATCACATCTATAAAACGAACATCATAATAGCAACTACCTCTTATTATGTTATATTTTAAATTACTTAATTTGTGTAAAGCGTTTAACACAGTGAGCAATACACAAAACACACATGTTGGCTACAAGTATAAAGCAGACTCAGATTCAGAAACACAAAATCACAAGAATACGGAGGTGTACAGAAGTGCTCCGTGGCAGACATCAACTACCTCTCACAGAAGTCTGTCAATTATCTCTGCTTCTCCCCCGCCCCACCTCCTCCCACTTCCCTTCAGTATTCCCTCCCAAAATGAGGTGGGCATAGTGGGCCCACCTAGGGCAGTAATCTGACCTCTAACACAGTGCTTTGTAGAGACAGGCAAGTAGAAAGCAGGATGAATGACCAATAGTATCTTTAGCATTTATATTTTGCTAAGGATACTAAGTTGAAGAAAAAAGGAAAGTAAAACGTTCGGGAAAAAGTTTGGCCATACATATTCAACAAAAGCTTGCTTTCTCATTGCTTTCACAAAATCTCAATGATAACATTTCCTGGAATTCAACAAGAGGAAATAATCCAAAAAGAAGGTAAAACATGTAAGAAGAGGTTCATTGTAGTATCATTCTTTAAATGGCTTTTTGGAGGCATAATTCATCCTTACAAAGTGTAAAAAAATTCAGTGGGTCTTTAAAGCATATTCAGAGTTGTGCAAGCATCACTTCTAATTTTTTAAGATTTATTTATGTTAGGAGGGAGGGCAGAGAGAGGAAGGTGAATCCCAAGCAGGCTACACAGAGAGCCCAATGAGAGGCTCCATCCCATGACTCCAAGATCATGACCTGAGCTGAAATCAAGAATCGGAAGCTTCACTGATTGAACTACTCAGGTGCCCTGCATCACTACTAATTTTTAAACATTTTCCTTACCCCCAAAAGAAATCCATTAGCAGTTAATCCCCATTCTTCCCTCTCTCCAGTGCCTGGCAAGCACTAATCTAGTTTCCGTCTCTTGAAACATTTGATGACAAAAAAAAAAAAAAAAAGAATAAAATAAACTCAATGCTACTAAGTAACATAACATAAAGGTATGTTAACTCACCGTACATCCACTCAATAAAATACTATGTGGCTGTGAAAAATGTCCACAACAAAGACTGTATCAAAAGGTGAACAATATGTGATACAATATTTCATTTAAAAAAATACAAAATGGCGAGTACTCTGATTTCAGCCAAAGATCATTTCAACCAGTGTGTGGACAGACTAGAAGAAATGTGTAGAAATTTTAAACAGCCATGTTAGAATAAGGAGATTGTGGATGATATGTTTTCTCTATAACCTTTAAATATTTTGCAAGATTTTATATTTAACAAGTGGAAGTTTTAGGGTTGCCTGGGTGGCTCAGTGGGTTAAGCAGTCAACTCTTGATTTCAGCTCAGGTCATGATCTCAGGGTCTTGGGATTAAGCCCCCACCCCCCACCCCTCACCCCCACATCTGGGCTCCATGTTCAGCAGGGAGTCTGCTTAAGGATTCTCTCTCCCTCTGCCCCTCCTCTTTTTCTCTCAAATAAAAAGTAACAGTATAAAAAATGGAATTTTTAGAAAATCTATTTAAAACTATCGTGATAGAGAATATATTGAAGGCACAGTCCAGCTTTCCTGACTTGGAACTGGTTCTTTTTTTTTTTTAATTTTTTTTTTTAATAAACATATAATGTATTTTTATCCTCAGGGGTACAGGTCTGTGAATCGCCAGGTTTACACACTTCACAGCACTCACCATAGCACATACCCTCCCCAATGTCCATAACCCCATCACCCTCTAACGACCCCCCTCCCCTCAGCAACCCTCAGTTTGTTTTGTGAAATTAAGAGTCATTTATGGTTTGTCTCCCTCCCGATCTCATCTTGTTTCATTTATTCTTCTCCTACCCCCCTAACCACCCACATTGCATCTCCACTTCCTCATATCAGGGAGATCATATGATAGTTGTCTTTCTCCAATTGACTTATTTCACTAAGCATGATACCCTCTAGTTCCATCCATGTCGTCGCAAATGGCAAGATTTCATTTCTTTTCATGGCTGCATAGTATTCCATTGTGTATATATACCACATCTTCTTTATCCATTTATCTGTTGATGAACATCTAGGTTCTTTCCATAGTTGGGCTATTGTAGACATTGCTGCTATAAACATTTGGGTACACGTGGCCCTTTGGATCACTGCGTTTGTATCTTTAGGGTAAATACCCAGTAGTGCAATTGCCGGGTCATAGGGTAGTTCTATTTTCAACTTTTTGAGGACCCTCCATGCTGTTTTCCAGAGTGGTTGCACCAGCTTGCATTCCCACCAACAGCGTAGGAGGGTTCCCCTTTCTCCGCATCCTCGCCAGCGTCTGTCATTTCCTGACTTATTAATTTTAGCCATTCTGACTCGTGTGAGGTGATATCTCATTGTGGTTTTGATTTGTAGTTCCCTGATGCCGAGTGATGTGGAGCACTTTTTCATGTGTCTGTTGGCCATCTGGATGTCTTCTTTGCAGAAATGTATGTTCATGTCTTCTGTCCATTTCTTGATTGGATTATTTGTTCTTTGGGTGTTGAGTTTGCTAAGTTCTTTATAGATTTTGGACACTAGCCCTTTATCTGATATGTCGTTTGCAAATATCTTCTCCCATTCTGTCAGCTGTCTTTTGGTTTTGTTAACTGTTTCCTTTGCTGTGTGAAAACTTTTGATCTTGATGAAATCCCAGTAGTTCATTTTTGCCCTGACTTCCCTTGCCTTTGGCGATGTTTGGAACTGGTTCTTAACTAGCAAGTCTCTCTAGTGTAGGCTCCTGACAACCAAGAGCTTTATGCTACAAAGATCTTTCTCCCAACTGCAAATCCTTTCACACTGTAGACATTCAGCCCTCCCCTTTGACCCCCTTGCTTCTCGGCCTACACGCCCCCCATCTCGCTATTCAGAACACACTTCTTAACAAAGCCCTCTTACTTGTCATACATACCAATGACTCTTGACCAATTTCCTTCTATTAATATATTAACTGTAGATGTACATCCTTCTTTTTCTTAAGATTTTATTTTTAAATAATCTCTACATCCACCATGGGGCTCAAACTCATGGCCCTGAGATCAAGAGTTGCCTGCTCTACCAACTAAACCAGCCAGGCTCCCCAGATGCAAATCCTTCTGATCCCAGGGATACTTTCCTTATATGAGATGAAAAATATGGAAATTCATGTAAGCAAAACAACAACCAGCTCTCCCCCTGCTCTCCATTCCCACTTCCTATAGGGATACAGCTCATTTGGACTACCACAGACTTCCTCTTACATCTCTTCCCTATCCTTTATCTGGTCAAAGAATCATCATTGACATTCCACCACTACACACACCTGCATTCCACTCCAGGCACCCTCATCCTCCTTTCCCTCCCTCCCTTCCTCTCCCACTCTGTATGTCTGTTTCTCTCTCTCTCTCTCTCACACACACACACACACACACACTCACACACTCCACACATCCTCTGATGCATCAGCCCTAGCTATGCCCCACAACTGTCCTTGGGATTAGATTTGTGCCCCATTATCTCCTACTCCCCTTGGTTTGTCCAATGGTAGTACTCTGAAGCCATGGAACCCAGCCTTGTGTCCTTCTCTGACTCTCAAGAATAAAGTATGCCCATCCTCTACACCTCCCAGTACCTGCATCACCTAGACTTATTACCATGATTCCCCTTAAAAGAGTGGTCATAGGGGTGCCTGGGTGGCTCAGTTGGTTAAGTGTCTGCCTTTAGTTCTGGTCCCAGAGTTCTGGGATCTCAGGGTTCTGGGATCAAGCCCCATGTGGGGCTCCCTGCTCAGTGGGAAGCCTGCTTCTCCCTCTGCCCCTGGCCCCTGCTCATGCTCTCTCTCTCTCTCTCAAATAAATAAAATCTTTTTTTTTGTTTGTTTGTTTTTGAAGTGTGGGTCCTGGATCTCCAGTGGGTGGTGAGGCCAGGCAAGATGGCAGCCTTCCAATGAGAGCATTCTATTGTTGAGTGAGTACCTACCAAGTCAGTTGCAGGGATTCAGAATTTATTGAAACAATCACACACTTTGAAAAGCTCACAGTGGAAGAAAGGTACATAAACTGAAAGTTACTATATAAACAGCTAAGGGTTTGAACAGGGGTAGGAAGGAATGCTGTGGATACACTGTGGAGACAGCCTCCACAGTAGGCATCGCTATGGACGTGGCTTTTGAAGAATCAAGAGTTAACTGGGTCAAGAAGCAAACACAAAAACGTCTTACAGGTCTGCAGAAAACAAGTTCAAAGAAATGGTACTTTGGCAGCTGAAGCACAACAGGCCATTCCATGCCCACAGCAAATCATGCAAAGCACTATGTGATCTAGAGATTAAATAAACCGTGGCCTCTGCTCTAGGCATTAAATATATTACCTAAATACAAGACAAACTACTCACAATGCAGTGCGCATTGAGAAGAGGAAACTGAATAGAACTCTGGTCCTGAGTACAAAGATCATTGGGGTGAGGGCGGGGACGCAGGAGCACTCTCATTAAAAAGAGGGTGGACAGTGTAAAAAAAAAAAAAAAAAAATCAAGGTTTGGCAATAACAAGTCAGCTGTAAACAGAAAGGGGAGGAGGAAGCCTGTGCAGGAACTGGGATTGGAACAGAAAAGTGGGTGGAGCCCACTGGCTCCACCCCCGCCCTCCCGCTCCCCTACAACCTACTTTCTGCGGAGTCGTCTGGACAGGTGAGGGAGGAATTCCTAACACCGGTGAGAAGGGTAGGAAGGCCATGGGATTGGGGTTAGGGTTAAAGCAGGGGATCAGGCCCCTACCTAGAGTCTGTGGCTTCTTGCTATGCAGAGTTCAGGGAAATTCCTAATGGGTTGGTTTTGGGATACAACTGCCTAGGCGTTGCTGCTGTGTTGCAGAGGGAAAAGAAGTCTTCTCCCCACCAGCTTCCTACCCCTTGCGGTAACTGCAGGCAGGAAACTTGAAATCTGAGCTTCCTGAGTTAAGGCCCATCAAGGATGGGATACCCTGGCAGATATGGAGAGATCAGGGGTTATCTGGGCCTCTGTCCATTGCCGTAGGTCTTTGTAAGATTCTCATAGTTGTGTCCCTTCGTTGTATCCCTGTATACTTTCTCCCCCTCAACCAGAGCATGGGCTGAGTGGAAGAAATGGGAAGATGGGGTCAGACAGGGTATGTGGTATTTCTCCCCAAATTCCCTCCCCAACAGGGTCTAACTGGGAAGATGGGAGTGGGTAGGGTAGAGGTCCAATGCAGAGCAATTACAGAGAAAAGGCAGGGCCTGCCTCATTACCTGGATTCCACAGATGCTGTTGAGCACTGAGGCCCCAGGCAGGGCACTGGTTCTTGGGTGGTGTAGAAAGAGAGCTGGAAGGGACATTGCAGAGAAGGAAGAAGTTAGAAAGGCAGGGCCATGAAGGCTGCTGGGGTTATTTCCTGGTTTCTCCACACATGCTGATATCCTGGGACAGCAGTGTGATCCTAGAGAGAATTACAAAACTGAAGGAAACCTTGAAGATCATATATTTGGGCCATTTGATTTGAGATTGAAGAACCTAAAACCTAAAGGTGTCTAATATGGTTACTTTGGAATCTGATGCGGCGGACTCCCATCAACTGCCAACTGCTGGTTTAGACACACTGTCTTTTTGCAGGAGCCTGGGGAGGGGCGATGGTGCCAAGCCAGTTGTGGGGGAGACTGGAGAAGCCGCTTCTCTTCCTGTGCTGTGCCTCCTTCCTCCTGGGGCTGGCTTTGCTGGGCATACGGCCAGACATCGCCCAGGTTGCTTATTTCTTTCTCGCCTTGGGTGGCTTCTTTTTGTTTGTCTGCCTCCTGGCCTGTTCTCTGGAATGGGGATTCCGATCAATGCAGACGGAGAACCCAGGGGCCTCGGGCAATGCACGGTGAGTTAAGGGGTGGGCAGAATTCTAGGAATACATGATGGACTCTTTTCCCGAGTGTCCCTCTAATCTCTCAGACATAACAGCTCTGCTTTCCTGTTACTTTTATCTATGAGGGAGTGGGTGGGGTCAGGGGTGGGTAGGTCTTTTGCCAATAAAAGATAGTAAAGGGGAAAAGGACTCCTTTCAGGAGGTCACCAGTAACGTTGTTTCTTCTCCCTCAGCGACAATGAAGCCTTTGAGGTGCCAACCTACGAAGAAGCTGTGGTGCTGGAATCACAATGCCGCCCCCAGCAGCTGGATCAACCACCCCCCTACAGCAGTGTTGTAATCCCTCCAGGACTTGAGGAAGGACAGCCTAGCCATCCGGATGGCCCCGATAGAGCGAGACTAGGAAGGCGAGTGGGCTCAGAGGGGTCTGTGACTGGAAGAGTTCCAGTCAGCCTCCGGCTTCGGGGATCCCGGGTCATGTCCACTGTTCCCGATCTGCAGAGCTTGGGAGTGCACCCCACGTTGGGGCCTCTTACTCCACCCCCCACCTATGATGTCAGCTTTGATCAACCGGATGATGATGTTTTCTTTGAAAACAACTGGACACCCCCCTAAAAGACTTTCCCACGATATATCATCTCTGCACCAGACCCATTCATGCATTTGAACCAACATTTTTTCAGTTCCTGCTGTGTGTCAGGAACTGTGTTTCTGCGTGGGGAAATGAACACAGAGGGGAGTCAGGCTATCATATGCCTTTCCCAACGGGAATGTGTGTGGCACAATTTGAGTATTCAGGTAACGTTCAGTGACCTACCCCATATCCAGTATTTCCAGAGTTAAATGAAGGGTGAGAGGAGGAGTGATCCAGAGAATCTGGAGAAGGAAGAAAAGAAACATCTGAGTGACAACTTTGTTGTTTCTGTTCTGGATGCTTCTCTCTACCAGCTCAGGCTTTCCAGCCATATGAGATGTTAATACCCTTATTTGAAAAATGAGGGTTCCCAGGGACAGTGAAGTTTAAGAATTTGCACAGGGCACACTGCTAGTAAACAGCATACAAATTATTTAAACTCTACTCTTCTGATCCCAAATCCTATTGTATTTTCAAATACAAGGTCACCCACGAATCTCTCCATCTTTACCTTGGACAATTGCTGGACAGGGGTGGGGGACTTCCTACAGACAGAATGGTGGAATAGTTGTGTGTACAGGCAGTGCGGGCTGAGTGTGACCAAGTGTGCTCAGCCTCCTGGATAAGCAAAGCTGAGACAGTTTCTGCCCAGGGGCCGAAGAGCACTCTGTAGTGCTTGTTAACCGGAAGCAGTGGAGTAAATTGCCCCAGCGGGAGAGGCTTCCGATTTTGAGATGGGTGGATGAGGCTGAGAAAGGAAAAAACGGGAGACTGGCGAGGGGTGGCGGGGGATCTAAGGTTCCCTCTTGGATCGCCTGTGAAGCGCTGGAGCCACCCGCACGGTGTCTAGCCGTTAAGCCTCACCCCTGCGTTCTGACCACAGGGTTTTACCCCAGCCCCCGGTCCGGCTTCCTCGGATCCCAACAGAACACCAGATCTTCTGGAATCGTGCTGGGGCTGTGATGTAGGTTTTAGCCACTGGGAGCTGCCTCCTCAGCGGTGCGCTCCCCACTTCGTCATTCACCCACTGTGCGGCATCTCACAACGCCTTCTAGAGCTCTCCATCTCCTCCTTACCCTAGCCCTAATAGTTCAACTTCAATAAAATCAAAAGTCTGGCCAAATCCATCTCGGTAAAGTGCTTCCAATAGGCGGGTGAGGCAAGGTGGGAGGCACCGGAGAGCCAGCCGTGATTTCCGCGGGAACCAATGACCAATCGCATTCCCGCGTAGGACGGAGCGTCTCCGCGTTAGCCCCGCCCCTTCCCTTTCCGCCGAGGGCGCTCTCTCATCCCATTGGACGGCACGTCCAGCGCGAGAGCTCCGTGCCTGCGCGCGCACCGGCAACGGGATGGGCGGGGCAGGCCTCGCGTAGGGGTGGAGCTAGGAGAAGCAATGCGCAGGCGCGGTGTGCGCTGCTGGACTGGGGAGGGATGCAGAGGGCGCCAGGGCTTTCGGTTTGTTTGGATTGTGGGCGGTTCGCACACAGCCCGGGAAAAGCGGTAAATGGCGGCGCCGAGCACGGGCTCTCGGCCTGCCCTACAGCGAAAGGCGCTTATGGCCGCTGACAGAGGGCGCCGGTGAGTGAGGGAGGGTCGCAGAGGTCCTTTATGGGGCCGAGGGAGGGGAGTGCGGGTCATGGCCCGGTGTTCCCAGCCCCTGGAATCCCTGGAAGCAGCCGTGTCCGCCCTTGCTGCCAAGGGTGGGAGGCCGGTTTGAGCCCCCGAGGGGCGCGCAAGCGTCGGCCTCCCGTCGGCCTTGTCCCTCGTGAGCCGACCGCCCCAGCCTGCTTTGTCCAACCCATGGGGGCTCTGAACAGGAGGAGCTCTCCAGTTCTGCCAAATCTCGGCTTCTCTGAAAGATTCTCCATCCTTTCTTTCCCCTTATTCTTTTTTTTTTTTTTTAAGATTTTATTCATTTATTTGACAGACAGAGATCACCAGTAGGCAGAGAGGCAGGCAGAGAGATAGAGGAAGGGAAGCAGGCTCTCCACTGAGCAGAGAGCCGGATGCGGGGCTCGATCCGAGGACGCTGGGATCATGACCTGAGCCGAAGGCAGAGGCTTTAACCCACAGAGCCACCCAGGTGCCCCTCCCCTTATTCTTTTATGACAAACTTTATTCTGTCCCCTTAAAAACGGACGAGACCTGCAAACCTCGGGATACTGCCCGATGTGCATTTGACTTGGATTGAGTATATCATGACACGTATTGCTTTGCGTGTAACGATGAGGTCTTCAAAGCAGTCGACACAGGCTTTGAGGTTTGAGTACTTCGAAAGGACAAGGTGGTTGCGAGACTCGAGTGTGTCTCCGCCTCTGCCCCAGTTGTTTGATTTCATGGCAGGCATCACCCTGGATAACATTTTAATGACTCGCGGTCCAGACCCAGAGGATCAGTTCAGGACTTTGGAGCCAGAACCTGCAGAAAGACAGAATCAAGACTTAAGAATTCCCTTTGTGTTGTTTTCTCCTCTCCTTCCTCCCCTTCCACCTGTGCCCTGAAGTTCTGGGTGATCATGGTTACTTTGGGAAAAGTCCATATTTGAAAGACTTTCACCCTAAAATGGAGTGCAGGGAGGAGCAGGTGTGTGGAGAATGGATAATGGCTTCAGATTAAACTTAATGAGTTTCTGACTGAAAATTTAAGTCTAGATCTTCAAAGAGTCAAGAACTGGGAGTCAGTCAGTGAATTCTGTATATGGATGAGAGTGAATAGGGAGAGGTTCTTTGAGGGGGTTCCTAATGGAATGTCAGCAGTTAAGGGCCAGTTAAAGATCTTCTGAAGGAACAGGAACATAGAAGGCAGAGAGAGGAACTGGAGAGAATAGTATTCAGGAAACCAAGGGCGGAGAAAGTTTTAAGGAGAAAACGCTGCTAGTAAATTAAGAGAAGAAACTTGAGTAGACCTGCCTCACCAGTGTTCCATATCCCGAGGAAATAACCAGCATCCAGTTGTTGGCCTAATAACGTTTTTACCAGAGTTTCATATATCCTGTCATTGTTACTGCTTTGGTGTTTTCTAAGGTGATTTTTTTTTTTTTTTTAATTTCTCTAGATGTATCTTAACAGGCTTCTACTGAAGGTTTGGGGTCACAGAGTATTTCTATAGACTAGAAACCTGAAGTTAAAATGGAGTTTCAAACATCATTGTCCCAAATCCCAGATTTAACCCTAGTTAGCTGCTTCCAGCCTTGGGAATGTTTTATAACTTCTCTGACTCAGGATCCCACATGCCACCGTGTTGGATCTCTCTTAGCAGTTTCAGGACTCCGCCTTTTCCCTCCTCAATAAATCTCTAACCTGGAGTCAAGCCAAGTACATCCTAGAAATGCATGGTATCTAAGTAATTTCTAAGATGCCCGTTTCCCCCCACCCATACATATTTTAACATCTTTGAAATCCATATGCATTTTTAAATAGGTTTTAAGTTATGAACTGTAGATGTTATCTCATCCCTTTCTCACTGCCATCAGGCCCTTACTGTTGTCATGTTTTTGGAAACTAACTAGGCAAGCTGGGGAGCTGTGCATTTAGATAAACTAGGCACAGAGATGATAATGTGTTGGAAATGGAATTTTTAAAATTCATAAACAGAAGCTGATTATCTTTCCAAACCAATAACAAAACCAAAGAACCCTTGAAATAAAGACACCCCTAATAAATTACCAAAACAATTTAGCCTTTATGCTTTAACTCTTTCAGGTGATCTCAAGCTATGTTCATTGTGTTTGTCATGGGTGTTTATCTCCTGTGACTTTCTGTCATACTTGCCACTTACTCAGTTCTCAATTGCAGGATTCTGATCATTTCTAGTGTCATTTTGTCACAGGAACTTGAGTTCTAAAGACCGCAGGTATAATTGGTAGAAGTGGGCTAGAGAGTGATGTGTGTGTGTCAGCCTGTCTCATTTACTTCCCATTAAAGCCAGCCATTGGCTTGAGCTTTGGCCATTGTATCAAATTATTTTATTCCTCACAGGATCATCTCAACTCATAGTATTTTTAGCAGCCTAGATAAATAATGTGACAGGTTTTCTGAGATAATCTCTCTCTCTCTTTTTTTTTTGGTCTCTCATACAATTTTATTTTCTCCCTTCACCATTGTAGTATGATACCCAAATTTTGTCTTAACCGGAGGGTCTGTAAACACAGGCTTAACCAGCCCTCTTACAGGCAAGGCAAATGCTGCTTCTTGAAATGGTCCCACCGTGGAACCTCTGGTCATCCAGCCCAGGTGGCACCCTTGCCTGGCTTTATCTTCACTATAATGTGTGGCCACTTCATTGAAAGTCATTCCAGACTTTAACTTTTCCATGGCCTCTGTGATTTTCTCATGTTCTTCACACAGAATGTGTCTGACCTTTGCTACATTGCCACCACCTTTGGGACCCTGAGCCTTCTTGTCAGAACTGTCACTCCCAGAGGCTGCTCCCCATTACCCTCTTTTCGCCCCTTTCTCGGAACCACTTTTTCCCTTGTGGCAGAACCTTCAACGGCCTGGAATAATCTCTTGGTCTGTCCGACAGAGGAGTAGTCCTTCTTTTGTTTGTATTTTTGTCAAGGTAGATATTTCCCTCCCCTAGACAGACTGTTCACCTCAGAAGATGGTCTCCGTGGAACATACTCCATAAAAAATTATACATTATTTCTTCATGATTAGTGTGTTACCGCTTAATACTACTTTGATTTGAAACAGATTCAATAAAATATGCCTAATATTGGTTATCATAAGTCCCATTCTTTTTATTCTTCCTGCCACTCCCTTTCCACTCCACTCTTCTGTGTCAAATCTTGTACTTGATGGCCTTTCCCTCTGCCTTTTATCTGCAGGATATTGGGAGTGTGCGGCATGCATCCTGACCACCAGGAAGCACTGAAAAAGAACCGAGTGGTGCTAGCCAAACAGCTGTTGTTGAGTGAACTGTTGGAGCACCTCCTGGAGAGGGACATCATCACCTTGGAAATGAGGGAGCACATTCAGGTATTGGGAAGCAAAAGAGAAACGCCAGATCAGTAAACTGGTCGTAGGAGGGGGAACAGAACACGACGAAGTGTGGCAAGGATATAGAACCTTACTAAGGAAATGAAAATGCCCTTCTACCCTAAAGCCTTTTCAGAAAAGATATATAATTTTAAAATATTAGGAAAGACTGCCCCCATACATATATTTCTTCTGTAAAAGAGTTCTTGAGATTACTAGGAAGGTCATCCGGAGAAATAGAATTACAGCTGAATAAGTAAATATGATTTTATGTTATATTCTTTTATCTTAGGCCAAAGTGGGCAGTTTCAGCCAAAATGTGGAACTTCTCAACTTGCTGCCCAAGAGGGGTCCTCACGCTTTTGATGCCTTCTGTGTGGCCCTGAGGGAGACCAAGCAGGGTCACCTGGAGGATCTCTTGCTCACAACCCTCTCTGGTCTTCAGCATGCACTCCCGCCGGTACGGAGCCCTAGACTTGTGGTGGTGTGTTGAGAAGGGTTAGTTTGGTGGAAAAGGAATTTTTGAGACAGGGTGGGGTAGACTAGATTATGGTTTTGTTCAAACTGGACAATCTCCCTAAGGCCTGGCATGGTGGGTCCTCATTTCTTACAGTTGAGCTGTGACTACGACTTGAGTCTCCCCTTCCCGATGTGTGAGTCCTGTCCCCCTCACAAGCAGCTCCGCCTGTCTCCAGGTGAGAATCAATGAGATAACACATCCCACAGATTGACTTTTTTCTTCACTGATATCTGACTTTGCCCTAGCATGATACCTATTTTCATTCATACTGGGAACAGTCTCCTTGGCGAGTTTATTAGGGACTAGCAGCAGAGTTTAGTTGGGGGATTGGCTGGGCCTTGCTTCCCCTCCATCACAGATGATTTTTTTTTTATGGCATTTGGTCCTTGGAGCAACTGGTACAAGTAGGAAATTCCAACACATGACTGGCCCGGCTCCTTAAGGCTGTTACTTTAGGATGAGAAAAGACTACATTATGGGCCACTAGCCTGCTGACTGAGTATCCTAGTGATTAGAACAAGGCTTTTATCAGATACCCCATTCAGTCATTCAGTGGGTTAAGCACCTACTGTGAGTGGGCTCAGTGCAGAGGATCCAGTGGTGAGCAAAAGCAGACAGGGTCTCTGGCCTCATGGAGCTTCTAACAGGGGAATGAGCAAGACCAGTAATTTTTAAACCCCAGTTCAGCAGGGTGCCTTAGGTTATAATGAAGTCCTGGGATTGATTGACACATAGATGGTACACTAGTTTTTCGGCTCTCTGTGCCACAGATACTGTGGAGCACTCCCTAGACAACGGAGATGGTCCTCCCTGCCTTCAGGTGAAGCCTTGCACTCCCGAGTTTTATCAGACACACTACCAGCTGGTGAGTCCTACAGAATGCAAGAAGAAAAGTTGGGAAATGAGACACCCTTCCTGGGCACTTGAACTTAGTTTACACATACACCCCTTCCTGCTTTGTTAGTCAGAAAGTCCGTGCTGATTGGTTATCTTCTCTGAGCACTTCTCTATATTGACTTGGTGGGGTTAACAAGAATATGATGGCTTTGTTTTCTTGAAATGTCTCATTCAGTTGGGGAAACGGTTTCTATCCATAAGAAGCTCTAATTGGCTCCTCTTTCCCCCAGGCCTATAGGTTGCAGTCTCGGCCTCGCGGACTGGCGCTGGTGCTGAGCAATGTGCGCTTCACTGGAGAGAAAGACCTGGAATTTCGCTCCGGAGGGGATGTGGACCACAGCACTCTGGTCACCCTCTTCAAGCTCTTAGGCTACAAAGTCCATGTTCTACTTGACCAGACTGCACAGGTACATCTAATGTGTACGGTAGAGAGCTGAGCAGCTCTGGGGCCAGGCACATCCTCTGCTCCTCTGCCTGCTGGACAGGGCTTACTCAGGTCACTTTCTTTTCTCTACCTTTTTACTCATTCTGTTCTGTCTTACCTTGCAACCTAGTTTAAAAAAAAAGAATTAGGGCCAGTGAGCTGCTTCAGTGTTAACTTCTCAGAGTCACTGGGCTCTCCCTGGATAATACTGGTCCCAGATGGGGTTGTTACTCTCATATATTCATAGACTCAATTCCCAGTCACTCGAGATGTGAGGAGACCCTGAGATTCACCCAACCAGTCAGGAAAGATATTTATAAACCGGGACAACACAGGACATTTACTTCTTGGTTTGACATTGTCGCTTACAAGTCTAGTTATTGATCAGTTATTACGTTGGCAGATGACATTCTTGCAAATGAAAGTTTGCTAGAACTGTCCGTGGCAGTTTAATGAGTTAATGTGGAGAAATTCCTCTTACCAGTTGTGTGACCACAAGACAGATCTTAGGGGAGATTACTTCTAAACTGGATTCCTACAAATCACAAGCGTTTTCATTATTCCCTGTTAACCCTCAATTACTGAGCTATACTGCTGATTTAGTTACCTTTAGGTATTTCTGTTCTGAAGTTGATAGTAGCCTATTAGTAAATAGATACTAATTATCCATTTTTTTCCATTTCCATCCCTTTCCTCTTCTTTAAAGTTTTAATTTTAATTCCAGTTAGTTACACAGTGTTATACAGTGTTAAAACAGTTTCATGTATATAGTATAGTAATTCAGCGCTTCTGTACATTACTCGGTGCTCATCATGGTAAATGCACTCCCAAATCCCCATCACCTCACCCATCCACCCCCACCCCTAATTCCTTATTTTGATTCCAGAATAATAGCACTTTCCTAAACTTGCCTTTGGGAATTTCAGTGGTAAAATCAAAGTTTCTAGGACATTCACTTCGATTTGTTGAGATAGGGAATCAGTTTTGTCTTCAGCATTGTCTGTGATTTTTATTTCTGTATCTTAGCTATCTTCCATGAGAATGATTGTGTAAGAGCATGTGACTCTTGATGTTGGGTTGTGAGTTCAAGCCCCATGTTGGACATAGAGCTTACTTTAAAAATTAATTAATTTTGAGCACTTTATAATGGTGGGGGGACTATGTTTGCTATACTAAAACTTTTTTAAAGTGTGAATCTTAAATTCATAGGACCTCAGTTAGATGAGGGAGTCTTGACATCAGCAAAAGTAGAAGTACTTACCCTTATATTCTGAAGAACCAAGCAAGAGTAGACAGTGTCTTCTACAGTAGTTAAGAGAATGAAACAATCCACCTGGGTAGATCTGGTCAGAAGGATAAATGAAGGGTGTGAGACTTGAGCAGGACTTGAAAGAAGCTACTCAAGCACAGAGGAGTGGTGAAGGAGTCCTAGGCAGGGAGACTGGCCTACAGATAGGAAATGTGTGTGTGATATTAGGGACCTAATGGGTAAACCAAATGCCTAGGACAAAGGAGTGCCAAGAATAAGATTGGGATCAGAATGCCATGGCCTTGAACTTCCATGTTTTAGAAAAACATTAGAAGGGGCACATGGGTGTCTCAGTTGTTATGCGTCTGCCTTTGGCTCAGGTCATGATCCCAGGGTCCTGGGATCAAGCCCTGCATCGGGCTCCCTGCTCTGCAGGGATTCTTGCTTCTCACTCTCCCTCTCCCCCTACTTGTGTTCTCTCTCTTGCTGTCTTTCTCTGTCAAGTAAATAAATAAAATATTAAGAAAAGAAAAGTAAGAGAAAAACATTAGTAATTCTTTTAACAGAAAGTTGATACACTCACAGTGATGATTCAGGGCACCATTGAAAAGAACAAAGTAGAGACCAGTGGCAGGGAATCCAGTGTGGAGTTGATATAATGCCAATACAAGATGTTGGGAGCCTGGACAAAATAGTGGAACAAGAGGGAAATAATAGGTATGGAAAATAGCACAATGGCATAATTGTACTATAAGAGCTTGGTGGTTAAATGATTGCATATGGAAGAAGGCAGAAAAATTAAGTGAGGAATTGAGAGTTCTCAAGAGATGTCAGGACCAAAAATGTAAATTTGGGCATTACGTGTGTAGGAGAAATACCTTGAATGATGAGAGTATGAGATCTTTGAGGAGCGTAGAGTAATAAGAGCAAAAAGCATAGGACTGAATCTTGGGATGGAACCCTCCCTGTGCAGCCTCGTCCTCAGCTTTGGAGGTTCAGAAATGTGAGGAGGACATTGCAAAGTCAGTTTCCAACAGTGGCCAAACTCCGAGATACAGTTAAAACCAAGTAGTTACAATGGGTATGATAATTTGGGCGTCTGCACAGAGTACTTTCTTTGTGATAGGACTTCTCAAGAGACTCAACTCTTTTACCATCTGATTATTGGATGAGCCAAAGAGAACCAAAAATATTAAGATCCTCTCCCCCTCCCATTATACCTTTTGACTTCAGAAATAATTGCATTTAAAAATTCAAAGTAGTATAGTCTTAGCTAACCCTCTCACTTGACAGTGCTGGACAGCGCACTGGTATTCTCACCGCTTGTGTGGGTTTTCAGATTTTCTCTTTGTCATCAAAGTCTTCTGTCGCCATGCCTCCCTCCTGAGGCTACTAGTTCTAGAATTACAGTTTATCCTGTGCTAGGAAATGAGATACATTTTAAGTGGCAAATTTCCTTTTACCATGTGGTATTGATTTTTAACTTGCATCTGGGTTACAGACTGCGTTGAAACTGTAAGGCTGCACTCTGGGCCATCCCTGGAAAATGCAGCTAGCCATCAAATTTTGCATATCATCTCAGAGGGTTTATAGTTTATTCCCTTGTGTCCCCCAACCTCCAGTCAAAAACACAGACAAGAGTTAAGAACCTTGCTATTTTTAGAAATACTATAATTTTATCAGAAATAAATCTAGAGGGGCGCCTGGGTGGCTCAGTGGGTTAAAGCCTCTGCCTTTGGCTCAGGTCATGATCCCAGGGTCCTGGGATTGAGCCCCACATCGAGCTCTCTGCTCAGCAGAGAGCCTGCTCCCCTTCCTCTCTCTCTGCCTACTTGTGATCTCTGTCTGTCAAATAAATAAATCTTAAAAAAAAAAAAGAAATCTAGAGATTCTCTTTTAAGCTGTGCTACTTTTGGAAAATTTCCCCCCAAGTGGATAACCCCCAGTTAACCAGTTTAGTACTGTTAAATTCTGTTACTGAGTGTGTGTGTTCTTACTTGGGCTTTGTTGTCTTCTGTTTACTGATCTAAGTCTCACTTAAGTTCAAAATGCTCATGAGTAGATGCCAAACATGTTTTTATTGCCTTCTTCCAGCAAAATTAGCATCAACTACTCTGTTAAAATTCCAAATAAATAAAGAAAATCTTTAAAAATAAGGATTCTATTATGGTCAACTCCAGAAGAACATTCATACTTCTGTAGTCTATTGAGATTATATATTCCTGAAATAAATGAGTTTGGATATCTTTTTGTTATCTTAAGATTTCCAGTATTATGATTGGCTTCTCTTGACCCAGAAAATGTACATACTTTTCAATCAAGAAGACTTGGAAGTCTTCTATACAGTTGTCTCTGTTACCTGCAAACAGAAGTATTCCAAACAGACAGTTCTCAGACTTCAGCATGTCAAAGTCACCTGGCGGGCTTATTAAAATAGTTTGCTGCGACCCAAAATTTTGCATTTCTTGCAAGTTTCCAGAACACACAAGTGTGCTTTTTATTGGGAGCTGTACCTGATAACTGTTAAGTAAGGTTATGCTGTAACTGTCCTCCCTAGTTTGCTATCATTATACTCATTGTAGTTCACTAAAATTCATAGTAAAATGAAATTGTTTTCTCTCTTCTGGTCTCAAATAGGAGAAACCACTCAGACTTCTTGAGTCGTAGAGGAGGCATAGGTTTAACAGTTTGTATTGGATTATTTACTATTTGGTGTAACTTTCCGTGGATGGGCCAGTTGCTTAACGCAGAGTGATACTTGTGTATGGCAACCTGGTACACCGTAAAGAAGAGTCTTAAGTTGGACTAAAGATGGACCGGTAGTAGGTTTCTGAAAAGATAACATTGCTACTCTGTGTTAGAGATGTACACTGTAATAATGGCCGAATGGCAGAATAATGCAATATGTGCCAGACATTGTTATAAGTCCTTTCTACATAGTATTTCACTTAATCTTTTTATGAAATTGGAGAACATTTACTCTTCGTTATCTTCTTACAAAATGAATATTAGAGATTTGAGGGGCCAAAAAACTGAACTCGTTTCAGTTTGTGAACCCAGGGCTCAAACCCAAGTCTTTCTGATCCTGTGGCCCATGTATGTAGCCATGGTCCTGCGCAGAATTCTCCAGATGGTGTGCTCTTCCACGCATGGCGCATTTTACCCAGATACTGTCGGGTCCCGGGGAATGTAAAATCTGGGGCCGAAAGCAGCACGGAAGTACTGTCATTCTCTATTATCATGATTCCATTAGCCCTTTGTCAGAACAATTTATTTCCTTATGGCTGGATAGGTGTTTTACTCATTCCCAGCTCACCTGGTGGTCCCCCTTATGCCATTTATATTTATATAGAGAGCCTTTGCTCTTAGAAAGGGATCAGATTGATGACTGGGGAGTGGAGAAAGTTAACTAGCACTTAATTAGCTTTATTAGTATCTTGGTTTAGTCCAGGAGCTCTTGACATATCTCAGTGAGTCTGGATTCTGTGAGATAATATCCAGAATTCTGTATCTGAAGTCATGCATCTTTCTGATAAGTCCGCAGCCTTTTTTAGCCTTTCCTAGGGTGTCTGACTTCTCTTTTCATTGACCACGGTAATAAACAGCTTAGGGTTAGGGTTTCAGAAACCAAAGAAAGATTCTGTTGGTGCTGACTGCAGTGAACAACACTAAAATGTGCTTTTCCTCCAGGAAATGCAAGAGAAACTTCAGAACTTTGCCCAGTTACCTGCCCACCGTGTCACCGACTCCTGCATTGTGGCGCTTCTCTCTCACGGTGTGGAGGGAGGCATCTATGGTGTGGATGGCAGACTGCTTCAGGTGTGTGTCATCTTGTGGCGACAGCTGGTCATGCTCGATGACTTCCCCTCCTGCCTACCTGTCTCTCTCGTAACGGTTGCCGTAGTACATGGGGGACCCAGAAAGGCCTGCGGTCTACTTAACCTCTCTTCTCTTTTCTGTCTTTCTGGCAGCTTCAAGAGGTTTTTCGGCTCTTTGACAACGCCAGCTGCCCAAACCTACAGAACAAGCCGAAAATGTTCTTCATCCAGGCCTGCCGTGGAGGTGAGTGCCCTGGCAGGTCAGCACCTGGGTGGTGGCTCCTGGGCAGCCTCCCACCAGCTCTCACTCTCCTGTTTGCTCCTCTCAGGTGCTATTGGATCCCTTGGGCACCTCCTTCTGTTCACTGCTGCCACCGCCTCTCTTGCTCTGTAAGTGTCTCCCAATGCATGGGGTGTGCTGGGACTTGGGCAGCCCACGGCTCTCAGGTTGGTCAGCTCTCTGTGCACCGCCGTCTCCTCTTCTCAGGACTCTCTTTATCAGTGCCTTTGCCTTCTTCCCGGAGAACTCTCACTTCTTCTGTGCTATTAACCCTGGCGTGCTTGTTTTTGTTACCCATTGCAGTTAAGGAGCGTCTGTCTCTTTCTGTCTCTCCCTTCATACCCTTCCTCTTTTCTTTTCTCCGGCCTCTTCCCCTCTTCTCTTCTCATCTGCACTCCGTCGTTGCCTCTTCTCTGCTTCATCCCTGTAGCGTGCAGGCCAGGAGCGCAGAAGCCCAAGCCGGGCTGTGGTTCTCGCTCATCCTTGAGCTGCTTCCATTCCTCTTCTTTCTCGCATGCAGTCTCCTAACCTCGAAGAGCCGGGACACCGAGGCTATGCTCCGAAGACATGCTGGCATACTTCTTCTCCTAGAGGGAAACCATAATAATTAAAAGCTCTAACCACTTTTAATCAGTTATATCAAGTTAGAGAAGTTCCTTGATGTCCCTCCACCTTAATTTCCTCCATATAAACTGTAGGTAGTAATCAGACTTACTTCATAATGTTGTTGTGATAATTGAATGGAATAATATGTATGAAGGGCTTATTTTGCACCTGGCTCACAGTCCATCCATGGATGGAGTAGTCAGTAGGGCCTTTCAGAGGAGACAGGGATACAAGATGACAAGCACACCAAGACTGAAAGGACAGCCACCCTCCCCCAAAATGTTGTCCTGGGCCAGAAGTCTGTCTGGATCTAATTTAAAGAAGGGGCATCGGTAGGTGTGTAGTAAGATGAGGCTGGCTGCAGGCAGTACATCCGCTGAAGAGAAACCTTTAGTCAAACTGAGATTTGGGGCTTCAGCAGATGATGGTGTGGAGCTTTTGGTAGCTCAAGAAATAATGTGATGGATTCTTTTCCAGGACGATTACCATGATGGAGAGCGACAGTGAGGAAAGAGTTTGTGAGGGCAGGAACTTACTGTTTATTCACCGGCTGGATGCGCAGACCCGGGGCACTGCCTGATACATGGTAGCACTTAATAAATATTGAACAAAGGGATGAAAATTAATCTTCTCAAAAACTGTAGCAGTCACACAGAAAATAGATGGGATTTTGTGTTACTGGGAGAAGCAGTAACATTTATTGATTAATAGATCTGAGACTTGAAGCCAAGAAAGAAAGTTTTCCTTTTCCTTGAGGGACACATTTAGATTGGCCTGTTGCCTTCAGGAGGTATTACTGGCCAAATAAAATGAAATAAAGACATTTATGATCATTTTCTCTTACTGTGTTCAGAGATATATGTACAGTGTCAGATCTGGATAGGGAGAATTGCTCTTTCCTGGGGTTAATATGAATCTTCTCTCTAAATTGAAATCCTTCAAGAGATGACCTTTGAAGATTTGAACTCCCCTGTCTACTGTCATACTCGTTAGTTAATATAACTGATGTCTATAAAATTACTCTCCTTGCTGCAGTTGCCTGGCTCCGAAACTGGAGTGTGAGGTCTGTAAGGGCAGGAATCTTTACATCCTGGGGCTTAATGCAAAATAGTGCCTGACACATGGCAGTTGCTCAATAACTTTTTTGGGGATCAGCGAATTCTGGTCAATTCCCCGTAATTCTTCAAGCTTCACTCGCCTTTTGGGCTCTCAAGTGTTGCCTGGCGTAGGAGTACTGTAAAGGACTCTGCTTTCTTATTTTTGGTGTGTTGAGCTATGTGTCTTCCCTGTCTCTTTTTCCTACTGACTGCATCCCACCCACCTCCAAAATAAAACGGCAATATCCGAAAACGAGTATGTCTGAGCATAGTTAAGGCCTGGGTCAGGAGGTTTGACATGTAGTCCAGGTATGTTGAAAACTGCTAAAATTTAGTAAGTGTTCTTTTTCAATCATATAGAAGAAAATAATCAAATTATCCCAATTTTTAAGTTTTTCCTTTTACAAATTTCTCTTAAATCTTGGATGCCTGCCACAATTTGACTTATGAAATTAATAAGGAGTAAGTAACCTAAAAATACCAAAAGACTTAGAAACTTGATCACGTTTGGGGTTTTTAAAAATTTTTTTATTGAAACATAGATTTGAGGTGATTTTCATACATCGTGCATGTAGTCATCATATTATCCACTTATTAACTTGGTTTTCCTATGTATATATAAAACTGATTTGTCAGTATTTAATTATGTATTGTCATAAAAAGCACTGTGACTTCCAGGTGTATTGCTAATTGAACAAATAAAGACATAGGATTTTTAGTTCTGATTACAAGAAGTGTTTGATTGGCAGTTTCCGTCTTGCGCAGAGTGCGTGAAGCTGGGCAGGAATGGGAGTAATGATTATTTTTTTTTAATTCATCAGCCGGAGATTGGAGGCAGCAGCTGGAAATGGCTCTTCCCAGTCAAGGTGGCAGGGAACTCTGGCTTGCCTGTGGCAGGCTCAGGAGCCACGGGAGGAAGTAACGTCTTTGTGCATTGTCTGCCTTTGCTACAGATGAAACGGACCGTGGGGTGGACCAGCGAGACGGAAAGAACCACGCAGGATCCCCTGAGTGCGAGGAGAGTGACGCCAGCAGAGAGGAAATGCTGAAGACCCGACTGCCCACGCGCTCAGACATGATCTGTGGCTATGCCTGCCTCAGAGGTATTTGGAGCTCCGAGAGGGAAGTCCCAGAGACGTGGACGTTTGCCCCCGGCTCTCTGAGTGGGGAGGGTACAGGCTGCCAGGGAAGTCAAGTTTGGGACGCCCAGCCGCGTAAGCCGTGCTGTGACCTTCACACTGTGGCTGGCACCGTCCTTGTTGCAGGGACCGCCGCCATGCGAAACACCAAACGGGGTTCCTGGTATATTGAGGCCCTCACGCAGGTGTTCTCCGAGCGGGCTTGTGACATGCATGTGGCCGACATGCTCGTGAAGGTCAGTCATCTCCGTCCGCCTGTGTCTGCTCAGGTTCTGCCCTGCTGCCTCGCCCTGTTTGTCATCGTCTCTAGCTGCCCCTGGTGCCGAGAGGCTGAGACGCGGGCCTGGGGGGTTTCTGTCTTCGCAGGTGAACGCGCTCATCAAGGAGCGTGAGGGCTACGCCCCCGGCACGGAGTTCCACCGCTGCAAGGAGATGTCCGAGTACTGTAGCACCCTGTGCCGCCGCCTCTACCTGTTCCCCGGCCACCCTCCCACGTGACGCCGTGCCCACAGCCCTGCTGCGCGGAGGCCTGATGGCACCTGTCCTCTTCCGGTGCGCGCTGTCTCTTCCCCCTCAGGGACTGGGAATCTCCAGGGCTTGTGGAGCCGGTCCTCTCCGCCCGGGTGCGCGGGGCCGCAGGCCAGCCCCTCCTGTGGCAGCTCCCTCCCTGCAGAGCGGGCTCCAGCCGGACGGGCAGCTGCAGTGGAGGAGCCTGGCGGGCATGTTAGGAGCACAGTGTCTTTATGGGGAGAGGGCGTGTGGGTTTCCCCGCGGTTTGTGTTCACTTCTGCCCCCAGGTCCTCGGTAGACAGCACGTGGGTAATTGCTTTTATTACATTAGCTAAGACGTTTCGGAGACCGTCCCCTGTCTTTCTTTTTTCTTTCATAGGTCCACCCCATTTACCCCAGACTGAGAGTTCGGAAAGTGTTCTGATGCAAAGTAGACATTTTTCATTTTGCCTCAAAAGGGCACACAGGACTGGCGGCACATTGCTTCCGCGTGTGTGGTCGGGACCGCAAGGCCACCCAGTGGAAGGCTGGGGTTCTCCGCTCCACAGTTGGCTCCTTTGGGCTCAAGGAGTCCTACTGAGGATCCCTGGTACCTGGAACTCCTTGATCTTTGCTCAGGGAAGTTCCAGAGTTTTCTTAATCAGAGATTCTCTCTCTGAGCTTGTTACTGAGATGAACCTCAGCAGAGAGTGTTAGCAGAGGCAGCTAAGGGTGGTATGCTTCCTCATACTCTAACCTGTCACCTTATCTTTTGCTTCCTCTGAAATGTCTTTTTCTAAAAAAAAATCCTTGTTATTATCTCCCTACTTCCTGTTTCTCGCCTTTCACCTTCTCCTGTTTACTGCTGCCACCAAATCTGTGTAATATACTGCTTAATTGGATCATTGGGCTGCTCACAGATACAATGTGGTAGCTTGTTCCTGCTTTCTGTTTCAGTATTAAATCCCCTTTGATTTTATATGGCCCCTTTTCCCTTCTCCCAGGTCTCCATCTTAGAGAGGCTGTTGCTGTACGTGCTGCGTCCCCTACAAACCTTCTTTATCTGTGCCATGTGTCCTGTTTTCCCTGTTCTTCAGGGACTTCTCTTGTCCCTCCAGTCTGATCTCTATATTTTGGTTTGGGGTTTTTAAATATAAATCTGATCATCTCACTCCCCTGCTAAGATTTCTATTACACCTGAAGTAATGTCCAAACTCCTAACCTTGGCCTGTATGGCTCCTGCCTTCCCCTTGAACCTCATTAAAGGCTGATTTCCTTCTAAGTGACTGTCCCAGCGCCATCCTCAGTTTCTCAAACATGCTGAGGTCTTTCCTGCCCTGGACCATCACAGACACTTTTCTGGGGTCTGCTGAGCTCCATTCCTCACAAGTCTTGGCTTAAATGCCACATTCTCGTGGAGGCCTTCTTGGGTCATTCTGTCTAAATAATCTTCCATGTTTCTTTATTACTGTGCCCTGTTTAATTCCTTCATTGCACTTAGCGCAATTTATAATTACGTTTTTGCTTGCTTCACTTGGTCATTTCTGTTTCCCCTACTGGATTGTAAGCTCCCTGAGGATAGAAACCTTGTCTCTGTTTCTTTTGTTCACCAGTATATACCCAGCACCTGGCACATGGTAGGTCTTCAATAAATGTTTTTGGGTGAAGAAAGAAAGCAATCCTGGCTAGAATCCTACTTCTGGACAAAATTTCCCTTGAACAATATACACAGTTTAGTATTTATACTCTAGGTTTTTCCATGTGTTTTGTTTTATCCACTGAGAGTACTAGCTCGTGAAGACAGATGTCATGTGTCAGACACCATCTTCCGCATCTCCCAAGATCCCTGGCGCAGTGCTCAGCCTGTAGTAGTTCAGGTGCTCAGTAAATACTTGTTGTGTGAGCCGGGGGCTTTGGAGACTTTTGCTGAGTCCTGCTCTCGGATCAGTATCATATGGAAGTATTTAGGTGATAGAACCTTTCCATTTCCCACTGCCAGGATTTTATATTGCCTTCAGGTGCCAAATAAATGCTCATATTTATTGCTGATGTGTGCCTGACATCTCTTTTTCCAGATAATCTTCTGAAGTTCACATATTCTCATTTTCTTGGCCCTTTACAGCACTCCTCACCCCCTCCCAAGGCAAACAGAGCTGAACACCCTTCTTCCTTTGCTGCCACGATCTTTGTTACATATACTGGTGGGGGCCCATCGCAGCTGTCTTAGCCATACGCAACTGCCCAGAATATAGCTGACACTGGGATTTCTCAGGGTCAGAGGAGACCTAAGAGTTATTAGCAAGCAGTGTTGGTTCTGGATTATGTAGATTATGGGATGGAGGCTGGAGAAGGAGATTGGGCTGGAATTACAAAATGGGGAGGATTATAGAATCTCCATGGTCCCAAGTTGGATTTAAGGTTTTCTAGAGTGGATATGGACTGTGAGAGAACTCAGGGCAGCAGGAAAGAGATCTAAGCAGTGGGCTCTGTAGGTTGGTAAATTCTTGGGTTGCAGTGTGTCCAAAGTGTATGCGTGGAGAGATGAGTATGTAAGTGCACGTGGGCTATGGAAGGAGATGGGAAATTCTTTAGGAGCATCTTGGTAGTAATAAGCATGGGTGGGACCTGGGGGAAAGTGGTTGGGAGATAGGAGGAGGAGGAAGATCAAAAAGAGATTAAGTTGAGCTGTGAGGCCTATCAGCAAGTGGAGGGAGGAGAACTGGCTGAAGAACACAGGAAGGCGTGAAAAGCCTGCTGACTCTGCTTGGCTGCACCGCAGTGGAAAGCAGGGGCTGTCCTCAGGAGAAGAAGGGTTGCAGAGTCTCGAAGAGGTTAAGAAATTACTGGAGCCATAGGAGTAAGCAGAGTGCCCATTTCCAGCATAAGCAAACTTTCTGGAAGTGTACGTTGGGGAATTACAGAGCGAGGCGCTGGTTTCTGACTCGGATTGCGTGTCCTTCCCACCCCGCCCTTGAATGAGAGTATCAGGTTGAATTTCATAGCTCTCTTCCCTTCCCCCCTGCTACCTCTGCCAGGGATTCTCTGCTAAAATTATCCCCCTCCCTGAGCTGGGGGCTGCCCTTCTCTGCTGCTCTCCTCCATCCTGCTTCCTGTAAGGGGGAAGAGGAAACGGGGGCCAGGAGAGCGGAGCCGTGATTGGAGGGGTGGGCAGGGCAGGCATCTTGTCTGGTCAGAGGAGGAACACAGCAAAGACCGCCGTGCCAAGGGACCACTTTCACCTTTACCATCCGCCCTTCCTGCAGGCCCATGATCTAGTCGTTTTCCCAGTCATTTTTTTTTTCTTTCAGCAGAAGGAAATGAGGCCCAAAGACTTCAAATACACAAAAAAAGAAGAAATGTAGCTTTAAGGCCACGAACTCTAGACTTAAATAGGTTTTGAAGGCTGGCCCCAACCTTTTGAGATACTGGAGACCTTGGCTAAGGTACCTAACCTCATGGAACCTCAGTTTCCCTTAGCTAAGAAGGAGGGAAATTATTTCTCCCTCAAAAGGTCCCTGTGAGGATTAAAAACATGAGGCAAACTCACAACACGGTGTGAGCAGGTGTTAGCGCACTACAAATGCTTGAGGACCTGCCACAGTGAGCTTCAGTTCCGTAACGCGTTCATACTCAGGGCAGACACTGGTAAATTTTCTTTTATTACCATAACCCCCCAAGTTACTGCCTTTCTGTAGAAACTGAGGTCAGGATGTGAAAATGTTACCTTGAGTGTATGCTTCTTGCTAACAGTATTGTTTTGGGGGCTTCCTAGCATGAGATTTTTTTTTCCCCCTCACTTTTTTGGGGAAAAAAGATTTCTCCCACTGAACTGGGAGAATGAGCCTGAGACCAAAGATTATTCCATCTTTGTGTCAGCTAGGTAGATTAGGCAAAAGGTGTATCATGTTTGAAAATCCAGAAGCGGGGAGAGAGAGAGACCTATCCAGGGCTATCAGGAAGATCTTCTGTAGGCCTTGGAAGGGACCAAGGATTTGTCAAGATCTGTGGGGCAGAGTCCAATGGGGAGTAGAGGAGAAATGACTACCAGTGAGGACATCTAGAGAGAAAGTGTGGGGTGAGGGGGTCACTGTTGCCTAGGTGATATTAGGAAGTAGGTGGTCCTGGGTTTGGTGCCAGGCTGGATGTACAGAGGGAAAGTGACAGCCAGAAGCCCTTAAAAGTGAGTAATGGTGTGTCGTCCAGTGGGCTGGGGGGCCAGATTTGAAGAGGTCTGGAAACAAGGGTATAACCCAGAAAGTTCATGCTTAAACCAATGGAATTCCAAGGGGCTGGCTCGCTCACACCCACCTATACTCCCACACACACTTTCCCCTCCACACGCATTCCATATGGTTATTTTTGACAACCTTCCTTCAAATAGCAATTCCAGAAGCCTCTAGGTTTTATTTGGTGTCATGGACCTCAAGAAAATCTATTCAAAATATCAGAAGAATATTTACCTTACACAATATACAACCTAATAGAATGCATGCATGTTTGCAAGTTTGTTTCCAGATTTTGGAGCTTTTCACAGAACTCCCCAGAAGCCCATCTTCCAAATACGACCCTAAGCACCCTAAGCACGGTCCCTGTGAGTTATTGGGTGGAGGGTCGTCATAGTGTACATTTTATTTTCTTGTTCTCTTACAGGATGGTAGCCCGTGAGATTTTAACTATTTGTGATGTCAAACTCAACATAATTACAAATCCTTGCTTTCTAGCATTAGCCGCTGTACATCTCTTTGACCCTCCCAATTTCAAGATCTGGTCTTTAGAATTGCAGCTGGCATTTCTTTTTTTTTTTTTTTAAAGATTTTATTTATTTATCAGAGAGAGAGATCACAAGTAGGCAGAGAGGCAGGCAGAGAGAGAAGAGGAAGCAGGCTCGCTACTGAGCAGAGAGCCCAATGCGGGGCTCGATCCCAGGACCCTGAGATCATGACCTGAGCCGAAGGCAGCGGCTTAACCCACTGAGCCACCCAGGCGCCCCGCAGCTGGCATTTCTACTTGGTTTGGTGGAATGAGGATTTTCCTGGTCCCACTGGCCTTCAAATCTTGGAATCTGTAACCAGGTCCTGATTTTCTAAGGAATAGTAAAGAAATAGTAATTGTGTTCTCGGGATTATGGATGTCCTTGTAGAAACTGGCTCCCTTAGGAGAGCCATGCTCCACCAACAGGTGACAGTCTGTTTCTGAAACCCCCCCAAAGAATCCACGTTCACCTTGGCACTGTACTGTCCGTATTAAGAGAGTATTCCTTTCATTTAATACCTAATACTTAGATCTCTTATTTTCCTTCTGCCTACAGAGAAGGTGAAAGTCACAGCCTTCAAGTCCCTCAAACTGTCATATGTTTTTAATCATTGCTGGTGGATTACAGGCCTTCAAACTGTAGGAGTTGTGTTAGAAAACATGCTTTTATTTAAAAAAAAGATTTATTTATGTAAGTAGTCTCTGCACTCGACGTGGGGCCTGGACTTACAGCCCCACGATCAGGAGCTGCATCCTCCGTCAGAAGAGCCAGCCTGGTGCCCCAGAAAACCGGCTTTTAACGGCGTCCGTCTCACCTGCTTTGGGCGGTCTCAGTCAGCTGAGCTCAAGATTTAACTGTAGACCAGATGATTGGTGTCCCTATTCTGCTGTCCCTGAACTTGGAATATCCTGGGGCAGATCCTACTTGGTGACGGATTCTAGACTGTACATTGGCTCGTGTTTGTAACTTCTAAGGTGAAAAGTTCACAGAGGAAGGAATGTCCTAGGAAAATCAGTTTTTTTAAAAAAGTGACAGCAGATAAAGTAGTTTGGCCTTGGCCAAAATCTGTTTATTGATCGGAAAAGGGAAGACGAGCAGAGTACTTCCCCGTCATCTTTTATGTTTGTGGGACTCATGATGAGATAAACTTACTCCCTGCCCCCGACTCCGGCCTCCTGCACGCCTCTGGCCCACTTCCCCTTCTCCCCGGTTATCTAACCTGCCCTGATAGACCTAGGCAGGTGCTCCACAGTCTAAGTAGAAGCTCAGTCCCTCCGTGAAGAGTCCAGGCTTCTGGCGTGATTGACATATCTGTCTGGGAAGTGGGAGAAAGGCCGGAATCCATGGCTGTTACCCCTGCTTCCCACACCCAATGGGTAATAAGGGTGCGGTCAAGAGGATGACTCCAAAGCATCATAAGCAGCGTCTGGCAGATAGAGATAGCTAAGCTGGAGGAGAAAACTGAAAATCGGGAGGGTTGGGAGAGCTGGTCCAACAGACGAGGACTCAGTCTTGGGACGGTACCGAGCTGGGAGCAGCCCAACAGGAAAAGATGGCAGAAAGGCACCAGTTACTCTCTCCGGTGAGTTACCCTCTCCGGTGAGTTACCCTCCCGTGTCCCCAGAAGTGAGAATCGCTCCGGCGGCCACCCCTCACCTCTCCACGCATGGCCGAGAGGGCAGGACACTTGGAGGCTGCAGATCTGCCACTCCCGGGGCGCGCACAGGTTGGAGAGCACGCTGAGCTGCTCTCTGTCCCCCTCTGAGCAGTATTTGTAGAGGGCCCAGTGGCTTGGGGCTGGAAGCCTCCTTGTGGCTATGGAGGAGGACAGCGCCGCTGGCCCTGCTGAGGGAATTCCCTGCGGGGCTGTCCCTCAGGTTCTCCTCCCAGCCCCTCCCCCATACTGCTCTCACACCTGCTTCGACCCCAAGCAGATCAGATGTGGCAGTGGGGGGGGGGATCATGTGACAGAGAGATGGCTATAAATAGCTGGGGGTGGGCATGCTGCCCCAGACGCCTTGGGGACAGGCAAGAGGACAGGCTTAAGGAGCTGTACTGGGGGGAGGACAGGGGCCAGCAGGCCAAGGCCTGGCCCGGGGAGGGACCATGGAGCCAGCTGGGTCCCTGCGGCGTGGGGGCGAACAAAGCTGGTGGGGTAGCGCTCCCCAGTACCAGTATATGCCCTTCGAACACTGCACCAGCTACGGACTGCCCTCTGAGAACGGGGCCCTTCAGCACAGGCTCCGGAGGGATGCAGGCCCCCGTGCCAACACCCGCCCCACGCAGGTAAAGTCCTAAGGGGAAAGGGTGGTGGAATCAGGGAGATAGTTGTGTGATGGATTGGGGGAAATTAGGAATTAGGTGAAAAGGGGCAAAAGTGTTCATCTTTTAACTTAAAAAGTACGTGGTAATGTGTTCGAAATATGAAAATCCTCCAAAGGGCCGAGCGCAGCGAAGCATGCACTTAGAGACCCATGCAGTTTTATATAACCCTGACTAACCGAGCACCCGAATCCTGGGGGGACGGCTCAGCGACACATGCTGGGCTGGCTTGTGCTTACGTAACCTGCATGGAGTGATGGGCATGGGAACCCACACCCCTGCGTGTGCAAGCTGTCTCTTACACCCTCACCCCGACGCGGACACCGCCAGAGCTCTCCCTCCTGACCCTCAGCAGAACGCGCACAAACACTTCTGCAGAAGGCAGAAGGAAGGTGCTGAGATTAGAGGAAACTAATTGAATTGCTTGTGAGTGATCAAAGATACACCGGGGTCAACATGAGCAGAAGAAATGCAATCAGTCAACTTTTAGGTGGCAAGGGTTGATCAGATAAGAACCTATTAAGTGGGGCACCGGGTGGCTCAGTGGATTAAGCCGCTGCCTTCAGCTCAGGTCATGATCCCAGGGTCCTGGGATCGAGTCCCCGCATCGGGCTCTCTGCTCTGCAGGGAGCCTGCTTCCTCCTCTCTCTCTCTCTGCCTCTCTGCCTACTTGTGATCTCTCTCTCTCTGTCAAATAAATAAATAAAAAATCTTTAAAAAAAAAAAAAAGAACCTATTAAGTGGTAGGGGCCTGGGAAGGTAGAGGTGCATGTTCCCAGGGAGAGGGGATTGGGAGTATCCAGGAATATCCAAGAATAACCTCCCTGCCCAGGAGTGGGGAGTGGTGCGTTACATCTAGCAAGGGGAAATGGGAGGGCACAACCACAGGAGAGCTTCTGAGGTTGCCATGGAAGTGAGGGTCAGTGAGGAAAGGCGATTGCAGAGTATCACAGGATGGATCCTGTCAGGACCAGGAAGCCAGACTTTAAAAGTGTTTTAGCAGAAGATGGGTCCAGGAGCGAATAGGGGGATCTAGACAGGATGGGGACCTGAGGGGGACTTCACGGGCGATGTCAGTATTGGGGGCCACTAGTTTATAAGATTCACGCTGCAGTCTTTGTCCCCAACAGGAGGCAACCCTGGGGAATCCGGGCGGCGGGTGGGGGGTGGGGACACAAAGTCAGAGGAGGCTGGAATGGTGAGTGGAAGGGAGGGCGCTTCCTAGGGAAGCTGGAGCCTACTCTGGCCTAGGAACACAGGATTGGATTGGACAGAAAGACCCCTGCTCATGGCCTTGGGCTCCTCTCACCCATGTTCACCAAGCTACCTGGGTGGGGAGAGTGAAAAGTAAAAGGCACTTTCTCCTGACAGTGAGGAAACTGGGCAGAACAGCACAGAGCTTCATGCGGGAAAGGAATGGTAAATTAATTTGGGAAGTAGAGTTGGCTTAAAAGCAAAGACAAGGGGTTTGGATTTAAGTTTTCCTCTGTTTAATTTTTATTACAGAAAATTTCAAACTTATAGACCCGTGTGATGAATACCCAAGCACCCCTTATCCAGCTTCAACAATTAGCAATATTTTGTCGACAGTGTTTCAGCTGTCCTTCCCATGCCCAGCCTCCCCGCTCCACACACTGGTGCTTTTGTCCATGAATCCCAGACGCAGCCTCCCCTTCAGACTTGGGTCGTCCTTTCCCTCCCCAAACCTGCTTTGATGCCGTGCTCAGCCCTGAACCAGCCGGCTCTGATTTGGCTCTTTTAGGTGTTTCCCAGCCAGGGTTTGGTTTGGAGGACCCCCTCCCTCACCTCCACCAGCCTAGAACCAGAGGCAGCCGAGACAGCAGGTGGAGAGGGACATGCCCTAAGCTGCATGGGTAGTGTCTGCCCGCTGGGGTCAGGTGGGACAGGGAGGGGACACACTGTCTCCCTCAGTCACTAACCTCATCCCAGAAGACGAAACAGCCGTGAGCCGGGCCGTTCGTGTGCGCCTGTCCAGAACTGGGGTGTAAACCCTGCTGCTCATATTGTGAAATCAGATCTCTCTTACCCAGGCTGTCCCAGAACCAGCAACACGGCCTGGCCTGATCCTGGCCTCGGAGGACAGACCTAATACAGTGGGGGAAGGACAGACTAAAAGCAGTGAGAGCCCTTGCTCCCCCTGCCCCAAACACACATGCCCTGCACAGCAATGAGAGCAGAGAGCTACCAGATCAGAGCGGTACCGCTCTGCCCTCCCCACACTTCGTGAGCATCTAGTTATCCTGGTCTGGGGAGTCCCTTACCGGGACTGGCTCCTGTTTGTGCACATGAGCGCAGGGAGGCAAGGTGGATGGGCTTTCTTGAGCAGAGCATCTGAGGGGCCTCGAGAAAGGCCAGACACACCAAGATGGAAAAACCAAGGGTCACCTTCTTGTCTGTCCTCATGGGCCCATGTGAGGATTCCTAGGAAGGAAGGGGCTGGCTAGGATGGTAGAGAGACAGAGGCTGAAGCACCGTTAGTTGGAAGAAAACGCCTAATTAACAACGATGTCCAGTCTTAGCAGAGTTCCTGTGTCTCTACTGCAGAGCAGGAATTGGCCTCCTTGAAGGCCTCCCTTGACCAAGATGGGCGCAGAGAGAGAGAGAGGGTGAGAATGGACGGGTAGGTAAGGAGTAGAAGCATGCAGGGACGCCTGGATGGCTCAGTGGGTTAAGCTGCTGCCTTCGGCTCGGGTCGTGATCCCAGAGTCTGGGATGGAGTCCCGCATGGGCTCCTTGCCCAGCAAGGAGCCTGCTTCTCTCTCCACCTCTGCCTGCCTTTCTGCCTGCTTGTGTGCTCTCTCTCTCCTTCTCTCTGACAAATAAATAAATAAATAAAATATTAAAAAAAAAAAGAGTAGAAGCATGCAGAGAGCTCAGGGCAGATTCTGCCACAAAAGGATCCTATGCTAGGCCCCCAACACCCAGGAGTTTACAAAGCTGTTTTCCGTGCAGGTCTCTGCACTTCCCTCTTATCTATTTCTTCTACCTCCAGCAAAACAGACATTTCCCATTCTCTCTGTGTCCAGATTTATGGCCATTACAAACAGCAATTCCCAGACAAGGAGCAGGACACAGGGATGCCCAAGAAGACGGACTCCAGTGAGAGCGTGGACAGCAAGGATGAGGATCACTATTCTAAATGTCAAGGTGATGGGGCCTGAGGGCTACAGGCATCTGGAGTGGAAGGAAGCCCAGGGACTAGGAGAATAACTGGGAAGTGCCCGCCCTCCACCCTCCCCACAAGCACACTCAAGTCCTCCTCCAAGCAATGAGGAAAGGCATCTCTCCCTATCTCCTCTCACTTGGCCTTATTCCCTACTCTCCCACTAGCCCCCCAGGAAACAAGAGTTTTAGAAGGCATTCAAGTATCCCAAGGGGACTTGGACTGGGGTGCCTTCGGAAGGGACAGGGGTACAGCTGGCAGAGAGGTGACTAGAAGCTTGGTGAATGAAACATGCAGCAAGACCCTGGGGGCCCCGCCCTTCCATTGCAGTCCTCAGTCAGAGCCCACAGTGGTGACTGGATGGCCGCTCTCCTTTGCCCTTCCCTCTTCTCAGGCTGTGTCCACCGCCTGGGACATGTGATGAGAAGAAAATTAGGAGAAGACTGGATCTTTCTGGTGCTCCTGGGACTGCTTATGGCTCTGGTTAGCTGGAGCATGGACTATGTCAGTGCCAAAACCCTTCAGGGTAGGTTTACCGTGGCCCTTCAGCCTCTCCCTCACGATGGCTATATCTCGAGTTCCTACCTAGGACAAGTTGGGTGTTCGGGGAGGCAGGTGCTGCCCAGAGGAGATCTGGCCCAGGATAAGACCAGACCTGGACCCAGATCCATTTCTCCTGCCCCTTCACCTGCTACCAGCCAAGCTGACGGTGCCCCTCTCATTACGTGACCAGCTCACCCCCATTTTCCCAGGACTTTTTTGGTTTGAGCATGACCACCCCGCGTCCCAGGACCCCTCAGTTCTGGGCCAGCCGGCACAGTTGGTAGCAGTGCACCGCTCCAGTGGGGCCGGCAGCATTGTTGGGGCACGAGGGCGCGCACCGCAGACCGGTGCGCTGCGGCCGTGGGGGAGCGGCGACACCCCCCCACCCTGGGACTGAACCCAGGCTCTTGTCTCTGCAGCCTACAAGTGGAGCTATTACCAGATGCGGCCCAACCTGCCTCTGCAGTACCTGGTCTGGGTCACCTTCCCGCTCACCCTCATCCTCTTCAGTGCCCTCTTCTGCCACCGCATCTCTCCCCAGGCTGTCGGTGAGACTGACCCCGTCCTCCCCGTGGCATGTCGTCAGCACAATCTCATTGGCCTCCAGACCTTTCCAGTCCACCTTCTCCTCCTCCCAGCCCTCCTGACAACCCTTTCCCCTGCTCTGCCATCGTCCCCCCACCCACCCCCATCGCCGGGTCCACTGTCTGGGAATTCCTCTCCCTTTGAGCCTCTTGCTGGAAGCTGCGCATAATCATTCTTTGACCCTTCTAGGCTCTGGAATCCCTGAAATGAAGACAATACTCCGTGGGGTGATCCTGAAGGAATATCTCACCCTCAAAGCCTTTGTGGCCAAGGTTGTGGCCTTGACTGCGGGCCTGGGCAGTGGCATTCCCGTGGGGAAGGAGGTAGGTCCACGGATCCTCCAGCAGAGGGCAGCACTGAGCCCAGCGGGAGCCCCGGGCACAGGAAGAGGCAGTGCCAAGGGGCACTGGGGAAGGAAATCAGTACTCAGGAAGTTCCTAGTCCTGACGCAGAATGACAGACCTGTCTGAGCTGGTAGGGACTTAGAGCGGAGCCTCCCAGCCTGGGCACTGTGGACATTTGGGGCTGGATAATTCTTGGTTCTGAGGGGCTGCCCTGTGCATTGCAGGAGGTTAGCAGCACCCCTGGCCTCTACTCCCTAGATGCCAGGAGTGCCCCCCCACCCCAGTTTTGACAATCAGAATATCTCCAGACACTGGCAAATGTCCCCGGGGCTGGGGGGAATAGAAAGTCTCCCCCAATTGAGCACCGATTTCCTTGTTTTAATATGTGGAAGCTGAGACCCAGAAAAAGGCTGTGCTTTTTCCAAGGTTCCGCGGCTGAGTGTTCTTGCCCTGCTACAATCGGGGATCCACCTGGCAGCCAGAGTCGTCTTTTCAAAAAGCAATCAGTACTGGCTGACCTCTGCTTCGGAACTTCTAATGGCTTCCCAGTCTTCTCACAATAAAACCCCAACTTCTTACTGGGGCCTAGGAGACCTGTGCTGATCTGGCTTCTCTCTGGTCTCTGGTCCTCTCAAGCTGCCCTTCGTTCACTGTGTTTGGGTGACAAGCTCTTCCCGTCCCCCAACCACACAAGCTGTTCCTGTACCAGGGCTCCTGCCCCTGCTGTTCTCTGTTCCTCCTGACATGCATGTGACTCCCAACCTCATCTCAGTGGAGATACTGCTCGGTTGTGATGGCTGAGTGCCTTCTCTAGTCCCCCATTGTACCCTCGTCGGTCCTGCCTCCTCCTCCCTCATCTTCTGGCCCCAGAGCTTCCCTGAGATGCTGGTCCTCCCCGTCCCTTCCTCTCTGGATTGTAGATCCCGAGGGCACACCCTCTGTCTTGCTCACTACTGTATTTTGGGCACCTTGCTCAGTGCCTGGAGCCACAAATCTCCCGTCCAGACCCCAGCCCCTGACCCGTCCACACCTTCTCTCTCTCAGGGCCCTTTTGTCCACATCGCCAGCATCTGTGCCGCTGTCCTCAGCAAGTTTATGTCGATGTTCTGTGGCGTCTATGAGGTAAGGTTGAGAAAGTAAAATGAGGGAGGGGCTGTGTGTGTTCCGGGCCTCAGGAGGGCTGTCTGCGCTGGGCTGGCCGTGATGCTGACGTGGGGCACTGCGCTAACCCACGCTCCCTTATCCTCTTCACACACACCCCCACCCGCCCACCCCAGCCACATGTTGCCATCTCCAAGACACCCCTCCCTTCTTGATCCACACCCCTGCTCCAGACCTGCACCCTGGCCAGTTCCTCTGCTGCCCTCCTGTCTCCCCAGCCCCCACCCCATCCCTCGTGAACACTGCTGCCGGCCCCAGCCCTCTACTCTCCTCGTCCCGCGTGCTTCTCTGTTGCAGACCGTGTCTGGGCAGCTTGATCTCCTGGTGTCGGCCTGTGCGGTGGGCGTGGGATGCTGCTTTGCAGCCCCTATTGGAGGCAAGTCCCACTTCCTCCCTACCCCGTTCCCCGAGCACGACTTGGAAGGGGGTTGGAGTGGCTGCCTAACCTTTGGGGTGGAGAGGGTGCTCGCCAACGGGACTAGTGGGTGGGCATTCAAGGAGGGACCCCGATCACAGCCCCTGGTTTGCTGGCACCCGTCCTTCTCTACCAGAGGGCTGTGTGTTCCTTTGCGGCTGGCGGCTGGTTTATGCAGGCTTTATTGGTACTGTTTGTCTGAAGTCCTTTCTGTTTCTCTTGCTACTGACACTTTCTGCCCCGGGCCATCCCCATCTCCAGCCCCTCTCTGATGATCACTTATTGGCTGACGTGCCTTCCACATATTTATCTTTTATTTCATTTTCTGTGTTTGGACTTGCGCTATGAGGTCACTTCCTGTTTGCCAAACTAACTGAGTGTCACTTGGCCTGGGAATCACTGGGGAGGAGGGGCCACTCTGATTCCCTGTGACTTAAGCCTCCCCTTCTGCCTTATTCCCCACCCTTGCTTGTTCTCCATTCCTCTCTGGCCCCCTTCCCTACCCCTCCCATCTGTCTGTCTGTCTGTCTCTCCCCTAGTAGCAGCCATACTATTACACTGACATGCTGACCGTGGGCTGCGCGGTAGGAGTCGGCTGTTGTTTTGGGACGCCACTTGGAGGCAAGTGATTTACCCCTCCTACATCCATCCGCTGCCCAAGCTGGCTCTCCAGCCAGGTTTTGTCAGCATCCCCGAGTGCAATATTACCAGTTAAAACGAAAGCATGGCAAGAATAGCGAACTTTTACTGAGCATTTACTATGTGCTAGTGACGTTCTAAGCGTCTCTCTACATTCACTCCTGCTAAAAGCCATATGAGATCCACAGTGCAGAGGAGAGGAAGGAGAAAACTGATTACAGCGAGGGTAAGGGACTTGAGCGAGTGGGAGAGCCAGGAATGAAAACCCGAGCAGCCTCCCTGTTTTCGTCCTTGTCTTACATAAAGCCTGTCGGTATTGTTGGACATGTTTGCCCTCCACTTACGACTACATCTTCTACCAGGGGACTCTCCGTAGTTTGTTCTCCAAGGAAAAACTTCCATTTGTGTGTGTTATTAGGACACGGGTGTGTAGGTGGGCCTTACTCAGACTCACGGTCAGCTTTCACGAGGGCTACAGATGGGAGTTAAACCCCGCAGCTCCCTGACAACGGCTTAAACCTAGCTTAGCTCTTTCTGCATGTGGAAGGCAAAGGGTGGCTTTTCAGACTGTCACCCGTGTCCTGGAACACGACAAATGGGTCCGGACAGGGAAAGCAGCTGTACCTGTTTGTTTACGACTCAGTGTGGGTTGTAATGGGATTAACACAAGTGGGATTACGTGGATCATTCATTGGATTCATTGGTGATTAAAAGGACACCCAGCTGACAACTGGGGGAACAAAATGCGGGACAAGCCTATGCTGCTTCAACACACGGGCTGTGAGAGGTATCTTTTCGATTATGAAAATGTCATCAGTGCCTTCGTAGAGGGGCTAACGTGACCTGGCTCAGGAATGATGTAGGGATAAGCGTTCAGTGCTCGCTTCGGCAGCACATATATTAAAACTGGGATAAGCGTTCAGAGTGAATGGAAGTGCGTCCTGCTCGCTTGTCCTGAGGCTACACCAGCCCGCACAGCTCAAGGAGATCACATCAGCTAGCATCCTTCTGTACTCTGGCCTCGGCTCTTGTCGTTGAAGTCACTGGTCCCGCAGAGTGAGGGGTGTGTCTGAATTTCTGTACAGGTTAGACATTACACGCTTACATTTCTTCCCACTTTCTCCTTTACTTACACTTTTTGCCTTACAAATCCAGAAGATCTAAACAACATTTTTAGACAGGTAGACTTTAAAACTTTTTGTTTTTAATCAGCCAGATTCTTTTAAAATGAAGAGAATCTGGGTTTGGGGTTTTTTTGTTTTGTTTTGTTTTGTTTGCATGAAACTGGAATTTCTAGGATGAATGAGAAAAATTCTCTTGGTTCAGTGGGGACTATAGGAAAGATAAGAGAGTTACAGACAAAACGTGCCTCTTGATGCGAGAAAAGGTTCAGGACTGAAAAATTGAGGTGCCATTTTCAGGATGTTTATATTGAGTATAAGTAATAATGTCCTGGCAGGTAGTTTTGAGTGTTTTCTTTTTTTTTTTTTATGATCATAGAATAATCCTGAAAGAAAAACAATTAGTAATAAGGTAATTTATTCGTTATATAGCTAACTCTTAATTCCTTACACGAATGCAAAAAGTCTGCTTCCACATTCTGCTAAAACGACAAACATCTTTTTCTTCCATCATCTGTCCTCTGGGTTGTGCGCCCAGGCGCTCACAGCTGAGAGGGTGTCGGGGCAGACAGACCGGTCCTCACAGCCCACTCAAAGTGGTGTCTCCAGGGCCTCTTGGGCAAAGTGCAAAGAAGGCTGTGAGGACAGTGTGCTCTGGACAGAAGAAAAGGCATCGCGTAGTCACGATCTGGGGGCCCTAATCACAGTAGAAGAGAGAATCACTAGAGGATGTAGGGGAACTCTTGGGCCCGCATGGCGAGGCCTGCATCCTGAGCAGCCACACACGAGAGCGTAGATTCTGTTCTCGAGGCTAGACTTGGTCCAAATGTGTTTTACAGAACATAGTTCTCCACGGTGTTAATAGATGTAACATGAGAAAGGGCCCCAAGGTCAAATAAGTTGGAAGATACTATGTTAAACAGACCGTTTTTTTAAACTGGAGAAGTGATCAGAATGTTGGCGATGCGGGCCGGCATTGTGAATATGCAAACTCTGGCTCAAACACAGCGTTTCCCACAGAATCCCTTAGCGAGGAACTTCTCATGAGGCTCCCCGTATCTCACAGATGGACTTTGGGAGATTCGGTCATGGGCGAAGGGGAGCCACGGAAGAATTCTGAACGAGGAAGTGACATGTCAAACTGCACGTTCGTCGGATCCCTTTGGCAGAAGTGTGCGGAATAGAACTGGCCCGTGGATTAACAGGATTCATCTGAGATTAACAAGACTATTGTAGCCCTGATGCTAGATGATGAGAGGTTGAACTGAATGGGGGAGAGGAGAGAGAGTGAGAGAAGGGGATGATACATACCTAAAGGTGATAGGAAGTCAAACTGACGGGACCTGGAGGTTGATTTTGTGCAAGTTTATAAAGGATGACAGGAAGAGGAATTGGGGCCAGTTCCCAAAGTTCATTTCGAAGAAAACTGGATGGCCAGTGGTGCTAGTAAGCCAAACAAGGAATATAGGAAGTGAAACAGGTCTGGAGGAGTTGATCAATTTTACTTTATTTTTTTTAAAAAGAGAAGTTTGTTTATTTATTTTGACGAAGGAGAGAGAGGGGAGGGGTGGCGGGGCAGAGGGAGAGAACCTTCAGGAAGACTCCCTGCTGAGCCCTGAGCTCCATCCCTCCACCCACGAGATCATGACCTGACCCAAAACCAAGAGTCAAGAGTCAAACGCTTTACCAACTGAGCCTCCCAGCCGCCCCCAGTTTTACTGCAGATATGTTGAGTTTGAAGTTCCTGTGGCAGATCCAAGTGTTACCAAATAGGCAGCCAGATGGGTGAGTTTGAAGTGCAGGACCCGAGCTGGAAATGTCACTCTGCTACCCAGTAGCAAGGAGGCGGCCGTTGAAGCCATGGGCATAAACGGAGCTAAGAGAGTGTGTCTGGGAGTAGCAAGGACAGGACACCAAGGCGAGGAAGGCCCTAGCCTGGGCGCAGGCAAAGGAGCCAGAGCAGGGGCACAGAGAACATCCAGGGTGGCAGGAGACAGCCAACTCCAGAACCTTAGAGACTAGAGAGTTTCCAAAAGCTGTTTGTGTTTGCAAGGCTTTGTTTGCTTTTAGAAGCACATTTTCTGTTTGGCTCCGACGAATATTAAAATCAGTTCTCATTCCTGAAGATACAGTGACAGTCTGCTAGGGAAAGCATTCCAGAACCACCTCGTAGGAAAGAAAATCTAGCCTGGGGTTTCAAAAAAATGGTTGTAAAATATTCATAAACCCCAGCAAATCAAAGCGGGTTTGGTTTTATTACTACTCCAGAAAAGGAGAGACTTGCCCCACCTGCTTCCCCACTGTATCAAATCGTCCTTTTAGCCCGAGGACACAGATGCCTCACCTGATGTGATTTGAGGAGCAGGGGCAGAAGGGGTGACTGGCAGCTCTTTCTGCCCCCAATTCCATTGTCCCTCGCTCCGTTTTCTGAAATTTCACCCGTTCTGTTCTCTTTTGTTCTCTTTCTTTCCCATCCTCTCCTCACCTGTTCATACACAGGATAGGCACTAAGTCTTGATAATGTACCAGGCACGGGATTAGGTGGGGGGTTCCAAGGAATTTTCAATCCTAGGAAGAACTCTGAGATGGAAACAAATCACTCTGTCTGCAAGTGACAAGTGCCCAAAAAGTCCCAAACACTGAGACAGGAAGGTGATGAGAGGGACCTTTTCTACTTGATGAGGGCGCTGGGAATGCCTTCCGGGAGAGGGTGGCGTTTGAGCTCAGGAGCTCACCACTAGGGCCCTTCAGCCAAGTGCTGCGGCTGCTAGACCAGCAGGTAATGGTTGGGCCACCACCCCCCTGCTGCAAGTAACTTCCTGTGACTGTGAAACAGAGGGGGGAACTCTTGAGGAATTTGAGAAATGTAACTTCCAGTATAGAACAGGGAGAAAAAATGGCTGGGGTGTGAGATGCTCCCTAAAGGGGAAGAGGGGAGCCGGTGGGGGTCTCAGGCAGGCCAGCAACTGTCCACCACGGGGAGAAAGGAGGAGACAAACCTCTTCTGGCTCATGGCCTATCGTGGGGCCAAGTTCTTCTCCATTCATCTGATGATATGCCTCAGTTCCCTGGTTTCTCCTCCTCATTTCTGATAAAGATGAAGTGTAGCTACGTCATTTTGTCATCAATTTTTACTTTGCCTCTAATCAAAGTCCACTCCCTTATTCTTAATACGTTCAAAGGTTACTTTCTTTGCCATCTCTTGAATTTTGTTTTTATGCCTTCCTTAGTGTTCCTTACTTTGTCCCTCCCCATGTCTGCTGTTGGTCTGTGTATCTACCAACTCATTTTCCAGTCCACCATCTGCTTTTGGAAACAGTAGTGCTTAGGATTTTCGATTAGTTTTCCTCCTAACTCACTCACCTTTTTCTTAAGCAAAATTGTTTTTAACTTCTAGCCTCTTGGTTTTTCTCCTTGTTTTGGTGCTTTTAAGTCAGGTTTTTAATGTTTTGTTTTGTTTTTTTTAACTCTGGGTGAATCTTCTTTCTTTTCTTGGAACATGGAGTGTTGTCAGCTCTCATGAAGTTTTGTTGTTGCTTTTTTTTAAAGATTTTATTTATTTATCTGACAGACAGAGATCACAAGTAGGCAGAGAGGCAGGCAGAGAGAGAGGAGGAAGCAAGCTCCCTGCTGAGCAGAGAGCCCGTTGCGGGACTCCATCCCAGGACCCTGGGATCATGACCTGAGCTGAAGGCAGAGGCTTTAACCCACTGAGCCACCCAGGGCCCCTCTCATGAAGTCTTTTTGTGTTCATTTTGGTTATTTGTTCCTTATAAACTTGCCCTACGGTATACGGTGCATGGGAGGAATGTGAAGGAGGGTCCCTATAAATCCCAAGCTCTGCTTGGCAACTCTGCGGAGCACCTGCTCTGGAAATGTTCTCTCTCCTAACGTCTCTGCAGAAATTTGCATAACTGTGGACATGTGATAATTGTGAATCCCACCCAATCCCACTTTCTAAGGGAGAGAGAGGGCAGGACCCCCTGATCTTCCTGGTTTGTGGGTTGAGGACCACCCCTCCCCCCACCCTACCCGACTCCCCCCTCCTCCCTGTATCTTTGTTGGGCCCCATCCCTGGCCTGCAAACCACTGCCAGCAGGAGCCAGTGTATGGTTTAGAGCATGAGGTTCCAGGAGACCATCCCTTCCCACTACTGCTTCCCTCATGATTCAGGTTTCAGCAAAAGCATCTCAGGCCCGCAGGTGGGAGAGTGTGGGGGAGAGCTGCACCTGACTACCCCCCGCCCCTGCAGGAGTGCTGTTCAGCATCGAGGTCACCTCCACCTACTTTGCCGTGAGGAACTACTGGCGAGGATTCTTCGCGGCCACGTTCAGCGCCTTTGTTTTCCGCGTACTGGCCGTGTGGAACAAGGATGCAGGTAACAGGGCAGCCTGGGGTGGAGGCTGGAACTGGGGTGGGGAACGAAGCTCCTTGGGGCCGTTTAGAAAAGGAATGGATGCCATTATTTGGGAAGTGGGCCCAAGGCCGGAGGGTATAAGGTGAAGATCTAGGTCATAGCCTGGGAGGAAGGAAGGAGCTGACCCTCCGCTGATGACTCCAGCTTACCCCCTTCACCGGGTTTCTGCGGTGCTCCCCACCGTGATGCCTGGCCTTTCCATCCCACAGTCACCATCACTGCTCTCTTCAGAACCAATTTCCGAATGGATTTCCCCTTTGATCTGCAGGAGCTCCCAGCCTTCGCCATCATCGGGTCAGTGGGGTTGGCTGCCTGGGAGTGGTGAACAGGGCGTGGGGTGCGGTTTCAGCCGGAAGGGGGGCGGCCCTGGCTGGAAGAAGGTGGGGCAGACCTGGATAAGTGTGAATTGCTGAGGGCAAGAGGGCAGAAAGGGAGGGTGGACACCTGGTATTTGTTTCCCGCTGAGGGCAGGTCTGAGAAGAGGGTTCCATTGCTATATAACTTATGCCCTCAGGATTTGCTGTGGCTTCCTGGGAGCTGTGTTTGTGTACCTGCATCGCCAAGTCATGCTCGGTGTCCGAAAGAACAAGGCCCTCAGCCAGTTTCTGGCGAAGCAGTGAGTCACTGCCCTTCTGTGTCCTACCCGTTTCCATTCTGCTTTCTCCGTGAGCCCCTCCCTTTTAATCTTTGTCAAAGGCTGTCCTTGCCTTTAGGTGGCTTGGGATGAAATATAGGAGCCCGGTACACCACATACGGGAGCAGGGGGTGTGGTCTGCCCCTTAAAGGTTGCTTTTTGGTGACAAGAATGTTGTGTGTTTAAAGAGCTGAGGCTGCGTGGACTACTGGGGCCCAACTCGCTGGCTCAGTGTGGCATCCCCTGGGGCTAACTTGCAGGGTTCCAATCTGTTTCTTTTTCAGCCGCCTGCTGTATCCCGGAATAGTCACCTTCATCATTGCCTCATTCACCTTTCCGCCAGGAATGGGTCAATTCATGGCTGGAGAGGTCAGCTCCAAGGAGTCTGGGGGTTGGGAGGGGTCAGGTCACTGAACACATGCCCCGACTCAGCCAGGGCAGGGCCACAGCAGACATTCTTCAGGCTTCTGAGCTCTTTTGCTCAAGGGTAGAACCTCTCCCCCGAGAGAAGAGCAGGAGGGCCCCTTGAACAACTCCCCCTTGGACTGGGGGAGCAGTTCTGTACAGAGTGCTGGTACCTGACATCCTTGGAGACCTCCCCTTTTGCTTCCTCCCCTCACAGCTGATGCCCCGTGAAGCCATCAGTACCCTGTTTGACAACAACACGTGGGTAAAGCATGTGGGTGACCCTGAAAGCCTGGGTCAGTCGGCCGTGTGGATCCACCCACAGGTCAATGTGATCATCATCATCCTCCTCTTCTTTATCATGAAGGTACCCCTCCTTGCACTCCTAACCCCTTAAGCTTCCGTCCCTTTCTGTCCCGGGAACCCACGGTTTGCATAAGAACTTCATTGGGGCTTCGTCCAACCTAAAGAGAAATAGCTATGCTCCCATAGGCTAGGTGAGTTGCTCACCTACAGAAGTGAGCCCATATCTGGGTTAATTGCTCCCTTCATGTCAACCTAGCAATGTTGCCATAATTACCATAAGCCTGCTAAAGGTTCCACTTGCTAAATGATCAAGACATCACAGCAGCCTAGTAAATGAGGGCGAGACAGGGTTGAGCAACTTAGATAACTGTGTAAACACCCAACATAAATTAACCAAATCCCCCACATATTAGATAATTAGGTACTTCATTCTCCTATATCCGATTATCTATCTTTAGATGATTTGCATATCCATTTGTCCCTACCTAGTGGGTAATCTCTTTTCTAGAATTGCCATAGAGATTAAATATTTAACTCAATTTTTTAGTGACTATAAATAATTTTTAAGACTTTATTTATTTAAAGAGAGCATGCTCGTAAGCTCAGGGAGGAACAGAGGGAGAAGGACAGAGAGAATCTTAAGCAGACTCCCTGCTGAGCATGGAGCCCAACATGGGACTCGTTCCCACAAACCTAGGATCATGACCTGAGGCAAACACAAGAGTCAGACACTTAACTGACTGAGCCACACAGGCACCCTATAACTAATTTTTATACATGTTGTTATTTCCCCTTTTGCTAGTGAGGCCATGAGGATTTTGCCACTTGCAAGCTATTTTCTCTTCATTTCAATTAGGAAACCAAAGCTGGCCTCTTCCACGTCTTCATAGGCTTCTCAGTCTCTGCTTTATACAAAGACACTCTTATTTCCACCCCAAGTTGTGACATCTATTACAATTGCTGCTTTCCCCATTTTGTTTTCTTTCTCAGTGATTGCCTTATTACAAATCCTATGTCTTGCCTGAATGATCCAACATTTTCCTCTGTACATTAAGGTTCTCATTCAAAAGTTTGTCCACACTGAACGTTCATGCTTTTGAATATTCACTTATTCATGACACATTTTTTTGGAATCTATATTTTCCCAGGATATGAGTCACTAAGTTATATTTACATTATAATAGCTGTCGTGGGATCATTTATTCCATAAATGTTATTACACACCTACCGTGTGCCAAATATATAATATTTGATTGTTGTACTTTGGCAAATCTCATGCTTATGGTTAAAAAAAAAGTCTTTGTTTTTGGCTGCTCCTTTAATGTACTTGTCAAGGACCCTGTGATTAAAGACACCAGGTGCTTGACACACCAGGTTCCAACTTTGTGACTTACATTCTCAGGATTTGCTCTGGGTTTCTGGAAGCTGTATCTCTGCCTGTTCTTTCCCATTCCACTCCATGTGGGTCCAATGGGTCTGCAGCTTCGATATTTCGTACACCTACTTTATTAATTAGGTCTTTTTTTTTTAAAAGATTTTATTTATTTATTTGACAGACAAAGATCACAAGTAGGCAGAGAGGCAGGCAGAGGACAGAGAGAGAGGGGAAAGCAGGCTCCCTGCTGAGCAGAGAGCCCGATGTGGAACTTGATCCCAGGACCCCGGGATCATGACCTGAGCTGAAGGCAGAGGCTTTAACCCACTGAGCCACCTAGGCATCCCTAATTGGGTCTTTTTTATGTCTTCCTTCAAAAGATTTGATATTTTCATCGTAAGTAAGTTCTCAGCTTGTTAAGGAATTGACTTTAGGACTTTCAATACAGAGTTCCTCTTCTCTAACTTATAAATCCCAGCTTCCTGTAAGTAACCAAACCCAAGCTTTGATAGCCTCTCAGAATTTATTGTTCAAGGATAATGATTGCGTTTTCCTGATGTTCCTCTAGACTGAACTATATGGTAACTTTGGGATCATACATATTTTTAAAATGTCAAGCTCTTGCAAAGTTTTGTAGAAACAAAAATACCATATATTTTTCAACATTTCCCCTACACCTCATCTCACCTCCCCAGATTCCCAAGTATGTATCCAGATTTGACTTCACAGATTAAAGTTTATTCTGGGAGGCCTACTTGGATTATACAGCAAGACTCAACTGTATGTCGCTATTATTAATTTCTCACTGAATCACATCCTTGATAATGTTTACATCATGCACATAACAGGAGAAGAAACTCACATACTTCCTGGGCTATATTTCAAGCCTCATAGTTTGCATCAGGCCTATGCCATCCCATAATATTTACAAATGTAACTAACACCTCTTGTTGCTATAAATCCATGGTATTGTCCAATTATCACTGTTTCCAGCATTTTCACTTTTCTGTTATTGGACACATATGCATCCATCCCTTTATCTATTCCTAAGTGTAGGTGATAGGCTACATAACCAAATTAGAATATGAAAGTGACTGGAACTATTTTCCACTGTCTGGTTTGAAATTTAGCCTGTGTGAGCTTCTGGCGGTATTCACACAGACAGATAAGGTTCTCCCCTATTGATGAAGGGAACTTCCATCCACCCCAGTCTTAAGACATGGAAATATCAGCATATTGTAAGTTAACAGCTGCTACAATGGGTATGAATAAAATTACAACTTCTCAGTTTCCCTATTTAATAAGTCTAAAGTCATTACCTAGTATCACTGACCAGCATAGCCTGAGGCTCTGTAGAATTCTCCGTGGCACTCCTTCTTGTGAAGGGTCTGAATAAAGTGGAATCTGTCATGGTGGGTCTCTAGCTTCCCAGTTCTCTAGCGCTGGATTTTAAATTTGGGGGAATTATTTGTGTTCTACATTATTTATATTGCATCTGGATCTTTCCTTTCGTGTGCTAATAGCTCGAAAAGTTTGCTAACCTCGGGTCATTCTTTGTCCTTAGGAGTTGTTCACTTCAGGGCCCTCTGATCCTCATCTGTTCTTACACATATCTTGGGGGATAATCCAAAATTCATCCTCTGAAATCAGACCTATCAGCCACCTATAATCTGTATTACTGGAGCTTTCAGATTAACCTGAGCCTACAAAATCCCATACAGCTTTCATGTGCTTATTCCAAAGAGATGGTACAAAGTAGTTCAAGGGGTCTCCAATTGTTACACGTCAGAATCATTTGCAAAGGTTAAGTAAGCTACAAATATCCAGAACTCCGTGTCCACACTGACTGACATGGTGTCTGGTCATCTGCAGGTTCAACAAATTCCCCAACAAGCATTTCTGTTGGGCGTTTCAGCAAATAGTAGCTCTGAGAAGTCTTCTGTGTTGCATGGATACTGTTTGACCAAGCTCTCTTCTGTCTTTCCTCCCTCCCTCCCTCCCTCCCCAGTGACCTACCTACATGCTACACGTATTGATGAGCACCCCACCAGGACTGAGAGCAGGCAGAGAAAACAAGACACAAGGTTGCTTTATACTCAAGGCTTTCTCAGTCTTTATTATCTTCATCTGTACCTTTGATTTGGCCATTCTCAGCTGTTTTACATGGTTATATTCTGACATGAAGAAATATGCATTTTTGCCTCATCTCAGAGCTTCTGGGATGAAGTCTTCTTAGAGCCTTTGGCATGGCCTCTTGACATCAGCCCTAGCTCAAGGGAATCTTCCTATGGTTCAGAATAGTAAGAAACGTATTTCTCATTAGTTTACAATACACTTGGTACAGATTTTCAATTACAAATATTTCAATCCTGGCAATTTGTTCTAATTTAGCTGTTACCATCTTTCACCATATGAGTTTGAGATCTTTTCGTAAGACTGGCTTACTTATTTTGGAAGTAATATGTAAACCTGTTTCTACATTTTCATGGTGTATCTCATATTTTTACTTCTTTTACAGCTATTTCAAAGGTTCAACCAGTGCTCATCTCCACTCTGTTTCTCAATTCTTCCACATTCTTTGCCACAGAATGTATGTGTTACTTTTGCTAAAATTGTTCCGGTTTCTTTTGGAATACTACCTGTCAAAATTGGCCTTCGAGATCTTATCTGTTACACTGGCCAACTTTCTCAATGTGTCCTTCTAGTATGGCTAGGATAGATTTGATCTTTTGAACCTCTGTTTAATGTGGTTTGATGTTAAAGGAAATGACTCAGGCAGGACAGTCTTCACTCTAAGTTCCCTTCTGAGGTTTTCCGTATAAATGGGTTTATAAATAACTATATCATTAAATTAGTCACATAGGAAGTCACTGAGACTCTAAGATGTCTGACACTTAGAGCTGAGCTCTTTCTCAGAAGCAATCTGAGGAAGGAAAAGATAACCCTCCAGCTTCAAGAGTTTCAGGCTGTTCTGCTGACATGAACTTTTTGGGCTAAGAGGGTATAGTAGAGGCTATACTATACCTTCTGGAGCAGTGACAGGAATCTTCAGGGGCTCCGCTCCTTGTTCTAGATTGCCTAAAGGCAAAAATAGTCATCCCAAGGGGAAACGATCATCAAGAGAAACTCTTACAATGTTGGCTTTGGTGGCTTTTAGCCTGGGTGAGCACTCCATGTTTTTTGATTCTGGAGAAAGAGTACAGACAAGATGGCTTCTGGATGAATTAGCTACCCCAGAGTTTCTGTGACTCTTGAGGCAAGAGGGAGGGTTGGAAGTGGGGAGGAAGTGTAATAGGGGTGTGTGTGTGTGTGTGTGTGTTGGGCAGAGTTGAGAGGGTATCCTGATGCCTCTTTTTACCCCAGTTCTGGATGTCCATCGTGGCCACCACTATGCCCATACCCTGCGGAGGCTTCATGCCTGTGTTTGTGCTTGGTAAGTTCTGATGTGAAACCTGGGACCTTGCTGATAGCTGCAATCTAGGGTACTGGGAAATTAAGGAAAGGCCTGGAATGCCAGGGGCTTGTATTTTGTCTTAATGCCCAAGAAGGGATTGACTCTGAAATATAGAGGATAAGGAACTTGGATCTTTCAACCTTCCTTCCTTTTGTCTTTCCTCTAGGAGCTGCATTCGGAAGGCTGGTAGGAGAGATCATGGCCATGCTATTCCCTGATGGTATCTTATTTGATGATATCATCTACAAGATCCTACCCGGGGGCTATGCAGTAATTGGTGAGACACATTCCACCCTCTGGTAACCCCTAATAGCCACACACAAACTCTCCCATGACATCTTTATTCCAGACAAACTACATAATGTGGTTTTAATTTTATGCTATTTGATTCAACTTTCATTCAAATAATCAACCCTTGGCTTTGACTCTCATTAGCTCTTACTGAACGTTTTTGAGCCTTAGTTTCTTTATGTAGAAAAGAGATTATGGGGATTAAATGAGATAATAAGAATGAAGGCACCTAGGATTGTGTCTGAATGTTTGGTAAGGGTTTTTTCCTTCCTTCCAAAGAATCATAGAAACCGCAGTGCAAGTGACTGGCTTGGATACTCCCAAACTGCAGATGGGCTAATACTGACAGGACTTAAAAGTCCCTGACTAAGAGCAAAGAAACATGGTCTCTACTCATCCCTATCACTTGTCACCTGGATGACTGTGGAGCAAGTTAGCTACCTTTCTGCCCCGGAGTTTCTTTATCGTAAAATGACTTCTGAGATATCTTACAACCCTAACATTCTGAGAATCTGTGATAATCTTTTTCTCATTAAATCCACAATCCCATCCAATCCAAACCCTGTCTAACAGACACAGTGACCTGTATAATCCTCAAAATTATTATGCCTCCCCCCTCCTGCTCTTCCTCATCAAAACCCCATAACTCCTAAGGCTGTGCCTCCCTTAAATATAGAAGCATTGGGCAGCTTTCCAGTGCATATGGTGTCCTTACCCCCCATCACAGACCTTTATGAAAAGCCTCTTTATTCATAAGAGTCCTCTGCTCTTATTCCCCATCTTCGTGACTCTCAGGTGTCACCCATCTTCCCTGGTGGACGTTTCCCAGAATACATATCTCTTGTGACAGTTTATGTTCTGAAGCATATCATGTGTACCATCTTGAAGAATTAGTCCTCCCAGTATTTCCCTTTTGTGACTTTTCTTATTTTTTTTAAAGTAAGCTCTACACCCAACATGGGACTTGAACTCACAACCCTGAGATCGAGAGTCACATGCTCTCTCAATTACGCCCCTGTCTTTTGTGTCTTTTTCTTGTTCTCCTCTTACGTATACCTTCTAGTGACTATTTCTGTTGATGGGAAAACAATGAAAAATAAGATTCTATTTTCAAAGAGCTCATAGAATCATAACGTTTTAGATCTGCAAGGGCCTTACAACTTATTCAATGACCTTTTTTACCTTAGAGATGATAGGATGGGATTCCAGAAGGATCAAGTTCTACACACACCATTGAGAAACTACAGAATCAGAATCTGACACAGGTGTTATTACTCGAAGTCCACACCATGAGTCCCAGGTTTTGACTCCCTTCACTCATATATTATTGACATCAAAACCCGAGGTCCTGTAGAAAATGCTGTCACTGAGTTTTAGAAGGCTCAATTAAGAGTGATCCAAACTTTTGGGGTGCCTGGCTGGTTCAGTCAGTAGAATATGTGACTCTTGATCTGAGGGTTGTGAGTTTGAGCCTCATGTTGGATATAGAGAATACTTAAAAAAAAATGATCCAAACTTTCAAAAGCAAGGAATAGGTAGGACATCACTATCTTCATCTTACAAATGAAAATTTGGGCACACACAATGATTTTGTAAATTGCCAAAGGACACAGAATGAGATCAAAATGATTTGCTGACAGTTTTCTAGCTCCTAGTCTTGACAGATGGTTATGTCAGGAGTGTTGGCACCCACCAGGATCACATCCACACGTGGCAGCCCTAACCCACTGGTACATTCCTGTGTCATTCTAGGGGCAGCCGCGCTGACCGGTGCAGTATCCCACACAGTCTCCACAGCTGTGATTTGCTTCGAATTAACGGGTCAGATTGCCCACATCTTACCCATGATGGTGGCTGTCATCTTGGCCAACATGGTGGCTCAGAGCCTGCAGCCCTCCCTCTATGACAGCATCATCCAGGTCAAGAAGCTACCCTACTTGCCTGACCTTGGTTGGAACCAGCTCAGGTCAGGGCACCAGCTGGAATTAGTTCAGGCTTGATGGGGTGGAGGTGGGAGCTACTGAGATTAGGATCAACATTTGGGAACACTGTTTTTCCTTACTTTTATGTTCCCATGTACTTAATGAGTATTATGAGTGACATAATGCATGGCAAACCTCATGGGAGGAATGGAAGGGACAGCAAAGGAACAAGCGTATGGTGGGGCTAACGCCCCATGCCTTCTCCCCCCATAGTAAATTCACCATCTTTGTTGAGGACATCATGGTACGTGATGTGAAGTTTGTTTCCGCCACTTGCACTTACGGGGAATTGCAAACCCTGCTCCAGACCACCACAGTCAAGACTTTACCACTGGTTGATTCCAAAGGTGAGTGGGAAGAAAGGAAGCCGACTCCTGAGCTAGTGACCTGAACCAGGGCTCCACAGAGCTGGAGGAGGCGCTGTAGTGCAGGCTTATCTTTAGGGACCGCCCGGTCTGCCACCGGATACCCAGCTTGTGTTCCTAGTGAACACGATCATCTTCAAGAAGGAAAAATACTGCCAGAACACAAGCAAAAGAAGATAGTCAAAAATGTAGTCAGAGAGGGGCACCAGGTGGCTCAGTGAGTTGAGCACCTGACTCTTGATTTCGGCTGGGGTTGCACTTTCTGGATCATAATCTCTGGGTCGTGAAATCAAGCCTGAACTGCTCTCCATGCTCAGCAAGCATGTCTGCTTGGGATTCTTTCTCTCCCTCTGCCCCTCCGCCCGTTCTCGCTCTCTCTAAAATAAATGAATCTTTAAGAAAAAAATCCAACTAGAGAACTGTAGCCGATGCTCGTTAGTCACTGGAGCTATGTCCTCTAAAGTCACTGAACACTGAACTAGGGTTACTATACTGAAACACTGCCCTGGAGAAAATACAGTGTTAGGTTCCTCCCGTCTCATTTTCTTCCACCGATGAATGCATAAACTTATTTTATGTGCATCTCTCTTTAAAGACACCTTATTTACTATATACTGTTGATTCATTAACTAGAATTCATGGCCAACAGGGCTACACCTCATGCCTGAACAAAGCTTACCTAACAGGTATACTTTCTCCGTAAGGAGCATCAAAGCCTTCTTGTTTGGGTGGTGAGGGGGAGGGGTGGGAAGGATGTCAAACAGCAGAATCACTAACACAAAACCAACAAAAGTGTGAAAATGTGACATTAAGTGGACAATGAAAAGAATGCTTGCTTATAATATGAGGGCTGAGAGAAGAAGCAGAATGTCACTTTTCTAACTCAGCTGGGAACGTGGGGGGGGGATGTCAGTGGTCTGCTGCACTGTGCAGGTCTGTGAACGAGGGTGGAGGCATCTTGAGCCCTAATTTGGGGCTCACAAATACCTGTACTTTAGCCAGGAGGCAAATTCACAAACAGGGCATTCATGAATAGTGAGGCTTCACTGTAAAAGCCTAGCCCCTTATGTGGTTCTCTTTGCTACTTAGTTGAATGGTAGTTGCTCTTCAATGCCCAACTTGAGGGCCAGATGAAACTGTCCCATATGAAGGAGTGAGTGGTTTTATTCCTTTCTAATTTTTTAAAGAATTTATTTATTATTCTCAAAGAAAGAAACAGAGAGAGAGAGAGCGGGAGGGAGGGGCAGAGGGAAAGGGAGAGAGAGAGAAATCCAAGCAGATTGATTCTATGCTGAGCCCAGAGCCCAACATGGGCTTGATCTCATGACACTGAGATCACAAACCAGACTGAAACCAAGAGTTGGATCCTTAGCCAACTGCACCCCCAGGCACCCCTTTTTAAAATTATTCATTTGTTTGTTTGTTTGTTTACGGAATGGCCTTAAAGCAATTCTTTCATGTCCCTGTGACTGAGCCACCCAGGCACCTCTGTATTATTTCTTATTGGAGTTTATATCTATGTCTCACTAGGTTGAGAATTCTTTGAGGGCAGAGACTATAACTTCTATCTCCTTCAGACTGCCTCCTTCTGGGTATTTACTAGATATTAAATAATCACTGCCTAATATTTGAATTCATGTAATTAAGAAGAATCATGTAGGGCCATTTGGAGCCATTAAGCTTGTTAGTTCCTGACTTCAGATATCAGAATGTCCATGTTGTTCAAGTTAGATTCATTTTAATATTTTTCCCAAATCCCAAATACTTTGTAAGTGGTCTCTAAAGCAGTGGCTTTTCACTGGAGCAGGGGTACAGCCAAGGAGGTACAGAGTTTTCACAATAGTGACTAAGACCTAATGGTAAGATTTATCTTAATAACACTGTTGCAATTTTATGGGCTTAAAACAACAAAAATGCTCATTGTGGTAGCAGAATTTCCATATATGAAAGATCTTCCCAGGAAAAGGAGACATTTTGTTTATATCCTAGAAGGACCCACAGTCTTTAAGTGATTAAACCTCAGATATCCTTGTAGATTTCTTTCAAAGTATATTTACATCTCAGTCTATATAAACGGCTTTTGAAGTCTGTCTTTCTTTTTTTCTTTCTTTCTTTCTCTCGAGATAGGATTGATTAGCCATTTTAGTACCAAGTTCACCTATTTACAAACAGCCTGTATAAGGAAGGGCTTGCATCAAAATAAGTATAAATTAACACCAATGAGCATACTATCAATTGGGTCTCTCAGTGCTAAATGAGTGAAATAAAAGGGATTGAATGAGGTTAGTCCTGGAAGATGTATGAAATGAATCTTCAGGAAGAGTGGGGAAGAGCTGGAAAAAAGAAGCAGGGGTGCTTGGCTTCTGTCCCCAGCTCAGTCCTGCAGAGCAGGTTGGAGGGGGCAGGGAACCCTGCAGGCCCTCAGGCTGAGCTTGGCTCTTCCCCAGATTCAATGATCCTGCTGGGCTCCGTGGAGCGGTCAGAGCTGCAGGCCCTCCTACAGCGTCACCTGTGCCCCGAGCGGAGGCTGCGGGCAGCCCAGGACATGGCCAGGAAGCTGTCCGAGCTGCCCTTCGACGGGAAGGCTCTGTTGGCTGGCAAGGGACACCAAGGCATCTCCCTTGAGGGCCGGAGGGAGTCCTTTGCATTTGTGGATGAGGATGAAGATGAGGACCTCTCTGGGAAGCCTGAGGTGACCAGGCAGGGACAGGTTGCGGGAGGAGGATGGATTGGAGCACAGGGAAAGTGGGGGGAGGGAGATGGGATGCTTGTCACTGAGAAAGTCAGAGACCAGTGCACCTGGGGGCAGGGACTGAAGGAGATCAGGTTGCAGATGATGGTACCAATGAGAACTGAAAAGGATATAGGAATTCTGAACAGGTGTGAGGGCGAATGGATGTAGACAGAATTCCTAGGACACCAGCCTCTTCCCCAGGACTGAGAATTTTTACTGTTCCTTATAGCTGCCTCCTCTCCCTCCTCCTCATCCCTTTCCTACTGCCCCATTGTCCTCCGAAGAGTCCAATGGGCCCCTGCCCAGCCACAAACAGCAGCCAGAAGCACCGGAACCAGCAGGTGAAGATTCTCCCAGCATGCACCTGCATTCATGCCTCGTGGGCTCTCTCTGGGCTCTCCTCCACCCAAGGGCTGCTACTATGAGGAGGGATGAGGGCAGAGGGAGGCGGGAAGGGAATTGTAATCATCGAATCTCCATATGGCAGTCCTGAGTGGTGGGAGCAAGGGCTGATTCAGGAGGGTAGGATAGAGGGTATCTGTAGAGATGAGGCATCTGGGAAGAACACACTGTGTGTGGCAAAGTGTCAGGGGCCCCTCGATGCCTCCCACCGCCCGTGGCCCCCGCCCTTTCCTCCCAGGACAGACAGGACTTTGTTTCCATTTCCACCTGCTCGCCACTCCTCTCAGGTCAAAGACCCTCTGTCTTTCGGTCTCTGCTGCGCTGCTTACCGGGCAGACCTCGCCCCACAAAGAAGAAAGCAACCCAGGTAAGAGCAGATGTGCTGTGGACGGTGGACAGGGAAAGGACCATGCCTCTGAAGACTGAGAGAACCATGGTCCTTAAATCAAGGGGGAGGAGGTCCCAGCACAGGGACGCTTCATCACAGGGCAGGAAGGATGAGCAGGAAAGCAGGCATCTGTGGCCCTGGCCTCTGAGGGTTGCTAATGGCCAGGGGAACCACAGCTGTCATGGGGAGAAAAGGGAAAGAACTTGGACCTGTGGCTTTCTTCTCTAGGAGTCAACGGATTTAGTGGACAACATGTCACCTGAAGAGGTAAGAGAAACAGCCATCTGGGGTGGATTGTTCTGTCGGATGAAGGCTTTGCTCACTTGCTTCATTGTGTTGTAACAGTAAGATGCTAGTCTAGGCCAGAAAGCATTCTGAGAGGTTGGGAATGAGACATGATTATGGAGAAAAGGATGGGCGCATTGCTCAGAGGTGAGGGAAACATGTGGTAGTCTCAGAGGGATCAGAGGAGAAAGACTTCCACAAGGGATCAGAGGAGAAAGATGCTTCCACGCAATAGATGGGACCAACAGTGCTAAGATGAGCTTCAGATCTTCTAGACATTAGGGACATTCTGGACCAGGAAAAGGCCGTGCAGGAAGGATGAGCTTCACCCAGGCAGCCAGCAGTTACGCGTACCAATGTGGAGGAGCAGCATGGAAACTAAGGTGGGCAGTGCCTGCTTGAGGTTACGATACCGGACTGGACAGGGCTTCGAGACAGTGGACAACTAGGAAATGCCAGGAAGCGAGACTGGAAAGAAGGGAAAACAGAGGGACAATATGGACAGTGGTGTCTCATTGGGACAAACACCTGTTTCCTGAGAAAGGTAATTATTGAGTACATGAGAGAGAAAACCCAGCCCTGAATGGGCTTGGTTGTGAGGAGCGGACAGACAGGGAGCAATGCCTTGGCGGCAGCAGGGCGGTCCTGATCATAGTCCTGATGGAAAGACACCCCAGGGTTGCAGAGAAACAGCAGAATCCATTAGCAGCCACTCTGTTTGGTAAAAGAATGCAGGCCCCCTGTGGAGGCTGAACTGCCACAGCTTTAAAAGTATGTAGATGACTAAGAACCATAGCAGGTGTTATTTTAAAATAAACATCTCCTTGGTTGTCCAGACTAGATGTGAGGGGAGGGAGTCATAGGAGAGAAGGAAGTCTTCCCCTTCTCCCCTTGTCACCTCTCAAAACATGCACTTTTCTGATCAATGTTTAGCGGAAAGACCGATGAGCACAGAGGAAAAAAATAGCTCTTGCTTCTGCCCCCAAGCAGGAATCAGATGGGTCATAACTATGGTTGAGGAGGGCCTTGCTCAGTGCCAGCCCAATAATCATACTCTTCAAAGAAGCGCACCAGAGGGAAAGCCAGCTAGCTGACCCAGCGAGGCTATTTAACAACCACTGGAAATAAAGTGCAACGAAGGGTATAAACAAAGCATACATTTTTAGCTTATGTCTTTCCCAAAGAAGATTTTGGGTATCTAAGCTCCCCTGTCACCCACTGGGATATTCTAGAGGGATAAGATCCCATAGGAGTAAAAATTCAGGATATTTTGAACCTGGTTTTCAGATAAGATCGAGGAGGCACCCTTGGCAATATCCCGATGACACCTGTGGGTAGAGCTCAGTTACATGTCACCAGAAGTGTTTCCTTCTGCTCTCCTGTTTGGAGCACGCACAGAGCTCTGGTCTGGTACAGGGGCTGAGCCTTTGCAAGTAGTGGGACATATCAGACCCTGAAGCAGACAAACCCTGCCCCTTGGACACAAGCTGGGGATGTTCAGCCAAGGTCGGAAGCCCGGTTCCACCTCGTGTCATCTTGGGCAGACTACTTATGTACTCCATGCTTCCGTCTCCTCATCCATAACACAGAGACAATGAGAGGCTGTTGGAGATGATTCAATGCGTGAAGAGATGTAAAGCAGCTGGAATAATGCATGGCCCAGAGGAGGAGCTTGGTGCATGGGCACTGGGAAAGGCAGGAAATGGTCCAAGAGAACAGGACCCACCACACCACGGTTGGCAAGGGTCCTACAAATAAATCGTATCCACAGCACACCTGCGGAATGGTCATCCATCCATCCGTCCATGGATCCATGTGCTGTGAGAGCCAGCCAGACCTGGTGTGAACCTTCAGCCAGGGAGGGTGAGGTTTAGAGGAGGTGGGATTGCAGTCCAGAACTTCCAGGAAGGGACAGATGGAGAGCACCCCGCTATGGACTCCACACTGGGCATGAGAACTATGAGGCGGCCTTCGGAGACTGTCTCTGATGCCTGAGACATGCGGATTTCGACATTAGGAAAATAAAATAGTACAGAGTTCAGAGGGTACTGACTGAAAAGAGATTTCAAGAAATTTTAGATTCAGTTATGAAAGTGAGAGCTGTCCTGGATTATTTGGAATCTTGGGGATTTCAGCATGTATCTCTAAAATCAAAAAGAGGTTAAGACCTTCATGCCTTCATGCTTCTGTCCTAATGGTTTTACTCAAGCCAACCAAGTGCCACGTGACCCAGGACAGCTCTTCAAACCCAACAGGTAGCTGCCGTGATCTGTAAGAGACAAATGTGCTAGATTCTGCACAGCGTGCAGGGGCAAACCCACAGAACACTCTTAAGTGATTACACCCTCACCTCTGTCCTGTAGGGAGAGAGAAGACAAACACCAGTAAGAGCCTGAGCACAATCCAGGTCATCTTGGAAAAGTACGATAGGGACAGAGAAAGTGTGCCCCTGGGATCCTCGGGAGAACAGCGTGCAGGCAGGTGGGGGAACAAGGGGAATCCAGAAGAGCAAATGCAGATTTGAGAAGATATGCCTGGTTTCACTGAGCACTGGGTATTGCAGGAGTGGCGGAAAATAAGACTGGGCAGAAGGGTTGGAAATGACAAAGTGTTGGGGGCATCAGGGGGTGGAAGCCCGGAAGACAAGAAGACAGAGCCGTGCTCTAAGTGCCGAAGGGTGAAGGTGATGGGGGGCCTGGTGAGGGAGGAGAGGCCCCTGGGATGAAGGGAGCAGGTCTAGTGATCCGGAGCGTTTGTGAGAGTTTGTTGCATATTTCATGGTCTAGGCTGGGGCTGGGAGGGCTGTTTGGGGTCAAGCTGTAGGTCTGAGGCTGAAGGGGGCTCCATGATACTGAGTGACTGCCCTACTCTGCCGCATAGATTGAAGCCTGGGAGCAGGAGCAGCTGAGCCAGCCTGTCTGTTTTGACTACTGCTGCATTGACCAGTCCCCCTTCCAGCTGGTGGAGCAGACATCTCTGCACAAGGCAAGTGCTTGCCCCTGACCATTCAGGGCTGCCGAGGGCAGGGGAGGTCTGGGGTGAACGTGCGCTGACGTGCTGCTCTTTCCCTGCAGACCCACACCCTGTTCTCACTCCTTGGCCTCCACCTTGCTTACGTGACCAGCATGGGGAAGCTCAGGGGCGTGTTGGCATTGGAAGAGGTACAGGTGACAGGTCCCATTTGAGCAGCAGGAGGACGAGTGGGCACAGGATAGGGGTGTGGGGGTGTGGAGGGGATGGTTTAACTTCTGGGAGGTCCCCCAGATTTCCCTCTCTATTTCTTAGGCAAAGACTGGAGGGGATGGAGGGAGCAAGTGGCAGTGGAGAGGAATGCCCCTAGGACCTTCCATGGCCCGGGGGTTCGCGATGAGGATTCTGGGCAGGAGTCACGGTTTCATGTTTGCTCTGGGGAGGGCCGTGGAAAGAGGGAAGAGATGTGTGGCTGAAGGATGCCTGCGGGTCACTAGGAAGGGGCCTTGCCAGAGCAGTTGAGATCCCCAGATCCACAGGTGCATCTCCCCACCCCACCGCCCACCCTCATGCCCCTTCTCGTGCCCGTCCGTGTCTTTCCCGCTCGTCCTCCTTGTACGAATGTGTCCTTCTCGCATGCCTGTTTGTCTCACCCTGTCCCATCTTCTTTCTCTTCCCAATTTTATACCCCCTTTCCCTCTCCCCACCAGCTGCAGAAGGCCATTGAGGGGCACACCAAGTCTGGGCTGCAGCTCCGCCCTCCCCTCGCCAGCTTCCGGAGCACGACTTCCACCCGGAAGAACCCTGGGGGCCTGCCCCCTCCCACAGAGGCCTGGAGCCTGCCTGAGGGTGGAACAGGGGCTTCTGGGGCAGGGGATGGGACTCCCGCCTCCCCAGAGACCCCTGTGCCCTCCCCCTCCCCAGAGCCCCCTCTGTCCGTGGCTCCAGACAAGGCAGAGGGTGAGCTGGAGGAGCTGGAGCTGGTGGGGAGTCCGGGGCTGGAGGAGCTGGCCGACATCCTGCAGGGCCCCAGCCTGCGATCCACTGACGAGGAGGATGAGGACGAGCTGATCCTGTGACCGTCCCCAGGACCTCCTCTTAAAGACTGACCAGAGCCCCAGGCCAGCGTGTGTGTGGAGGGGGTATGTCCTCAAGCTGGAGAGAGCACACCAACGTCCTGACCCCTCCTGGGAATTTTAAAAGGTGATAGTTTTAGTCTTAGAGGAGGGTCAAAATTGGGGCAGAGAGAGTAGCCTCAGTCAGCTCTTTAGGCCACGTCCAGACAGGCGGGGGTTCCAAGCCCGGTGGAGGAGCTGAAATCCCATGGGACATCCTGAGTCTTCCTGGAACATGGGTGGGAAATCCCCTGCCTCTCTCAGTCCCCCGCAGTCCCCGGGGTCTTGACCCAACACCACCCTGGCTTTGTCCCTGTGACTGACAAGCTCTGCAGGGGGAGGCCCACAATGACTGTGGCCTCGGAGGAGAGGGGCACCTCCCGGCCTCACAGAGTGCCAGCCCTGAATATGCTCACCCACACCCCTCTCTCACAGCCCCCCACCCCATCCTCCAGCTTGCGGACCTCCACTCCCTGAAATTTGCCTCCCACTCCATTCTGGCTCCCACTACATGTCACCAGGCAGGGGCCATCACTAAGGCAGTGAAAGGCCGGTCCCATTGGCCTCTCTTCATCCCAGGATGTAAGCAGCGCATTGTGGATAAAGAAGGAGCAGCCCCCAAGAGCAAAGGGCTCTGTGCAGGAAGCAAGTGTCTTGTTGCCGAACACTCATGCCTCCTTCAGGCACAAATCCATCCTATCTCGCACCAACGACAGCTTCCTCACCCTCCAGTTTCCAGGTCACTCTGGCAACTACATCCCTTCTCCACTGTCCTCATTGACCTCTACTGCCCCAGGGTCTGCTGTGCCCTCCAGCTGCTGCTGCTGTGGCTTCTCCTGCCAAGAACCAAGGCTCAGGACAGCCAGGTCACTGTGTCACTCAGACACCAGACTGGTTCTTTGTGTTCCTCTTCTAGAGGTGGGGAGATGAGGATTCAATGTCAAGATGGCAAATCTCTTTGATGTTTCCCATGCCAGGGAAGCCAGAAACTTATCGTCCCCACACCAGCAACAGGGTATCTGTTGTTAGCCTGTCTTTCCTCTGAAATGGTCCTGGTGCTCTGAGCCCCCAGCAGCCCTGGCTTCCACACCCAAGGCTTTCTTCCCTCCCTCCCTCCTTTTGGTCCCTATCTAGTTCTACAGTTGTACTCCTCTTCCGACATTCTCCTCCTTCCCCTCCCCTGTGCCCACTCTCCATCATCCCCCAAAGAAGACAGTCATAGTCAGAGGTGCCACCACTTTCTGTTTAGTGCCATTGAACACAGCCTGTAGCCCTCTCCAACAGGACGTCCCTTCCACCCCCGCCCCCAGGCCAAGAGAGGGTGCAGCCTGGGCAGGGGGGCTAGCAGTGGGCATTTGAGCCCATGCCCGTGTGTATATAATCTATGATATTTATATATATATGTTTATATATAATTCTCTCTGTAATATATGTCATAGAATCTCTCTTGGGCCTGGGGTGGGAATGTCACATTAAGAAAACATGCTAAGACTGGCCGTAAAAATGGTTATTTCCCAGACCTGGAAGACAGAGTATGGGATGTAGAGGTGGGGACAAAGAAAAGGTCATACACTCATTCACCAAGAGCCGCCCCCCCCCACTCCCCCAGCACAAGGATAAGAAGGGAGGCATTGGGGGAGGTGGGGCAGTGGAAGGGGAGGAATGGGAGATTTGGATTTTTCTTTAATAAAGTGATTTGAAAATGAAAGTGCACCCCCCCCCCACGAAAGGAAAATCATTTAGCAAGAGCAGTTTCATTCACAAGAATATAAAAACAGCCCTGTTCCAGGACTGTCGGAAAACGTGCTGCACAGCCTTTAACCCCAAAGGAAAAGCAACCCTCCCCCAGCCCACCCCTGACAGCCTCTTCCTGCACATGCCCCTCCCCTCCCCCAGAATAGGCTATAAGCAAACCCCATGCACCCTGCCCCCAGCACCAGAGAGGCAGTTCCTCCCTCCAGAAGAGTCCTAAGAGGGTCCCAGGCCAGCTCCTTGGCTCTTCTCCCTCCTCAGAATGGAAAACGCAGGCCCCCACCTGACCTCTGGTCTGCGAGCCCCCTCCACGAATAAAGTCTGCTAGATTCCCTCAAGGTTTCAGCCACTGTTGCAGGGACCATTTGGCTTCCTCTGGGAAGGGAGGGAGGGAGGGAGGGAGGGAGGAAAGAACATGGCTTTAGTCCGCTTTCCCAACTCCATAGGCCCTGAGCAACAACAAACTGTAATGAATGAGCCCACTAGATTGGATGTCCACCGTGGTCTCAGGGCAGAACCTAGGCAAGAGGGCATGAGACTAAGAGGAAGAAGATGGTGCATTGAGACAGCAGATGACATGAGGCGAGGAAACAGGGACCAGTGGGAAGAGGGAACCGTGAGCATGCAAAGCCCGGAGATCCTACGGCAGGAGGGCAGGAGTCTCCAGTGAGGGGCAGCCAGCGAGGGCATGCAGGGCCACCTCCCAGAGCTGCTCTCTGCGCCGTCCTGCTCTCTCCTGTGTCAGGTCCCATCACCAAACACAAGAGAGGTCTTCTGTTGAGACCGCTGTGGATAGGGTGACCGCCTACCCACACTCACCATGCCCACTCCCGGGTCCTCCAAGGACCAACCCCAGGAAAGCCACTGTCCCTCTCCTCTGGAGGACATGGGATCCTGGCCTCAGCTGCATTGCAAGAGCACATGTGAATGACAGTGTGAACTCAGTGCGGGGTGGGGTCGGGCCACAGATGGACAGAAACGCCCGGACTCTCAACCTCCTCATTCCAAAGAAATAGAAGTCTGGGGCGTGGGGTGGGAGGGCAGTTCTGTACAGGGTCTGGGAGAGAGTGACAGCGCCCCCTTTCTGGCAGAGGGTAAAGTGGTGAGACCCCTGACGAAGGGTGGGTAGGACACAAGGCCTTGGAGCTGGAGCCTTAGCCGGGCACTAGGCAGGAGGGAAGGCAACAACGAAGCTCGCAGCTTCTCTCTTCTACCCAGAGTCTCCCTGTGCCCCCGCAGTGGGAAGGGGCAATGTGCCAGCCATCTCCACAGCTGTGGCGTCCTTCTCTCTCCCCCTGGGCCCCTGCTGGCAGGATCTCTCACAGAAGGGCTACGCAGAAGTCCCCATCACAATGGAAACAGGGAGTGAGAGGACAAGCCCTCTCGGGGCGTACGCCTCACTGGAAACCGTCCTGGAAGGAAGAACACTCTGATTCTCCTCTCTTCCTCCACAGGAGGCCTAGGGAGGGAGGGAGGACATCTGTGAGGCCCTCCTTAGAGTCCTGGGAGGAGCTGAAGAAGGGGCAAAGGAGCCGAGGGCCCACACTGCTCCTCAGCAAACAGCCCGCCCTGGCCGGGGCCTGACAGCACCGGACTCCTCCCTCCAACCCCCTCAACCCTGAGTCCCCAAGAAGTTATAAAAATGTAGAAAAGGCAAAGAGAAAAGTGTAAACAGCTCCAGAGAATTAGAGGGTGGATGGAGGGAGACACAGCCCTCATGCTTCCCCATTTGGCCAGGACACCTGCATTCTGTGTCACCCCCTCAGGGCCAGGGCTCCCAGAGCAGGAGACAGAAGAAGGCAGAAAACGGAAGCAAGAGCTGGGGCAGCCAGCCCCGGCTGGGCCCTTTCCCAGATCCTTGGATCCTCCTTCCAGACAGGGCAATAATCAAGATCTCGGAACAGGCGGCCATGTTTGTTCTTGGTCTCATCAACGACTTTCTGGCGTCTGAGCAGGCCCTGATACAGAGAATCACGTTTGTGTCCCTGTGCATCCCAGCTGCCACTTCCCCCTCCCCCACGACTCCTGATCTCGGAAGCCGATTTCTCGCTGAGGGCAGACTCTCCACCCTCCAAGGGCACACGACTTTGGGTCGTCGAGCCATACCAAGAGCCCCCGAGGTCTGTTCCTCATAGTGGGGATGAGCTGGGGCCACAGCCAGAGAAAACAGAGAGTCGGGAAAAGCAGGAGTGACACAGAGAAAGGAGGCATTCCCACAGCCACAGTCAAGGCTCCTGGAAGACGAATCAGAGGGTGAAGAACTGAGGTCCGGTCGACGACCACAAGCTGCTCTGTGCTCCGGTCCTCGGGAGCCACATGGGAGCCGCATCATTACAGACCCAGAAGCCTGCTGCCAAGCAAAGTTCAGGGCCATCTGGTGGTCTGGGCCTCAGTTCCCGGACCTGTGGTTTCTACGGCATAAGCCTGGGTAAAATCCCATCCTGGCTCTCCGTTTTCCCAGCGAGGACTGGCAACTCCTGGGTAACCTCATGGTCTTCCGCCCGGGTTTCAGCTGTGCCGCTGGGGTAGGGAGGGTTTTGTTGCAGCCATGCCCCTCAGGTGGGAGTGGAAGGCTGGGCGTGGAGTGGGAGGAAGCTAGTTGTTCGCCTCGCCCTCCTCCTCATCGAAGGACTGCACACCTGAGGATGTGACGTCAGACACCTTCCGACTGAGAGCAGTGGACATCTCGGGATCTTCTCGTGGGGACAGTGACTCCAGGTCCCGGCAACCTGCATCCTCTTCCTCCTCAGGGGCCAATGGCCTCTTCTCCTCCTCGGCAGGGCCCCTTGCCAGGTCCACTCCCCCCACCCCTGGAGCCCAGTCCGTGTCTGACCCCAGCAAAGGTGGAGGCTCCTGAGCAGAGTATCCGCAAGCAGGCTGGGAAGGCCCCATTTCATGCAAGCTAGGCTGGGAGTCATCAAAGGCAGGGCCAAGATAGGATCCCGTGGCCGGAGAGGCAATGAGGGACTGGTCGCTGGCTTCCCAGGCATCCGATGACCCCAGACAGTACATGCCCTGGGACACATAGGAGTGAGGCCATCCATCCATGGGGCCTTGAGCCAGGGCATCTGTAAAGAGAATCAGGGAAGTCAGCAGGGTCACAGAACACTGAAGGCGGCAGCAACCGCCCACACAACTGAGTAGGGAGGGCGACTGCGTAGGGAGGAGAAAAGGAAAGCTGAAGTGAACCGGGAGCCCACAGGAATGGAGGGAGCCCAGAGAAGTCGGGGAGGCCTCTCAGACCTGGGAGGGACCATCCCTCACCTTGACTCTCCATCAGCTCCTGGTAGTTGTCACTGTAGTTGCAGCCCAGGGGCTCCTGGGTGGAATTGACACTCATGTCTTCGCCGTCCATGGAAGACCAGGCCATGAGTGTGGCCTCAGAGATGGCAAACTGCTCCATGACCCCTGCAAGAAGAAACAGAGTTGGCACAAGATACCTCTGGAACTCTTAGACACAGGCACGGGGTTTGGTGACATGGACGCAACCCTGTCCTAAAAATACAATGCAAGCCACCTGTGCAATTTAAAATTTTCTCATAGCCATATTAAAGAAAACATAAAAGAAGCAGGTGAAATTAATTTTTATAACATATCTCATTTAGCCCAACATATATCTTGGATTATCTTTCAACGTGTCATCCATGTAAAAATGATTAATAAGGTATTTTACGTTATTTTATTCATACACGTTTTTGAAATCCAACTGGTCTTTTACACGGACTGTACATCTCCATTCAGACGAGCCACATTTCAAGTTCAAGTTCAAGCGGCTACTATATGGGACAGCACAGACTAACCCCCACACAAGGCAAAACCGTGTGGGACTTCCAGAAGGTCAGGTTAAGAATTCTAAGCTGAGAGAGTTGAGGGGTCTTCTGGTGAGTTTTCTAAAGGGATTAAAATGAGGAATTTCCAGAAGTTTCTCTTTGGACGGTTTTAAGAATGTTCGCCAGCACTACGTCATCAAAGACAGGGGAATCTAAATGAGGCTCAATTTCAATAGAAAATCCCCCAAGGAAGCACCATGGGCTTGTAGGTCCACAGTGGTATCAAGAGGAAAGTTCCAGCAACTGGGAGAAGGGAGGGAGGACAGACTAAGGAGGCTGGGTAGACCTGCGGGTCCCCATTCTAGTCAAAACTGTAGGTTGAAGCTCACATTGTCAATTGCCCTAAACTACCCCCTACGAATCCACGTTCATGCGGCCAGCACAGAGAGACCTCCCTTCTCTTCCAGATCTATCATTCTTCCCAGCTGTCTTCCTGTGATCACGCCATCTGCCTGTCTTGCAGGGATTCCACTGTCCTGGGCCGAAACCTCTGCTATCTACCGCCGTCACCTCACCAAGCTTCCTTGACCTTCAAGCGGCTGTCGTCAGCAGTGAGTCAAGGGAGTGAACCCACTACTGTAATGTGCTGAGCGGCAGAGTCTAGAAGGGACGTCCCACTGCCTTTTCTTCTTTTTCCTCAAGAGACATGAGTGGAAGGAAAGTCTTTCAGAGTTGAAGGCCCCTGCCTTTTTGTTCTATACCGATAGTGCTGCCATTTTGGAAAGAAGGAATTTGGAACAGGTGGACCCACAGCCCCATGTAATTCTCTTTAATTTCTGAGATGATAATAAAAATAAGTTTGAGGGCACTTACCCGAATCAGTCAAAGTACTTGAAATCGGAGCTGATGGGGAAGTTATGACTAGGCTTATCATATGGATAGAACCAATCCTGCCATCAGGGATTGGGCTGGAAGGTCAGCCTCTAGTCATCCCGAAAACATGTCTTTTGAGGGTCCCCAGAATAAGTACCTGCTAGGAAACGTGCCTCCTTCTCGCCATCGCTGAGGTCCGAGTAGGCGTCGGTATCCCTGCGCACCGCCTCGTGGCTGTGTTGCGGCTGAATGGCTGGTGTCTTTCCCCAGCCCTGCCACTCAATCATGTGGGCCACCCGGCCTTGCCCCATGGCTGTGGGCTTGGTCACATGGTCCTTCATGCTGCGAGAAATCCCTGAGGGGCCAGACATTCTCCACATCCTCCAGAAGAGCACACAGTACCCATACAAGATCCACCCCATGCCCCCCCCCAAGTCCCATGGGACTCCATCCAATGGGGGAGCTCCATATGAGGGGCAGCCTGGACAGGAGGGCTTGATGGAAAGGGCAAATAGGTCAAGGGTAGGAGTCTTCTTGAGGCCTCAAGGAGCAAGGAGACTGAGACCAGAAGCACATAGGTATTCTCCTGTCTGGATGCATCCCCAGGTCAGGAGTCTCACCTGAGAAGGATGACTTGGCCAGGGCCCCAATGCCATAGGCATTAGAGTTTCGCTTCAGCTTTGGAAGAATGGAAGTGGTGTCCTCCATGGAGAGCTGGGAGAAGGAACGTAGAGGAGGGGCAGAGAGGAGTTCAGAGCTTCCAGGAGAAAGGGTCTGAGTTAGGGCAGGGGACGGGAAACATTATGCCCAGGAATCCCAAGGACGCTTATCCCACAACTGCCCTTGAAAATATGGGGAATCGTTAGGAAATGTGAGGTTCATGGTGCCTGCTGTGGCAGATCAAGGGAGTATAAGGGAGAGGAGCTAGGGTGCCCCAGGGAGGGCTGGCCGAGGCTGCACTCACATTGATGCCATCCCAGGAGAAATCAGTCCGGCTTTGCTGTGAGGAGAGAGCAAACGGAGTGGGGATCCCAGGCACTCCCAGGAATGCAAGTAGCCCGCACCCCACCCCCATCCCAGGGACTTCCAGGAGTGTGTGAAGTAGAGAGGTTTTTCCCCAGCTTAATTTAGGGGATTAGGAGTTCAATGTGGAACATTTGGCCTGTGTTTTGAAGAAAGCAGAAGAAATGTTCCTTTAAAGTATCAGTCTGAAGAAGTATTTGGGCTCTTCCCTTGGAATTTAGGAAGATAATTCAAGGATCAGGCAGCTGGGAGGCTTTGTTCATGAGGGTTTCTGGGGTCTTTTAAAAGTCCTTTGGTTGGGGCACCTGGGTGGCTCAGTCAGTTAAGTGTCTGCCTTCCCCTCGGGTCCTGATCCCCGGGTCCTGGGATGGAGTCCCACTTTGGACTCTCTGCTCAGCAAAGAACCTACTTCTCCCTCTGCTTCTGTGCCCCCCCCCAACTCTCTCTCTCACAAATAAATAAATAAAATGTAAAAAACAAACAAACAAACAAACAAAAACTCCTTTGGCTAGGGGGCAGCCGGCCATGGGGTCTCACCTCCGTGGATGGCCGGTGGAGACTGCTCCCATGCAGCGAGCTGGTGCTGTCCATGTGGATCTGGTCAACATCCTTCAGGCCCTTCCAGTCCACTGCAATCACCTCATTCCCTGAAGTAGCCACAGGCTCATTAATTGCTCCGCCTTCAACACCCCCTGCCGATCCCCCCCAAAAGGTCCTTCGAGGGTTGCAGAGTGTTGCCCAGGGGCAGCTCCCCCCAGAACCCTCCCTTCCCTCCAGCTCCCACTCCTTCCAGGTCCCTACTATTCCCCAATTTTTGGTAGGACAAACCCTAATACTGAGCCAGAATATTCCCTTTGAGCTCCCCCAAGAATAGCATATTCAGAGAAAGTGTTGCATGGCCTTATATGTTGTTGTTTAAACGGAGGAGTCAGGGGTTGGGTTTTACCAGGAAAACAGTTCTTCATTCTGTCCTGAGGAGTCTTTGAGGGTTTCTATATGGGAGTATATGGGAGTGGTGCCTTTCATCCATTCTGTTTCCACAAATAAGGGCATAACTTCTTTAGGGGTAAGCTTCTCTATATGTGGGCTTTGTAACTAGTATCTTGGAGTTGGTGAATCTGTGTGGCGGGAAGGAGGTTTGGCGGGGATAGAGGCAGGATTTGGGTGTGTTCATTCAGAAATGGTGAGAGGGGAGAAAGCAAAGACTGAGATGCGATCATCTGCCTGACTGGTGGGAGACAAGCCATGGATGGAAGAGGAGCAAAAGGCACAGGGAGAAGAGAAGGGGACTTTTAAAAATAGGACCTAAAAGAATAGGCATTCAAGTCAAGGAGAAGACAAAAAATAATGAGGGGGCTGGTGGACAGGATCTGAGGGCGGACTGGAGAGCTGGAGGGCAGAGGAGGCTGGGAATGGTTCAGGTGAGGCCAGAGCTTGTGGCCAAGGCAGATGCTGGCAAGAGGGCAGGGTGGTGCCTCTCCTGAGAGGTTGGGGAAGAACCCCTTGGGCAGTTGGAAAGGGACTCAACCATCAGACGGCTTATTGATCCTCCCTAAACGTAGAGTTTTTGGGGGGGGGCGGTTTGAGCATGGGGAGGCATTCAGCAGGAATCCACACAGCTAGTGCAAAAGGGATGGTGGTTAATGGGTGGGAAGGAGGTAGTCCGCTCCTAAGTGAGCCCCTCGCCCTTGGAGCTACAGGGAAGTGATGAGATGGGTCAGACCAGGGGCTGTGGCTGTCAGGGAAGAGGAAATAATTGACCCCTGGGGTAGAGAGCAGGAAGGGGGCAGGGAAGAGGAGGGATGAGGAGGGCAGAGAAGGGGGGGGTGGCCTTTGTAGAGGAGGGAGAGCTGAGTCAGAGCTGGGGGGGGCAGGGAGGGGAAGAGAGAACCCCAGGAAGAGGTGGAAGCAGAAGAGGGGAGTATCCATGGAAATAAATGGGGTCTCAGAGAAATCAGGCTTCGGGAGAGTGAGTTTGTTTGTAATAATAATACGATTTATTCTCTCCGCCTGAGGTCACTGGGTCGTGTAGGCGGGAGAAATTGGGAGTTGGAATGGGAGAAATTGGGGGGTTTGGGAGAGGGTTGGACTAATTCATGGAGCTGTGAGCGTGGAGTGGGTGCGTGGGGCGGGGGATAAGGGGGTGGAAGCAAGGCAAAGGCTGAGGGGAGAGAAGACTTAGGAGGCGCCTGTGCCCGCCCCCAGTCCAAGGTAAATAAAGAGGCGGCCCCGCCCCGCCAGCCCCCGCCGACAGGTGCTGGTCCCCGTTCCCCCGGCCGGCCGGCCCCACCCTCCTGGGAGCAGGCTCCCCACCCAGTCTTCCCCTCTAAATCCCCCAGCCTCCTCCCCGCGCCCCCGGCCCTTTCCTCCAGCCCAGCCCGGCCCCATTTTCTCCGGGCGTGGACCCAGTTTCCCTCCCCGAGGCACCGGGCGCATCCCGCCCCCGCCCCGGAGGGAAGATGCACGTGAACAAAGCGAATCGGGGGAGGCCGAAACGGCAGAAAAAGGCAACAAGACAGAGGGAAAGAGGTGGGAGCAAAACACCCAAGGCAGACGGAGGCGGGGGGGGGGGGCCGAGGCGGGGGACGGGGGTCCTTGGAAGGGGGTTTGCCCCAGAAATGGAAGGGGAGAAAGGCGCGGGGGGAAGGCAGGGTCGAGGCCGATGGCCGGGAGGTGGCGGGCGCGGGGACGCGCGAGTAGCGAGAGGAGGCTGCTGGAGAGATGATGGAGAGGGACCGCGCCGGGGGGGAGGGCGGCGGAAGGAGGCTGGAGGGAGACGGGGGAGCGGAGCAGCCGGGAGGGCGTCCGGCACCGGAGGCGCGAGGGGAGAGCGCGGAGGAGAGCCGAGCGCGGGGAAAGTGCGGGAGCCGGGCCGGGGCGGGGGGGCGGGGGGCGCCGGGGGCGGTGGGGGAGGGGGCCGGGGAGCGGCGCGGGCCGAGCCTGCCTCCGCCCGCCCCCGCCCCGCCGCGGTACCCACCCACGGTCCGGGAGCCGATGCAGCCCATGGCTCGGGCGCCTCCGGGGCCGGGCGCTCACCGCCGCGGGGCGGGCGCCGGGGGCAGCACCGGGAGCCGCGCCGCCGCCCCAGCCGCTCTGCAGCGCCGCGGCTGTCTCCGCTCGGCTCCGCTCCCCCCTCCCCTCTCCATCCCTCCCCGCGGCAGCCTCCGTCGCCGCCGCCGCCGCCGCCGCCGCCGCCGCCTGGCTCCCCCGCCCCGGCTCGGCTGGCGGCGGCGGGGAGGGGGCGGCCCGGGGATTGGCTGCGCGCGGCGCCTCCCCGCCCCTGCCCTCGACCCCGCCGCCGCGCTCCCCGCGCACCTCGCGGCGCTCCCCTCCGCCCGCCCTGTCCGTGGCCCGCGCGGGGGCTCCTCGCCCGGTCCCGGCAGGGCTGGCATCTGGGGGTGCTGGAGACCCGGAGAACGTCCCCCTTGGGTCCCCGGTGGGGACCGGTGGGAACGAACCCAGCGCCCGCCCTCCGGTTCTGGTGGATGGATTTCGAGGGCCGAATTTGGGGATGCCCAGCGAGAAAGGCGCGGGATGGGCGGTGGGGGAGGCGCGCGGGGGACGTGCGATAAAGCCTGGATGAAGGGCCTTGGCCGCCAAATTCCGCAAACACTTGTTTTCTTCCTGGGGCCTCATCTGGGACACAAACGCGAGCGTGATTGGATACAGCTTCGGTTGCTCTGCGTTTCCTGTGCGCTGTTTTGTCCACCCAAACAGATCGCGGAGTCTTTGCGAGGGGATCGTGTGCTAAGCTTCCCTGTACTGAGCGCCCGTTGGAAACTCGGGGATAAGTATGGGGTTGGTGCAGAGCCCTCCAGGCCTGACTGGGGACCGGAGAGTAGAATGAGATAATTCAGTCCCAGCTAGAGGGGAATAAAAATCAGGATTCAAGACTGACTAGACGGCACAGTTTTAAATCCAATTTAACTTTCTGTACGATGATCTCCTCTGACAAATGATAGCATGGATGTCAGGAAGCAGTCCAGAGAAGGGAGGATTGCCCTCTGGCTGGCCAGAAGGGGTCAGGTAGGTACCAAGGGTGCGGTGGGTAAGAGAGTGATCTATGTGGTAGGGGTCAAGTACTGTAGTACAGCAGGGAGGAAGTGAAGTCCAGAAAAGTCACACAAGAAAGGGACCAGAGGCTCTTATCTAAGCAGCGCCCACAAACCCAGAGTGTGAGAGAGCTGATGGGGTCAGCACCAATGACAGCAAATGCTGACCCAGGGTTGTGTGTTTCCCTCCCGCCTTCATGTCCCTCCCGGGTTGGGCAGGGAGCAGGGCACTGTCCCTGGTGTGGGTGTGTAACAGGACAAAATACCAAGTCTCATAGATGCACCTTTTAACCCTGTACAGTCTGAATGGGAAGCTAAATTTTAGGGTGATAACCACCACATTCTGTGGAGTCCCAGATGAAAGATGGGAGAGAAGGTGATAATAATCTAATTGTAGATCTGGGAGATGGAATTATGGAGAGAGAACTCATCTTTGGTCTCTGCGCATGACAAAAGAAATCCAGTCTGCATCTATAAAAGCATGAGAGAGAAGAGGGAGTCGTCAGTAGGTCTCCTGAGATTTTAATCATCCAGTATAATTTGTGGCAAGATCTGATACCTTATTTTGACAGTGAGAGGAATTAGCAAGTATCTTTTCCCCATATTTACTGTTGTTGGTTATGCAAAGGAGTATCATGTGGTTTCTGCCCTTCTGGAATATATTGTCTAGCTGCAAAGGAAAGAACATGGAAAGATGGAGGGAAAAGAAGAAGGAGAAGAAGAAAGAGGAGGAGGAGGAGAGGAAGGAGAAGAAGGGGAAGAGGAAGAAGAAACCGCTTCCAATACGATAGCAGTGCTACTCAGTCCCTATTGCTTGTGATGGGAATATCCAGGTCAGGAAGTAACAGACCAAGTAGCCAGCTCTGCTCACACCTTCCCACTTGAAACTGCTCTTCCTTTGGGGTGCTCTCTGATTCCAGTATTCCCACTATTCGTCTGGTCCAATCATGGATACAAACCCCGCTCCTGTTCCCCTTACCACAGCTGTACAAGGCTGGGTTTATCCTAATGATTGAAATCCAGCCCACAAAAGGGACCCCAGGTTTTAAGGAATCAGTCCTGGTTCCCATTCTGTCTTAAAGGTATTTCTAGCACGAGAGAAACGCAGAATGCCAGAGGCACAACACTGGCCAGCTTTAATTCTGCTTCTGGTACAGGATCCTCTTACTTCTCCCCATTCAGAAGCATTCTTTCCCAGTCTTTTTGCCATCTTCAGAGCCAAGGTCAAAGATTCCAGTTCTGATATGAACAGGAACAACCTTTCTGGAGGACGATTTGACGGTACTGATCAAAAAATCTTTAAAATATGCATTGCTGTTTTTGCGCATTACTAAATTGTGACACAGCTATTCCATTTATAGAAATATTCTAAGGAAATAAAAATAGAATGTGGACAAAGATTTAATCTACAGCACCCATCAGAGCACTATTTACATAATAATGAAAGATTGTACATACTCCACATGCTCAAACCTGGGGATTAATTAAATAGATTATGTATATGCTTATGAGAGAATACTATGTAGCCAATGATAATATTTGATAATTGAATGTGTTGACAAATTACTCATGATATGACATTATAAAGAAGCAGGCTGTAATAGAAGAATTAGAATATATCAATGTTTGTTTAAAAATTGCATACACACATTCTCCTGCCTTTTGTCAGGCTTTCCATCCCAAGTAATTTTACGGGATTCCTTGAGGAAATCCTGTGTTTCACAGATGTCCAGGCTCACTCATCAGGTAAGTTTGGCTCTCAATGAAATCACGATATTAATGAGTCTATTTCCAAATTCTAAAAATAGAGGACTTTGGCCGAATGCCCGAGTATGGCATTGGTACTTCCTAACTGGTCCCTTTTGGAACACGACGGGGGGGAATGATGTTTCCCCCTTCTCTGTGGTTGCTGTTTCATGCCCCTAATCTCCTATGGATAGCTCTTGGACAGAAGGAATAGAACCAAGTTCACAAAGAGTACTGTCTAGGTGTGTCTAGGTGGCTCAGTTGGTGAACTGTCTGATTCTTTAGCCCAGGTCTTGATCTCAGGGTTGTGAATTCAGGCCCCACATTGGGCTCCACACTGGGCATGGAGCCTGCTCTAAAAAAAGAAAGAAAGAAATAGCACCATCTAAAACAGGGACTCTAGAGGTGCCTGGGTGGTACAGTGGGTTAAACCTCTGACTCTTGGTTTTGGCTTGGGTCTTGAAATCAAGGCCAGGGTCAAGCTCCACACTCAATGAAGAGTCTGCTCCAGATTCTCTCTCTTCCTCCTTCTGCCACTCCCCTGGCTTGCTCGATCTTTCTCTCAAATAAATAAATATTAAATAAAATAAAGCAGGAAATTTTTGTAAAGATTTTATTTATTTATTTGACAGAGAGAGAGAAAGAGCACAGACATGGGGAGAAGCAGAGGGAGAGGGAGAAGCAGGCTTCTAGCTGAGCAGGGAGCCCAACATGAGCCAAGGGCAGATGCTTAACCAACCGAGCCACCCAGGTGTCCCTAAAACAGGAACTCTTGTCCCAGGATACACGGGCAGCATCCAGAGTGTCTAACTTGAAAGTAAGGAAGCACTTACATCTTTATGTTCCCTGACTTGTAACTGAAATTCTCCATGTCCTTCAGGTAGGCAGCAAAGCACAGTGGTATTAGAGCTGTTGTTCTGTGTCTTTACCACTCCTAAAAATCATAGATGTTTCTATTATACAACAGTTGTTGCAGATTTCTTACACTATCCTTTATGTTCATCGCTACATTGAAATTATTGTGGTAGTAAACCTGCCTGTACCTGTTCCTATTAAATGCTTTAATGAAGAAGCAAATATATTACTATATCACCATTTTATAATAATAGTTTTTTTATATTAGTTATTCCCTTTTTATATTATTGTTTATTATTTAGTATTTAGTGTTACTCTGACAAGGAAGCCATGGATTTTCTAGATCGCCAAGGGATCCAGGCCGGAAAAACATTTAAGAATCCCTGGCCTCAGGGATGCCTGGCTGGATCAGTCAGCGGAACTTGTGACTCTTGATCTTGGGGTTGTAAGTTCAAGTCCCACTTTGGGTGTAGAGATTGCTTAAAAATAATTTTTTTTAACAACTTAAAAAAAAAGAATCTCTGGCTTGTGTTGGCGGTGATGTGGGGTAGTCTCTGATTCTGCAGGAGTTTAATAATCCCGTTAATAGTGCCGACTTCAATGACCAAGGAAGACACTTGACATCCCATTTTGAAGACTTGGTCCCCAAGCCAGGAACAAAGATAGGTCCCTTTTATCTGCAGGACTAAAAGAGTCACACTCAAGCTTCATGCCCGCCCCCAACAAATCCAGAGGAAACCCTAAAACAACAATGACAACAACAGCTTAATAAAGAATTGCTTTGGTTTTACTGGGAGACACTAAATCACAGTTAAGGGCGGATGAAAAGATCCAGCTGAGAGGGGGAGGTTCAAAGTACTGGAGAGGAAGGTTCTTGAGGCAGAGCCTGAATTCCTAAGGCAGCCACAAGGGATGCGCAAGAGGCTCAGGGAGGGGGACTGGGCTCAGACCGAGGACCCCAGCTATTCTTGCAGATGGAAAGATGGAGCAAATGCCAGTAGGTCGCACATTTGGTGTTGGGGAGTTGAGGGATTCCAGTCTGATGGCGTCTGTTTTCTCTGAGAAGTGGGAAGCAAGTCATCTCCTAAGTCTGGGAATGGGAAAGATAACATAAAATAATAATAAGTAATGTGCAAATATCACTTAGCAGTTAACAAAGAGTTTTCATTGTCTTCCTACAACAATCCAAGAGGGAAATCATTGTCTTTGTGTTGCAGCTGAGAAATCTGGGCTTAGAGACCCATTAACTAACTATCTTTCCCCCCAAATTACCCAGTTGGAAAGAGAAGGAGCAGGAGCATAAACTCAGCCCCCCAGGTAGAAAATTCACTCTGGAAGCTGTAGGAAAAAGCTTTTATGTGTCTGTTCATCTGTTTTTTAAATAATTAGAGCTACTTTGTTCAGGGTTTTATTTGCTACACTTTCTTTCACTGTTGTCTTTCTTTTATGAAGGCGGGGCCATAAGCTGAAGAGAGGAACACGTCTATCCACACTCCTAAATTCTGAAATGCCAAGGGAGACTTGCAGCCCCCGGTACAGGTCTCTGGTGCTGTCACGAGGCACAGATGACCAGAGTGTCGGTTCCTACTTATCAATGTCGGTGTTTTGTATCAGAGTCTCTGTCTCAGGGAGACAAGAAAGGAACTCAGGCCACCCCCACATTTAGTCAGCTTTGGGGCAGTTCTTAGTGGCTCACAGGAGGCCTCGTTGGCTGAAGGCACCCGAAGTGGGCATGCGGCTACTAGGGAAGACGGGAAAGGGCCGCTGGAGGTTATCTGGTGGGAGCACCTGGAATGGCAGGAACATCCGCATGGAAGTCAGAACCGCATGGAAGTCAGAACCGCATGGAAGTCAGAACCGCAGTGGTGGCAGCAGGGATTCTTTTAAATGGGAGTCATTTACTTAATCCTCTGGGAACAGGATGACAAAAAGGGAGCTTGGGGTAGAAGTTGCTGACACAGAGGAACAGGCTCAGAGCTAAGTCATGAGTGGGCGAGGGAGTCAGTGGTGTGCAGATGGAATTCTCACGGAGGAGGAAGTACCCCCTGAATCTTCGGGGGTCTGTGAAGTTCTGTATCCCACGCCACCCCCACCTTCAGCTGGATTCCCTGAGTAATCAGTTAATGAGGTTCCTGGCCCTTGTGGGGGGATGGGGTGTTCCCAGGGCAGAGTAAGTTTGCTGAGGGAGACAAGGAGACTCAGGGCAGCGGATTATACAGGACAACACATTCCCTAACAGAAATTCTCTCGTTTCAGTGTGGCTGGTGGGGGCAGAGAGGCCTCACTTGACCAATGTCTGATCTGTTGGACGTTAGGAAGATAAAACCTTTTAGATCGGCATAGGTCATTGCTGGTTTGACTTTTAGAGGAAGTTTGAAACTTTACAGAACATTAGGGATCAAAGTAAGGTGAACTCATGGCCATGTGTACTGAGATAAGGAAACTTGGAGCGTGGGCAGTGGCGGCGAGCTGTCTCTGGTGCAGCGGCCAGAGACACACCTCCACGTGTGAGGCAAAGTCTCCTGCCTGGGCAGCTCACCATCACAGAATCCACATTGTCCAGGGTCCTGTGGTTTCATTCAGCACAAGAGAGTACCTAAACCAATGTTTTCCTGGTGACTCTAATAGACTCTATTCTTTTTATCAAGGGGATCCATTTGCCCTGTCTTCTCTTTGAAAAGCAGCCCTGGGGGAAAGGCTACAAGAGAATTACCGAAGATTTGGGGTTTCCCTCCAAACATTCTGATGAGAAAGGCCAGCAGGTTCTAAGCCAACGGGATCTCACGTCCCTCAGAGAAGGGGAGGCTTTGGTCCAGAGGGCCCAAATGATGTCGGTGCTTTACAACCTCTTCCATGGTGGCCCCAAGTATATTTAGGGTTTCGGGGGGTACCGTCTTCATCATGTCCAGGTCACAGCCAGCAACAGATCAGGCAGGGTGCCAGGACCAAGGAAGCAGGCTTGAAGTGTAGGCAACCATGAGGCAACAATTAAAAAGGGGAGTTCATCAACAGCAAGAGAGATGGAGCAGATGGGATCTTCAGAGGTCCAGCGAATTCTCAGCACTCACACATCCCGAAGCCCCTGACAGAGAAGGGAAGAATCAGATGGGGAACGCCAGGCAGCTGCTTCTTGCAGCCTACCTGCCAATGTCATAGTCTTCCGTCTGAGAGAACCATGGAGAACACGAAATTGGAAGACTGGGTCCTGAGCATCACTGATAGCTTCCGAGCTAATATTTACTAACTCGGAGGAGAGGAGCAGCCACAGCACATCATGCCTCTAGAGCCCTCTCACCCCTCTGCTGGCACCCCTTTGCCCCCACCTTTATGCCCAGCTCCCCCAGGAGAGCCCCTGCCTGTGCTTAAAACACACCCTCCCCTGGTCTTGCCTCTGAATCATAGCCTGCTGGCTGAAGCTCCATGACTACCTGCCAGACTTCTCTGTCACCAGTTGACAGAGGACAGCCCCCTTTTCGGATTCCCTGAATTTACCCCCGTTCTGGGTTCCCAGCCCCTTGCCTTCCTTAAATTTTGGGATGTCCTGCAATCTCAGCATGGGTCCCTCCTGCAAATGTTTTCTTGGACAAGGATCTGTTTTTGCTGCAAAGTCTAACTGCCTGGAACATTTTCTTCTTTCCTCTGACTGGTCCTGATCCCCAATGGTGGGTTTACTGCAAAATGGGTCAGTGTAGCTCCAGCTCTGCCCTTCTCGGTCTGTTATCTTCTCCCATGAGCGAGCCAATCAGGTTCAGAGAGGACGGCTGAGGCGTCTTCCCGACAGTGGAAGAGCAGAGGATCTGCAGGGCATTAAGTAGTGGTCTGTGAGTGCTGGAACTGGACAAGACCTTAGACATCAAGTCTGCTGCTAGCGTTTCACAGACACGGAAGATCGGTCTCTCCAGTCTTCACAATCCTACGGCTAAGTGGCTCAGCTATGACCTAAATTCATGTTCTCCAACTCTCTTCTAGCATTCTTTTCCCTATCTATGATGCTACCTTAAATGTATGGTGGGTCATTTTTCTGGTTTATTTTACGTAAAATGTGTGTAACACCAAACCCTGTTGAAATGCACTCAGACCCCCCTCATGTAGATTGATCAGCTCCTTCTGGGAGCTAAAAGGTAAAAACAAACATCCTTCTAAGAAGGTGGATTTCATGTGAAGTGTTCTTACCACAATGAAATTTTTTAAAAAAGAAAAGAACATTGTTTTAACTTACAAGTCCCAGAGGTTTGTTCTTGGTGCTTGAGAATGGGTGTGTAAGGGGGAAAAAGAAAGAATGGGTGTGTAATCTTTGTGTATATGTTCAGGTCATTGTTTGGTTTAGGTGTTTTTCATGGTGATAAGCTGCAGGGGACAAGGCTTTCCTTTCCTGGGTGTTGGGGTGGGTGGGTGTTCACTTGAGGGCTGTTCATGTACCAAAGTAATCACGATTGTCCTGTCAATGGGCAGTGGACCCACCCAGTTGGGAAAGTCCAAAAGAGACTGGAAATTTTGAGCTCTGAGTGGTGTGTACATGTTTTTCTCAAACAATATATACTCGTTTTAGGGGGAAAAAATATTTATTTGTTCTTAAGTTGGCTCCACAGCCCCACATGGGGCTTGCACTCATGGTCCTGAGATTAAGAGTCGCATGCTCTGTTGACTGAGCCAGCCACATACCCCCAGCCAAAAACCTAAATACACACAAGCAGAGAGAAGGACACTAAAGTCTTCACCTATTTCTTACACTATCAACATTTTACAGCATTTCCTTTCAAACTGACTCATGCATCTATACGCACTGACGCGATTGGTGATGGTGGTGGACACTGGATATTATTACTGACGGTGGAAAATTGCGTTGAGGGAGGAAGCAGGAGCAATTTCTGCATTCTAAAGTGGGAGCTGGAATTTGCCACTTGATCTTTCTCTCTCTGCATCTCAAGTTTCCTTCACAGCCCAAGTTCTTGGAGGAGCTGCCAACATCCGTCCTCATTTCCTCACCTCCATTCACTCCTCATCCCACACCAATCTGGTGTCTTCACTGCACTGAAACAGCTTGCATGGTGGTCTCATGTATCCTCCGTGTCAGCAGATGGGGTTCATTTCTAATACTAACTTGACACATCAGGAGCATTCCACAGTTGACCACTCCCTTGTCCCTGAACATCCTTTCCTGGTTTTCCTCCTGTCTTTCTGGCTGCTCCTTCTCTGTCTTCTTTCTTTGCTTGTTCATTCATTCATTCATTCATTCATTCATTCATTCCATATTACAAGTATTTCTTGAGCACCTATATAGCAGAACTATTCCAAGTCTTATGGGCCCAAACTCATGCCTTCACGGGGCTTACAGTTTAGTGAGAAGTAGTATCAATATAGAAATTAAATAAGTATTAAAAAAAGAAATTAAATAAGTATTATAATTTTTTTTTGCTATTGAAGCCCAGGACCTAATAATAGAATATATTTAAGGAGATAAATGCTATGAAGAAAAATGAAAGGAGGATAATAAATAAATGGCATTAGTGTATGTAGTTTTACTTTTTCTTTTTTCTTTCTTTTTCTTTTTTAGAGAGAAAGAACAGGTGCATGCATGTGCTCATGCGTGCACTGGGGGAGGGGCAGAGGGAGAGAGAGGGAATCTTAAGCAGGCTCCATGCAAGGCTTGATTTCACCACTCTGAGATCATGACCTGACACAAAATCAAGAGCTGGATGCTAAACTGACTGAGCCAGCGGGGTGACCCATGTAGTTTTTTAGTGTATAGTTTTAAACATATGTAATTTTAACTCAGGTGGTCAGGGTGGCCTCACTGAGAAGGTGGCATTTGAGGAAGAATATGAAGGAGATGTTAGAGTGACCCGTGCAGATATCTGGGAACAAGCCTTTTAAGCAAAGGGATAGCAGGTGCAAGGCTCTTGGGTGGGAATGTGACTTTCATGTTGGAGGGGAAGCAAGGAGGCCAGTGTGTTTGGAGCAGAATGAGTCATAGAATATGAGCTCAGAGAATATGTGGGACTCATTTGGGTAGAGCCTTGTACTCTGGCTTTCATTCTGAGTGAAATGAGAAAGGAGAGTTTTGATCAGAGTAACATGATGTGAAATAAGGTGAAAGGATAACATTGGCATCTATTATTTTGAGTAGACTGTAGGGAGGCAAAATAGTGCAGTAAATCGGGGGAGATGATGGAGACTCTGACCAAGAGGGTAGTGATAGAGATGGGGAGGAGTGGCCAGAATGTTTTGAAGACAGAGTCAACAGGACTCCTTGGATTTGGAGTGCCAAAGAAAGAGAGATGTCAGAGATGTCTCCAAAATTTTTGGCCTGAACCAAAGAATGGAGTTTCTATCAGCTGAATGAGGGAAGATTATAGGTAGAACAAGTTTTGGGGGGGAAGAGTAGAAGTTGGGTTTTGGGCATATTTGAAATGTCAACTAGATAACCAAGTGGGAATGAAGATTAAGAGGTTAGATGTATGTGTTGTTGGGTAATAGGAAAGATCCACATAGAGATACACATTTGGGGATCATTAGCATAGAGAGGGCATTTACAGGCTTGAGACTGGGTATGGTCATCAAGAAGAGTGCACAGATGGATGGACTCAGGGTGGACTCAAGATGCAAGAACTCAATCCCAACACTTAGAGGCTGAGCAGAAAAGCTGGAGCTAGAGAAGGAGAATAAGAAGTATGGACCAGCGAGGTTGAGGAAAATAAGAGTACATGATGCACAGGGAGTGAAGCAACAGATGCTTCATAAAAAAGAGAGTAAACAACTGAATCAAACATAGCAGATATGTCAAGAAAAGTAGGAACTGAGAGTTGTTCATTGACTGGCAATAAGGAGGTCATCGTTGATCTTGAGAAAGGTAATGTCGGTACGATACTGGTGGTCAAAGATGACTAAAGTAAGTTAAGAGAAAATGGGAAAAGAGGAATTAGACATAACATGTATACAGAACTCAGGAAATGAGCAGAGAAATGGAAAGCTAGCTGGGAGGGGGGATGGGGTTAATTTTTAAGTTAGGGCAAACACTAGCAAATATCTGTATACTAATGAGAATGATCTTGTAGAGAAGGAAACACTGAAATTCAGGGGAGTGCATTAATTCCTGGAGCAACATCCTGGAACAGATGAGAAGTTGTAGAACCTAGTGGAGGAGTGGTGGCGGCTTTATGCATCATTTTAGGACACTAAGGAAGGAGAGCAGAGGGCAGGGATGCAGAGTCAGGTTGGCGGTGGACACGAGGGGAGCCTGGGCAAGGTCTTTTCCATTTCGTCAATTTTCTCAGTGCAACAGGAAGCTGTGGTGGTGGGTGGGGAAGAAGTTGAAGAGAGGGAAGATCTAGAAGTCTTTCAACAGAGTAAGGAAGTCAACGGGCAAGAGAAATTGGGGTGCTGATGGGGAAGTAGAGTTGCTGAGTAGCACCTCAAGGCTTGTTGTCATGGATTTTAAAATGAGATTGGTCAGAAGGGCTGTGTGTTTGCCTCCACTCCACAGAGCTGCGTGGCTGCGGCTGTGGGTTTGGTAGAGTTGGGTTGACCCCAGGGTTGGGTTTTGCCCAGTGAGGACCACAAAATGGGAGGCACAAGGAAGTTGAAAGCAGGTGCAAGGGAGTACCTCCCATGATTGCCTGAGGCATTTAAGCCAGGTAGGGAGGGCATGATGTAGGGGGAGGTAAAGAGAAAAGCTGACATCGGTTGTAGGTCCCAGTGTGTCCAAGGATTGTTAAGGGTAAGCTAGAAGAAGGGAATAAACTGGAAACATAAGGAGCTGGTTGGAGAGAGGGTTGCTTGAAATTGTGATTGGGAAGGGGTAGCTCAAGGGCTTCTAGAGCTGAGCTGCCCATTACAGTAGTCACTAGTGGCTGAGCACTGAAATGGGCCTCTTCCAAATCCAGATGTGCTGAACGGTAAAATGTGTATCAAATCCCCAAGGCTTAGTACAAAAATGTAAAATGTTTTATTAATAATTTTAGAATATTGTTTACATGTTGAAATGATAATATTTGGGGTATATTATATTAAATGTATTATTGAAGTTACTGTGTCCTGTTTCTTCTTCTTCTTCTTTTTTTAAAAGATTTTATTTATTTATTAGAGAGAGAGAGAGGCAGAGATCACAAATAGGCAGAGAGGCAGGCAAAGAAAGAGGAGGAAGCAGGCTCCCTCCCGAGCAGAGAGCCCAATGGGGCGGGGGTGTCTCATGACCTGAGCCAAAGACAGAGGCTTAACCTACTGAGCCACCCAGGTGCCCTTCTTCTTTTTTTTTAAAAAGATTTTATTTATTATTTGACAGAGATAGAGAGAGTGCCCAAGTGGGGGAGTGGCAGGCAGAGGGAGGGGGAGTGGCAGGCAAAGGGAGAGGGAGAAGCAGGCTCCCCGCTGAGCAGAGAGCCTGACCTGGGTTCAGTTCCAGGACACTCGGATCATGAGGTGAGCCAAAGGCAGATGCTTAACCAACTGAGCCACCCAGGAACACCCTTTTAGATTATTTTTAAATTAAATAATGGTTCATGTCACATTTCTGTTGGTCAGTTAGGTCTGTTGGTTAGGGTATTACCAGGGGAATAGTGGTTGAGGCAGAGCAAAGACATGGGATGAGAGAAGTGCAAGGAACAGAGAGATGCAGAGGGAAGGAAGGATGTCTTTGTGATGTTGAAATCACCAAGACTTAATGGCAACGGAAGTGCTAGTGAGCTAGGACATGACAATGCTTGAGAAACAAGGAGAATGGCCCATGGCAATAGATGGCTGTACCACAGATGGGCAGGAGGTGGTATAGTTTGATGACAAGATAGTCAAAGCTGGGGTTTTAGGGAGGAGGCAAGGAGGATAGTGTGGAAGTAGTAATGAGGGTCGAAAGGGAGATCTGTGTCCACATCCAGTGCTACTGGTAAGAAGTCTAGGGGGAAAATTTTTACTGCCACTTAAGCGGTCTGCAGAGGGAGGTGTGTCCTCAGAGGTGATTCAGGTTAGAGCAAGTGGAGAGAGAATGCTGAAGAACAGGCCGGCAGCGGCTATGACATCCCGAGGGCCCCCGCTATGAGATCCCGAGGGTGGCACTGGTTTTCGGAGGTGGGCAGGAGGGCAAGCATGTGGGGTGAGCTGGGCATGTCGGGCTTCTTACAGTGACAGACACATGGGGTTAAGGGGCTTAATGCAATCGAGCACAGGGAGGCCAGGTGGGGAGGGGAGGAGGAGCGGGGAGGAGGCGTCCTTTCGTCACTCCTACTGGAGGTGCGGAGGGGCCTGGAGAGGGGCTTCCTTGTTCGGAGAGCCGTGCCTCCCTATCCACATGTCCCACAAATGCTGTAATCCATCAAAGCCCATCTTAGGTCCTCGCAACTACTCACAAAGCGGTTTTTTCAGTCAATAGCAGCTTCATATTATTACCTGGAGCCAGATGACTTGTAAATGTGGATATTCGGGGGAGTTCTCTCTGCTGTGCTCTGGACCAGGACAGCCCACTGCCTTCTGTACACCGTCTCATTCTTGGCAAGTCCGGAGGAAAACACACAGTCTTCCTCCCAGACCTGCAGCTCTCAGCCCTGAGCACCACACTCTGGGTAGGTACCAGCCAGACGCCGTGCTGGGTCCGCGATGTCTCTTTCTCCTCAACACCCCCGTCCTATCCCCTCCCTGCCCAGGCATCAGATTCAAGCCATCCTTAGGTTCTGGCGATTATTTCTTCCCTAAACAGCCCTCAATCTATCCACTTTTGTGCTTCTCCACAAACACCCTCCTCCCACATGAGTCTGTCCATTGCTGTACCAGACCCTCCTGCTGTTCTCCACCTTGCCCCCAACGTGAGATTTTCAAAATTCCTGTCTTTTCACGCCATTCTTTTCAACCTGAAAGTCCGCAGTGGCGCCCCACGGCTCGCGGGACAAAGTGCGCTCCGCATCTCTGCCCCGCCCCTTCTCTACCTCTCCCGGGGCGCGCTTCCGCCTCGCCCTCCGCGGGCCCGGCCCCGCCCGCCTTCCCTCGGCTCACCCCGGCAGCGCGTGCCTGCAAGCCAGCGAGGGCTTCGCTCTTGCTCCTGCCTCGGCGTGGACTGCCTTTTCCCTCCCACTTTGCCTCCTTAACTCTTATCTTTCAGATCTCAGCGTGGCCATCCCTTCCTTAAGCTCCCGCACCAGATCGCATCTCCCTTGAGGCATCATATGTCTTTCGCTTGCGGTCCTAGTAACAGCTGCAGTTTTGCATTTACGATATTTGATTAATATTTATCTCCCCTAGTAGCCTCTCCAAGGGCGTGGCCCTTCGTGCGGGCTTGAGCTCCTTGCTCAATATTGCATCTCCAGCGCCTGACAAAGTTCTGCACACAGTAGGTACTCAATAAATCTTAAATGGATAAACGAACGATTCAGGATAATTTAAATTTTTTTTATTTATTTCTTATTTTTTTTATAAACATATAATGTATTTTTATCCCCAGGGGTACACGATTCAGGATAATTTAAAAGCCCTTAAGTACAGGCCTTTCTGATCTAGCGTGAGATTTCCATGGCTCGGGAACTCACTTTCAGGCTGCAAGTGCACACACGGGGTCCCGCTCTTCGGCGCGCGCTGTGCTAGGTCTGCTAGGCTCTGCTACTACAGAGATTACGGCAGGTTGGGGGGAATTGGGTGGGTTGCTTGTAGCCTAAGCGAGTCCTCTGCTAGCTTCTCACACTCTGGTACAAAGGCTTGTGTCTTGGCTTCCTGGAGAAGCGAGAGAAGAGAGCCTGTGGAGGAAGACATCTGTGTTCTGGGTGGATCCTGTCTTATCCTTCTAAGACTGGATGTCCGTTTGCCACGTGGGTGGCATCTCTAGATGGCAGGTAAATAAACCCAGGGGCAGGAAGGCGCGAGAGGAAGCTTGAACTAGCTCTGTGGCTTTGCTGGGGAGCGCCCACTTCCTTTGTGAGACTGGCCGGTGGGTTTCTTCATATTAGGCCCATCTTCTTAGAGGGAGTGGAGGTGGCAGGAACCACTGGAGAAACATCGGTAGTCCTCATCTCAAGCAGCTAGGTTATCTCTACAGTTAACCCCCTACTTCCCGAGGTGTTTACGCTCTAGAGCCACCTAATCTGCAATTTTCCATGGTGAACACAGGAGCTTTGAGGCCAGACCGTCTCTGATTTTGGCTTGCCTGGGTTCAGGGAGAAGGAAGGCAGCAGATGTCTCACTAGTGGCCGCCGCCTCCCGCCTTCATCCTCCCGTGCCAGGAACCTGCCTGTGCTGCTGTGGGAGGCCTGGGTGTCTTTTCCTGTCTGCCCTTCCCAGCTCCCTGGGCTGCTGACTCTCCGCCATCTGACCATCTGTCTTACTCTGCCCTCCATAACCACCATGCATTTCTGCCTTGCTGACACTTGCAGTGCCTTTGGGTGCCCATCTGGCTTAGACCTGGGGACGTATGGAGCCCTGACTTCTGCTGCTCATCTGACCTCTGTTCCCTGGATGACCTGTGCAGGCTCTGCTCATTGCTGCTTGGGACCTGGTGGTGGATGATCATCATGAGGTTTAAGGGCCAGAAGGCCACCCAGCTATTGTAAGCAGTGTGACCACACCAAGCAGCACTATGGGGTGGGTGAAAGCTTCTTTCCTAACCATAACATTTACCCTATTATACTAAAATATTCACGTAAGTGTTTTCTCCTCTTGATGGAGAGTTCCTTGAAGGCAAGAACTGGCTTTATCTTTATATCCAGAGTGCCTAGAATATAGAAGTTATTAGTAAATATTGGTTGAACCAAAGTGAGAGAGGGAAGAGAAAAGTACATTGAGGATGCTGTTTCAATATCAGCCTGTTGGGGCGACGCTGGAAGACAGGAGGACAAAGCGGGTATTTGTGGTTGTCAGTGCATCCTTTCCAGGGGGGTTGTGTTTGTGTGTGGGGGGGTGTGACTCCTGGGCGGGGCAGGACGCTCCTCTTCGTTGGCTTTGCCACCAAGCTTCCTGGGTCTTGTTTGGGTACTTCACCAGCCCCTACCCAGCCCTTACCCAGCCCCTGCCTGGTATCTGTCCTTCCAGCTATGAGTTTATTTTGTACCCACAAGAAATGCAAGTGGGACTAGGAGAGGAGTAAATATTGGAGGAAGGGGGAGGACTGCAGACCATGTGCTCCCGGTACTCAGTGCAAGGGAGCACTCCAACAGGAGGAAAGAGACCATGGCCTTGTCATTGCTCCTCTTTCTTTCTTTTCCTTTTTTAAAAAATTATAAAAGGAATGCATGTTCATGGAGAAAAAGACAATGGTTATAAAAGTCTTCTGCTTGCCCCCAGTTCCAAACCATAACACCAACCACTGTTAACAACTCTTTGAGAAGCCTCCTGGAAGTGTTCCATTATACAAAACTATATATTATACAAAAGTATAATATACAAAAAGGTTTCTTGTAGCCTAAGCATGTCCTCTGATAGCAGCTCACACTTGGGTATAAAGGCTTGTCGCTTGTATATATATATGAAATCTCCAAAGTGCCTACCTATATCTATATATCTATATCTCATCTCACAAATACAAAACATGAGTGTGTCTACAAATACAAAACATGCAGATGGACAGACAGACAGACAGGCACCAGGACTTCAATAAGGGATGGAGCTGGAGGCTGACCTGAAGAGGTTGTCGATGCAGCAGGCTGGGGCTCTTGAAGGGAAGAAATGAGGGACCGCAAGAGTGTAAGTGGAGGGCGGGGATGTCTTCAAATAATAACGTATTTGCATGGGAATTTTTCTCTCTTTTTTTGATGTTACAATTTTTTTTTCTTCTTTTTTCAGTTTTAGAGGTGAAGAAAATTCAACATCTGGTTGGCTTCAGTTTCCTTACCTGAAACATGGGGTAATAATGTACATTCCTCACAGGTTTATTGTGAGGATAAAATAGGGGTATATGTTTAAAGTGTTTAGTTTTGGGCCTTGCCGCACACATGAACCCTTACCTCCGTGTGCTCTTATCAGTGGCGGTGGTGATGTTACACGGTGGTGGTGTTATGGTGGTTGTAGTTTCTGCTGTTGTCTCAGCAGCCAGCGCCACGCCTGGAGCCCTGCTGACCGTCTGTCCATCGGCAGCCAGCACACAGAAAGAACTTCGGGATGACATCCGTGATTACATCCCTCTTTCATTTCTGAATTCATTGCCCTGTTCCCTTCTTCTTCTTCTTTTTTTTTCTTCCTTGACTGCCTCTAACTTCTTATTTATGTTGTGTGCCCTTGAAGCAAACTGTCTGAGACCTGGTGAATATTAATCCTCAGAGGTGTATAGGGATGTTTTCTGTGGCAAAAGGTCACGGCCAGTTTTCTCCTGTCCTCTCGCTCACCTGGCCCCAGGCTGTTGGAAATGATTTGGTGGAAACATCTGTACACTTGCTGCACTTTACACATATTACCCAAAAAAGCCCATTAGAACTGCTTACTTAAGAAAATACTTAAGAATCTGTAGGGCTTCTCTTATTCATTGTGTACGTTCTGATAGCCTTGACCCTGAAACTGTACTTAAGACATCTTGGCCTAGTGAATGTGTCCTTCTGAGATGCTCTGCAGTGTTTCTACACGTATTTAGGAAAGCTGGCTTAAAACTCTTGGGTTTAATATTCTGTATCGCAAATGCTCTTAGTTGTCAGTAAAACGAAGCCTGCCTACGCACTCTTCTATTCTTGATTTATAAATAGGTTCAGCTGCCTAACAATTAAACGTACTATATTTTGCACATGCATATTCCTTAGGGAGACATTTGGAGGGTAGATGGCTTTTACTCTTGCGATGCTATCTGGAAACCATCTTCCTAACTTTTTTCCCCAAGTGGGCATATAGTTGACTGTTGAACAACATGGGGGTTAGGGGACCTGACCCCTGTGCAGTCAAAAATCCACCAATAACTTTGGATTCCCCCAGACTTCACCAACAGACTGCTGTTGTCTGGAAGTAACATAAACAGACCATGAACACATATTTTATATGGTATATGTATTATATACTGTATTATAAAGGAAACTAAAGAAAAGAAAATGTTAACTAGATCTTAAGGAAGAGTAAATACATTTACAGTACTGTATTTCTCAAAAGACAAAATGAAATAACCCTGTGTATAAATAGACCTTCACAGTTCAAACCAATGCCGTTCAAGGGCCACCTGTCTTTTGAAGGGTTGGCAATGAGACTTTGGGTCCGCAAAGCCCAAGACACAATCTCCGACATGCACGGAAAATCTAGTATCAAATTTCCAGCAGATCTTCATAGGGACAGGCCCAGAACCTGCTCCTACGTGTCAGAGGAGATCTCCACTGCAGGCTTAGTATCATACATGGCCAGACATGCTTGTGACTGCGAGAAATCCCAGTGACGACAGCAGGACGCTAGAGAAAAGAAGAGTGGGGTCACAGAAGGAGATGAAAACGTAGTCACAGGTAGAATAAGTTCTTGGATGAGGTGGACGAAAGGAGCAGGGCTTTGTGTGTACCAAGGCCCATGAGAGGTCTGCCTGCCAACCTCCAAGGGGAACTGGTTCTAGGTTAATCCATCAGAATTTCCCTTCTGGCCAGAACTGGGGCTTGAAAATAATACTGAGCAATATATGGCATTTTCAGGTATGGAGTTTTATTTATTTTCCCATAACACTGCAATAAGGTTGGTGGATTGAAGATCACCCCCTCTTTTACAGAGAAAAATGAAGCAGAGAGAATAGACAGCTGCCGTTTATTTGGTGCTCTCGGGCTGGGTCTCTGAACCCTGACCTCATTCTGCTCTCTTGTATCCAGGGTTGCTTTACCTGATACCGGAGCGCAGGGGAATGAGCTCTCACATTACAGCCCTCCAGATACCTAGTTCTAGTCTTGACCCTGCAGCTTACTGGGTGGGACTTGGCCCCATCTCCTAAGTTCCCGGCCTGTTTTCTTGTGCGAATGTGAGGGCTGAGTCTGGAGGTCTCTAGAGCACAGCCCCGAGGCTCCCTGACTGTGGTCGAATGGCCCATTCCTAGGGCCAAGGACTGGAAGAGGATACTGAGTATGGTGCGCACAAGGACGCTGACTGCCTTAGATGGCAGTGAAGGCTGGCAGCACAGAATGAAAGAAAAGGAAGCACCCGCGGGTGATATATTGGCCCCACAGGCCGAAATGCCATATGTCTCCTACTTTGTAAGTAGTGATGTGTTGGAATTCAGGCAGCAATTTGGTAAATTTCCATGCTGAATTAAAAACAAAGAGAAAAAGCCTAGGTCTGGCCCTTTTCCGTAGCCAGGGGCCGAGGCCCAGGCCGTGGAATCCGGTCGGACCAGTGGGGGGCTCCACCGAACGCAGGCTCCGCTTGTCCCGGGGCGGCCTCGCGGCCCAAAGCCTCTCGGAAGGGTGGGTCACGGTGGGCCACGGTGGGCGCTGAAGTACTGTCGAAGCCTTGTTGCGGGGGTCCACCTCCGTCCTCCCCCGCCCCAAGTTAGCCCGCCGCCCTCGCCTCGGGGGCCCCCCATTCCCAGTCTCTCTCTCCCACGAAGCTTCACTGATCCGCCGGCTGGAGCGCGGGTGATGCGAATTCCCAGAAGCCTTAGGCGGCCACCCAAGATTTTAAGTTAGGATCCTCCAAGGACCCTCGAATTTCATGCTCACACCCCGCCTCGGGGGCACAGAAGGACCCGGGGGACGAGGGCAGGGAGAATCTCCCACTCACCATCCCCGTCTACCCTGCAGTCCTGCCAGTCTGGGCTGAGCCGGAGGGGACGGGGGACGTGGCTGGCGGCTGGGTAGGAGGTGGAGGAGCAGCCGGAGGTGGCGGGGGCAGGTAGCGGCAGGCCGAGAGAGGAGGGGGCTGGGCCCCGGCGGAGGCGCAGTCCGGCTGCTTCGCCACCCCCGGGGCAGCCGCTCGACCTCCGCCGGCTTCGCCGGGAGTGGGGACAGTGAGTCAGATCTCGGGCACCCGCGGGGTCGGGCGGGGGCGCTGGTGGTGGTGGAGGTGGTGGCGAGTCAGGAAATGACATCAGAGGCCTGTGCCTGGGGAGGGGAGGTCTCAGCCCAGCCGGGGCGGCGGGGGCGGCGGGACGGGGGCGGGAGGACCTTGGCAGAGACTCCCTCCCGGGGTCCGGCGCAGGGCCCCTTCCTGGGGGAGTTTCCTGCCGGGTCCGCCCTCCCAGCCTCTCCCCGCCTCTCCCCGCCCCCCTCTCCGGGCCGCTCCTTGTATGGTCTGAGCGCCGCTCTCTTCCCGCCCCCTCCCTCCCTCCCTCTTCCCTGCGTCCCTCCCCGCCCAGGCTGGAGGCTGCTCGGGACCCGGACGCAGAGTCGTGGGACCCGGCTGCGAGGCGGCCACCCGAGACGCGGCGCGCACGCTCCAGCCCGCGGTGAGGCGCGGGGAGCCGCCCGGCGGCAGCGCACAGGGAGGGGCGGGGGGAAGAGGGCGCCGCGGGGAGTCGGGCCGGCCGGGGGTCCTCGGGCCGGCCGGCGCCGCGTAACCTGGCCGCCTCCCCCCAGCAGCCCGGCTTGGCCATGGCGGCCCCCCGCCCGCCTCCCGCGATCTCCGTCTCGGTCTCGGTCTCGGCTCCGGCTTTTTACGCCCCACAGAAGAAGTTCGGCCCGGTGGTGGCCCCAAAGCCCAAAGTCAATCCTTTCCGGCCCGGGGACAGCGAGCCTCCTTCGGCCGCCGGGGTCCAGCGCGCGCAGATGGGCCGGGTGGGCGAGATCCCCCCGCCGCCCCCTGAAGGTATGCGGCTGGGCTTGGGGGCTTGAACCCCGACGGGTATGCGCCGGGCCGGGGGCAGTGGTTTCGGGAGTTTGGGGGGTCTGATTGGACGAAGGGGGCTGGGCGCAGCTCCCTGTCCCGAGCAGATGTTCTTACCTCATCGTGGAGCTTATGGCTGGGAGCCAGGGCTCCTGGGACCGTTCCAAGTCCCCGCCTGGGGGTGGGAGGCGGGAATGTGGGGCACGAATCTTCCCCTCTGGGTCCGTTTTCCCGAGTGTAACGGGAGCTGCATCACTCCACTGTCGAGTCCCCCGCCTTTACTGACCCAGTGCTCCCAGGGCGCCCTGCCTCTCCCTTTCCTTCCCGCAAGCTCTGGAGCCCCAGGAGAGTTCTTGGGTTAGGGGTGAGAGCTGTAGAAGGAGAGTAACTTGGGTAAGGGGTGGAGGGGTCGCCTGCAGACTGTCTTCTCACCTGACTGTCCTCTCTCTCTCTCCTACCTCAGACTTTCCCCTGCCACCTCCTCCTGTCCTTGGAGATGGCGACGACTCGGAGGGTGCTCTAGGAGGTGCCTTCCCACCTCCCCCTCCGCCTGTGGAGGAACCGTTTCCCTCTGAGGCTCTGGAGGAGGAGATCTTCCCTTCCCCTCCGCCTCCGGTGGAGGAAGAGGGAGGGCCTGAGGCTGCCATACCTCCCCCACCACAGGTATGGGGGCTTGGGAGGGGTGGCTACAGTGGGACACCCCCGAGGGGGAGGAGAGGCGAGTCCTTACCTCTGACCTCTGCACCTCTGGCCTGATGGGGGTGAGGTGGGAATGGAGACCTGGGATCCCTGCTCTGACCCCTTACCCTCTAGACCAGGGAGAAGGTGAGCAGTATTGATTTGGAGATTGACTCTCTCTCCTCGCTGCTGGATGACATGACCAGGAATGATCCCTTCAAAGCCCGGGTAATGGATGGGAGAGGAAGAAAGGCAGGGCAGGGAGGAAAGGCGCCCGCCCCTCTCACTGAGCTGCTTTTCCCTTCCCTCCCGTTCCTTGCAGGTATCGTCTGGATATGTACCCCCACCAGTCGCCACTCCATTCATTCCCAAGTCCAGTACGAAGCCTGCAGCTGGGGGCACAGCACCCCTGCCTCCTTGGAAGTCCCCTGCTAGCTCCCAGCCTCTGCCCCAGGCCCAGGCACAGGCTAAGCCTCCCAGTCAGACCCAGTTCCACGTGCAGCCCCAAGCCAAGCCTCAGGTCCAGCTCCACGTGCAGCCCCAGCCCCAGGCGCACTCCCAGCCTGTACCTTTGACTAACACCCAGCCTCGAGGACCCCCAGCCCCGTCTCCAGCCCCTAAGTTTTCCCCGGTCCCTCCCAAGTTTACTCCTGTGGCTTCCAAGTTCAGCCCTGGAGCCCCAGGTGGACCCGGGTCACAGCCCAGTCAGAAGTTGGGGTCCCCTGAACCTCCCTCTTCCAGTAGCACAGGCTCCCCTCAGCCCCCCAGCTTCACCTATGCTCAGCAGAAGGAGAAGCCCAGAGTGCAGGAGAAACAGCATCCGGTGCCCCCATCGGCTCAAAACCAAAATCAGGTGAGGATGAGTGGGAAGACCAGGCTGAGAGCAGGGAGCTGGGGAGGGGGCTAAGTCAGGAGCCAGAGAATGAGGGCAGAGGTGGCTTCGGAGAGGGAGGTGGACATGGAAACAGTGGGATAGGACTTTTGAGCCTCTGAAGTTGGCCTGGTGGGTCAGTGGTAAGAGAAGGTTCTCCGGAGGGTCTGGGTCTGGGTGGGGCCTTAAGGTGGACTTTCCCTTGCACCCTGCCCCCTAGAATGTTAAATGGAGGGATGAGATCATCACCGGTCCAATCTTGCTTCTTTCCCCTTTTTGGATTCTCGAGTTAATCTCTCTGCTGCTCTGAACCACTCTCAGTGCCCCGGGGCCCATCTGATGATAAGAGTCACAGTGTCAGTAAACACTGGCTGAGCCAGCGTCCTCTGAGTGCCAGGCACTGTGCTCTTGCTCTGGAGGGAAGAGATCTCTCGAAGAGGTGAATTCTGAGTGAGTCAGACGGGCCTGGGATAGAATTCCCAGCTCACAAGACCCTAGGCAAGTTAGGTGAACTTTGGCCTTCGGTTTCCCCACCGTAACCCTACACAGAGGTTCTGAAGATTAGGTGAGCTAACTCATAGAAAGGCCTGGGATCTCTATCTAGCTCTTGAATGCTAAGCGTAGGAAAGTGATCATTCCTGTCTGACCATTTTTGCCTTCTGGTGCAGGGGGCAAGATCTGAGTTGAGGGGACCCTGCCGGTCACATGGTCCTACAAACTGTCATGTTAGTCGATGGCACGAATGTGTTAGTGGGCGGGCACAATGGAAGGGATGCAGGTGCCTGTGAGTTTTACAGAATCTGCCATTACAGGAGCTCCAGACAGGCAACAACATGAGAGCCTGCAGGTTAGGAAAGGTGTGACAGGCCTAGTGTACCTTGAAGGGTTGGTGGGACTTGAGGTACCCGAGAGGAGAGGGAAGGGCATTTGAGTGGGAACGGCATGAGCAAGACTCAAGGGCACAGGGATGCCAGGGTGTTTGGAGAAGAGAAAGTAGTTCCTGTGGCAGTAATGCAGAGCTGGACTTACAGAGATAGGTAAGTGGGGGCTTGAGGGAGGAGGAAGTAAGACAACACACCAAGGGAGCCTGTGAGTCCTGGAGAGTCGGTACTGGGTTTTGAGGAGTCATGTGGCTGGGTTGGAGGGCTGGTGACAGCTGTGCTTTTGGAAGCTTTGGGGGAAATTTTTCCAGCACAAGCATGGGCTAGAGGTAGGAGGTCCGTGATGCATGGGAGTTCACTCCTGGGCGACCGTGGTAGTGTTAGTTGCAGTGAAAAATAAAGCCCAGATACAAGAACTGTTAAAAAGGAAGAGCCTCCAGGCTTGGTAACCGATAGGCGGGTGGAAGAGGAGGGGTGTGTTGGGGAATGACGGTATTGCTGACAAAATAGAGAACTCCAGAAGGGGAAATGGTTTGGACGGGAAGAGGAGGGGCCCAGCTGTCAGCATGTTGAGCAACAGGTTCCAGGAGGACTTGGTCTCAGCTGGAACTGTCATCTAGTTAGAAATGGAGGACTGGGTTTCAGGAGAGGGCTTTGAACTTGAGGAGTGTGTGATGATACCAGAGCAGCAGGGGCTGCTGAGGGGCCCAGGGCATGCTGAGAGGAGGAGCTGAGGGTCTAGCAGTTAGAACCTTGGGTGATGCTCAGGCTGACCAGGTGGGAGGGGAAAGATGGGCAGCAGGAGGGTCCCAAGTCGGGGCGGGGTCTCAAGACAGTGTGATGGCGGAGGAGTTCCTCGGCGGGGGTTTGAGGTGGACGAGGACTAAGGTCAGAGATTTGGCCATTCTGAAGTCATAGATGACTTTGTTGTGGCCCTTTGGTGCCCTGTGTTGGGGACAGAGTGAAAGGAGGTGAGTCAGTAGGTGGTGAGAAATGGAGCTGCCAGAGTAGCCTGCCCCCAGGTTGGCAGGGAGGTGAAGCGGCAGGGAAGAGCGCGCGTGTGAGAACCAGGAGGAAGAAGCTGTTGGAAGAGGGGTTCGTGATGCTTGCAAGCCGGGGCTGCTGCTGGCATGGCCTCCTGGAGGGGAACATGGTGCCACCGCCCCAGGCGTTCCCAGAGAGCAAGGGCAGTGTGGCCACCGTGTTTTCTGGGAGAGGAGGAACGAGCAGGGAGCTGGAGCTGGCTGGCTTCCATCTTCTCAGTCATGTAGGAGGTGAGGTCATCGGTGAGCGAGGGGGCGACGCAGTCGGGGGCTCTAGGAGATGGAAAGGTTTGGAACAGCTGCTGTGGGGAAGGCGACTGGGAATCGGCAGGAGCCAAATACCAGACAGCCCCCCTGGGGCTGAGGCTGGAGGGCACAGAGGGCGCTGCAGTGTTTTGTGAACTCACTCTGCAGTGTTCAGGGATCTCTCCACCTACTTTCTGCAGCTGGGAGGCAGAAGCAGGAAGCGGGCAGTGGCATGAGCCAGGGTTGAGATGGGGCGGGCTAAGCCAGCCATGGTGGCTAAGGGTGGCACGAGTAGCTGCGAGGGCCTGTTGAAATAGATGGTTCAGGGACCAGACCTGGGGGAGGGAAGCTGGGAGGTTTTGATGCACAACACACCTGGGGACGGTCAGGAAGCAGAGGAACCTTTTCTGAGTCGGTGCATTCAGTAGGTACGGAGGGGGAGGGAGAGAGGAAGGTGATTGTTGGGAGGTCAACACCAGGGTCTTGGAGGAAGATTTACCTGAGACGGGTGAATCTCGGGTCCGAAGTGTTCGCAGTGGAAGGTGCCTGAGACGGAAGGACATTTGGAGCTGTTGGAGTGGAAGAGCTAGGGGTCCGACCGTGGATGTTGCGGCTGGCAGGCAGAGAGGGAAAACTGGCTGGATGGAGCGGGTCTCGAAGGCGTGTGCATACCCATGGGGAGCCGATGTGTATGAAGAGCTCATACTTAAAAGAATGGGATGGACACCTCAGGTGGCCCCAGAGAGCAAGGGCTGGCTGGGTGCTCTTCCTCTGTCCCCAAGATGCTAGGAAGGGGAGACTGGGAGAAGAGACGGGGAGGCTTATACTGGGGAAGGGGCTTCCAGGGGCCACAGTCACGGAAGGGCAGGAGGCGGTAGGAGTCTGTTGGGGCAAGGGCTAGGAGCTGGAGCCTTCATGAAGCCCTGCTTCCCCAGGCTGATGGTAGCTCTGGATGCACACGAGTGTGAGTATGGGGGAACCAGGGCTGAGAGGGAGCTGGGAGGCTTTGAGGTTCCAGGCGTTACAGGAACGAAGGCATTGGCAGGTAGAACATTCGGTGGTTGGGGCCTCAGTCCTGGGTGTGCTTATCCAGTATAGAGAAAACCAACCCAGTGTTTCTGTTGGAGTGTCATAGAAATGCTGGTGCAGGCCACACAGCCCCTGGCATGGCTCAGGGTGACTGGCGGTGCCCCCCTAACCTAACTGGCACCCCCACCCCCGTCTCCAGCTCTCTCGGGATGCCATTAATAGAAGGGTAGGCAGCTCTAGCGAATGGCCCTCTGAGGTCTACAGGGAAGGGTTTGGGGTCAGGTATTCCTGGACCCCTGCTTGGGGAGCTGGGGGCTGGGCTCCAAAAGGTGGCTCTGGGGGTTTAACTTGTGATTCCCGCCTGTGTTGCATCCTCACGCTGACAGGGGCTGCTCGGCAGCAGGCGGGCCGGGTAGGTGTGTGTGCACCTGGGTGCACACGCCATCACGTGCCAACCTCTCCTGTGGGGGGGCCATGTCTGAGCATGCTCCGTGGACTTGACGCGTGGCCTGGTGTGTCGGGTGCTTCAGTAACCTCAGCTGCTGTGTGTGCGTGGCCTCTGTCTGCTCAGTTGTTCTGGCCTGTCCGTCACTGCCCGGGGGGGTTTGGGCAAAGTGGGCGGAAGGGTCATCCCCTTCCCCTTGATCTTGTGGTGCGGGGGGTCAGGGAGGGAGGATGAGCAGCTTTCTGAGTCAAACCTGAGTGTCTGGGAGATGGGAGGGGAGTTAGTCTGTCTTGGAAGAAGGTGAATAAGCTGGCTGGGGAAAGTTCTTAGAGGGTGGCCCTCGGGAGAGTATGAAGAGAGTGTTGGCGTTTCAGGGACGCTCCCCTGGGGCCCCAGGACCTCTGACTTTGAAGGAGGTGGAGGAGCTGGAGCAGCTGACCCAGCAGCTGATGCATGACATGGAGCACCCTCAGAGGCAGAACGTGGCTGTCAACGGTGAGCTCCCTGGCGAGCCGTTGGGACCTCGCCCCTGGCCTTGCAGTGCTGGCCAGCACCTGGGCTCTGCTCCCTGTTGGGGTGGCCGGACCCTCGCGCGCTCCTTTCTCCTCTTTACTTCTGTCCTCTCCGGCCTTCCCAGAGTCCTGTGGCCGGTGTCGTCAGCCGCTGGCACGCACACAGCCCGCGGTCCGGGCACTGGGGCAGCTGTTCCATATCACCTGCTTCACCTGCCACCAATGTGAGCAGCAGCTTCAAGGACAGCAGTTCTACAGCCTGGAGGGGGCGCCCTACTGCGAGGGCTGCTACACTGTGAGTCCGGGTTGGGGCTGAGTGGGTTGGGGCTGAGTGGGTTGGGGCTGAGCGGTGCTGCCTGGAGCCTCTGCCAGCGGGTAGGGGGCAGTGCAGGGCCGATGTGCCCTGGCAGCTGGTTTTTGGGTGCCAGTTCCTTGCCAATGCCCTACTGTTGCCTCCTTAGGACACTCTGGAGAAGTGCAACACGTGTGGGCAGCCCATCACTGACCGCATGCTGAGGGCCACGGGCAAAGCCTACCACCCGCAGTGCTTCACCTGTGTGGTCTGCGCCTGCCCCCTGGAAGGCACCTCCTTCATTGTGGACCAGGCCAACCGGCCCCACTGTGTACCTGACTACCACAAGTGAGGACCCACCTCCTGTCTCCTGGGCTCTTCTCTGAGGTTGTCTGAGAGTTAGGCTGCCCTCCCAAGTCCAAGACCACTCCAAACCGTTGGCTTCACTTTCTGGTCCCACATTCTGTCCAATAGCAGGAGCCCCATTTGTCTGGATGTAGCTGTCCAGGGGTCTCAGAACTTGGTAGCAAGTCCCACTCCGGTAGGGCCCCCTTGGCCTTTGGTTCACTGAGGCTTCCTTTGGGTGTGGTCTTATGTTCAACCATGTGTGCTGGAATGACTTCATTTCACACACAGGCTGGGCTCTGAAAGTTCTTTTGGAGATCAGCTTTTTGGAGTTCTGGTGTTCTCCTAGAAACACTGTTTACAAGGTGGCTACTTTCCTAGGTCCTCAGCAGAATCCCACAGTGTATCTCAAGGTCGGTGCGAGAAATTTGCAGTCTCATTCCCACCTCTGCCAGTGTTTGAGGTGTACTTTTTCAGAATTCCACCTGAGGGTGTCCAGAACTTCACATCCCTCCTTCCACCCACCCCACCAGTGGGGCGGAGACACCTGCATGGCAGGGGAGGCTAGGGTCCCGGGTCCAGGCATGGGGGCTGGAGCAGGGCACCTTTGGCTGTGGTCTGTACCACCAGGTAAAGACCTCGTGGCCGAGGTTCCTGGAGTGGATGGGCCCTTGGGACGGTGGGGGAAAGGCAGTAAATTCCCCTTGATAAGGGCCTGTTGAAGGTGGCTTGTCTTAGGACTTCCCTGTTGAGCTTCCTCTGCCTAGGGGTGTGGGCCTAGATGTCTGCCCCATTGCCGTGCAACCAGCATGTCATCTCCTTCCCTGCACTTCGATGGATAGCCCTGGGTACCCTGTGCCCCCATTCTGACTCCTGCCCTACTTTTGGACCCCTCCAGGCAATACGCCCCCAGGTGCTCTGTCTGCGAAGGACCCATCATGCCTGAGCCTGGCCGCGAGGAGACCGTGCGAGTGGTGGCTCTGGATAAGAACTTCCACATGAAGTGCTACAAGTGTGAGGTTGGCTGTGCCTCCGGCCCCCTGGGCTGGGTGGTGGTGGGGGCCATGCCCGAGCCTGCCCCACCCAGTGCTCCTGTCCCTGTGCAAGATGAGGGGGAGGGCTGTGGGGTCCCTGAGTTTGGATAAACCAGAAAGGACGTGACCAGTGGGAGGTAAGGGGCTTGTGCTTTGCTACAGTGGAGGGGGAGGGGGAGGGGGTGGGGGAGGGGGCTGTGCCGGGTGGAGTTAAAGGAGGCAGAGAAGGGAGCTGAGGCAGGTGGGAGCCGTGAGGTCCCCGTCTTTTATTGGGTGGGCGCTTTGGAAGCAGCTCCACCCACACTGCCTGCCTTGGGTGCGAGGGGTCTAGGGGACAAGAGTGGCAGCAGAGGTGAGGCTAGGAGTGGGGGTGCGTGTGGTTGGGGACATAGGAAGTGACCCAGATATCAGTCAAGCCATGAGGCATTTGGTCTTCCTACTTTAAAGTAGGGGGGCACAGCGGCCTTCCAGCAGCGGGCTCTTCTTCCTGTCTCCCAGGACTGTGGGAAAGCGCTGTCCATCGAGGCGGATGACAATGGCTGCTTCCCCCTGGATGGCCATGTGCTCTGCCGGAAGTGCCACACTGCCAGAGCCCAGACCTGAGCAGGGGATGGGCGAGTCCCTTCCCCATCAGCGTCCCACCCACACTGAGACCACCCTGCCCCCACGCCCCCAGTTATTTTTTTGATGTCCAGCCCCTCCTTCCACACCGACCCCCACCCCAGGATCCCAGGCACCCTGTCCGGGGGGGCCCCCAGCAGGGCCTAGGGTTGCAGAGTCCCAGCTCCAGGTTTCCAGCACACCCCACCCCGCAGGGACCACGCACCATCCTCCAGGTGTACCCCACCTGTGGGGGCACCAGGCTGAGCGCTGCTGCTTTCACTGCTGCACCGATGCCCTCGGCTGGCGCCCGAACAGCTGCGTCCTCTGCTTGCTGAGGCCAGGAGATGCCCTGACTCCAGGAGGCTGGACTGGGCCAGGTGGACCGGCCTGGACATTCCCACCCACCCCCATGCTGCCAGGTTGTGGCTACAGCTACAAATAAAAAACCCTGTTTTTCCAGAATTCTTAGGAGTCAACTCTTCTGTGCCTACAGCCCTCATGGGTGGGTTGGAGGAAATAACAAAGATAAAGAAACCAGGGGTAAAGGAGAAAACGGTTTATTTACAAAAATATATATGTATATGTGTATATATTAAACCCTTCCCCAGGTCCCTCCCACAATTACCTTTTTATTTCTACCCCCACCTCCCTTTTTAAAACAAAGGCCCCCAGGCCCAGAGGTGAGTTCCTCAGGGAAGGGTGGGCAGGAGCAGCACCAAAGGCCTACATCTCGTAGGTTGAGGGGAGGACTGTGGGGAGTGACCACGGCCCTCATCTTTGCGGGTAAGGGAGGGGCTCAGTCCTTGAAACCCTGAATACTGCAAAGAATGCGCTTCTGGTGTCCTGGCAGCGTGATCCCCATCTGTGCCAGGTCCCTGTGGGTGATGAAAGGGGAGTGTGAGTGTGGGCTTACCTCCCAGGAGTCCTCCCAGCCCAGGCCCGCGGGGTCCTCACTCGGCCGTCAGCTCCAGCACACACTCCATGGTGTCCAGCCCCGCTGAGCGGAAGTGCAGGATGTAGCGTTTCATGCGGATGGATTCCAGCCACTCGGGGACGCTGCGATAGGGGATCCCGTCCGAGCCGCTCAAGCTGGGCAGGCGAAGCGTCACCCTGTGAGATGCAGGGTACCTCAGTCCCATGGGAGAGGCAGGCGCTGTCCTCGGCCTCCCCACTCCAGCTTCCCTGACATCGGGGCTCAGCCCGTGAGCATGTGCAGCCAGCATTCGAGTTGGGTGTCTGAGCACAGAGATCATCTGGACTTTGTGGATTAGCCTGGCCATTGTCTGTGAACTCATTTCCTGGCCCGATTCCTGGTCTGCTCAGGGCAATGGGCAGGCCGACAGTCCTGCTGCACTGACAGGCCCAGGGGAAGTGGCCGCCCTGGGAGGCCTGCACACCAGCAGACCGCTAGCCCACCTCCCGTCAGAGTGGCCAGTGCTGCCTGATCAGGGGCTGACGCGCAAGGGTCAACCATCCCAGCCGAGGGGACGCAGAAGGCAGGAGAGCAGAGGCCTGGGAAGCCGGACAGGCTCCTGCCATTGTCGGAGTGGCCCCCGTGAATGCCAGGAGCAGCCACTGCTCGCCCCCTCCAAGCCCGGCTGTTATTCTTGCCCTCTGACACCCACAAGACAATGAGTGTTCCTGTGCTAAAGCCAACCAGAGCCAAAACCATTAGCAAAGTAAATCTGCTGGGGGAAAAATGTTCAGCATTCCAGAAAGATTAGCACATGCACTCTCCAGTATACGAGGGAGTTGTGCTCCAAAAGATAGCTTCAAAAGTTGGAACTTGGAGCACATTTTCTCCCAGAAACAAGGTTATATATGGTGGTTTGATACAGAGGCTGGCATGCCAGGGCTGGCTTACTTGGTTAAGCATTCGAAGTCCAGCTTTGCCCATCTCCCCCACCAGTTCATTCTTCACATTCTGGCAACCTTTTTGGTAAAACACAATTCTGATCCTGCCCCTCCCATTTAAAAACTGGTCAACAGTTCTCCATGCTCAGGGTGAAGTGCAAACTTCTCGGCAGAGCTGGTCTTCCTGGCACAGACCCTGCCACCTCGCCAGCTTCATCTCTGGCCACGGTCCCAAAACAACACTGCTGGGATCCTGCACTATTTGTAATCAGCCTGCCCTTCGCTCCCCAACCTGTGCTGGCCATGTGTCCTGGGAGACCCCACAAGGCCGCATGACATCCCACTGGTAATTGCTGGTTTCTGTCTTTCCCACCTGTGACCAAGCTCCCTGGAGTCAGTATCAAGTTGTCAGCACTGCTTCTATGGGCTATCCATCTCTCTGCACTTGCTTCCTCTCTTCCACCAAGCTGGGGCTAGACAGCGCTCCCATCAGGGTGGACTGTCCCCAAGGACGCGGACTATAGTCCTGCCTCAGGCGTATGCTGTGCTCTTCCCAGAAATCCACAGGCCCAGAACTCAGTGAATGGAGCTGAATGTCCACTTCCATTCTTGCAGGTCTGCCCTCTGAAAGCCCTTGCCCTCTCCAGTGTGGGTACCTGGGATCAAAGTTGGCAATGGTCCGCAGGGAATGTGGGTTGGCGAGCAAATGTTCCAGGTGTGCCTTTAGCTGGTGGAAGGAGGGCCGACGGGCACGGTCATAGGCCCAGCAGTTCTTCATGAGTTCATAGAGAGGGGCAGGGCAGTCCACGGGAGGTGGCAGCCGGTACCCATCCTCAATGCTCTTCATTACCTGCAGTGGGGAAGGGGTGCATGCTTGAGGGAGAAGCTCGCCTTCCCTGAAGGCCCCTGAGAAATCTCTGTTCACGCAAGACAGAGGCAACTGAGCCTCTACCTGCCCCTGACAGCAGTAAAGAGAACAGGGAATAAGGCAAAGGGGACTGAGAACAAGAGTGCAGAAAAGCTGCGGGTCAGGAAGAAGGAATAGGATATTTGCAGGCAAGAGCCATGGGATGATTTTGGGAGAGGAGAGGTGAGTTAGGGGTGACAAGGCGGGGAGGAGTCCTCCAGGCTTACCTCCTGATTGCTCATCTCTCCGTAGGGCTTGTCTCCAAAGCTCAGCACCTCCCATATCACAATCCCAAAGCTCCACACATCGCTGGCCGTGGTGAAGGTGCGATGGGCGATGGCTTCAGGGGCTGTCCAACGGATGGGGATCTTTCCTCCCTAATGGGGCATGTAGGACAGAAAGGTGACATTTTTCAGGACATGGTGGGAGAAGTGGGTGAGAAAACAACTGTCAAAGGGATAAGTAATTATTATGTCCACAAAAGCATGTGTCCTTACTCGTGCACGTGACTATATAGATGGCACGTAATTGCACACATGTGTGTGTGCGTGTGTGCATGGGCGTGATGAGTACAGGGCTCTAACCTGGGTTTCATATGTGCCATCCAAATTGTCCAGGAGGCGGGTCAAGCCAAAGTCAGACACCTTGCAGCACAGGTTCTGACTAACTAGGATGTTCCTGGCGGCGAGGTCCCGGTGGACGTAACTGTGGTCACTGAGGTAGTTCATGCCAGATGCGATGCCCTGCAGCATGGCCACCAGCTGCCCAGGGACCAGCTGGTCCTCCCGCTCCTGCAGCACAGTGAGTGGGCAGGTTAGGGAATGGGCAGGGTCTCCTCTTCCCAAACCAGGAGCCAACCCCAGGGATCCACGGTGCACTGCCCAGCTGGCTCTGCCCTCCTCACCCTCAGGAAGGCGTCCAGGGCTCCATTCTCCATAAACTCTGTGATGATCATGATGGGCTTTTCTGACACACAAAGTACACGTCAGCACAGCAGCCTCTGCCCCATCTTTACCCAGAACCAGACTTCTGCCCTCCGCACCATATCTTCCCTTCACTCCCAGTGGTCTCATGCCCTCCTTTCCTCCTCCTTCCCTCCCCATGATCCGAGAGACAGCTGCTCGTACTCTTTGTGACAACGCCTTCCAGGTGCAAAATGTGTGGGTGGTTGAACTGGCCCATGATGGTTGCCTCTCGAAGGAAGTTCCACCACTGGCCATCTGGAGAGGTGTCCTTCAAGGTCTTGATGGCCACAGTCTTGCAGTCCTGGCTGGGGATTCTCAGAGTGCCTCGATATACTTCCCCAAACTCTCCTGGATGGAAAGAAAATAGGCCGTGGTCCGATGCCCTGTCAGGCAACCCTGGGGGGATGGGGAGCCATATCCTCCAGTCCCCAGGTTCCTGTCTTCTCTGATCGAAGAAGTGGCTTGCCCTTGTTGTGCTGCGGGGTTGGGCTGCCCTTCCTGGGAAGGGGACAGGAGTCTGGAAGAGGAGTGTAGCTCTATGACCTGTCTAGGACTGTCTCCCACATGAGCATAGCTCTTGGCTAACAGGAGCTGCTCGGCAAATGGCCGGTGAAGGCGGTCATGCGGTGGCTCTGGGCTGTGTTTACAAAGGGCAGGTGGGGCCAGGGCCAGTGCACCAATGACCAGGGAGGCGGACCATTGCCTCCTCTCTTCTGCAAGATTCTCCGGTCACGGCTCAGCTGGCATAGCTGCACAGTTGGGAAGGACACTGCTAGTCTCTGTTCTCCTGCTCAGATCCATGTCCTCTGCTGACCCAAGGGATCAGGGCAGCCCAAGGACACTGGGCCCCTGGTGGGGTGGAAGGTGGAGATTCAGAGGGAGGCTCTGAATCTCTCCCGCACTTGGGAACCATGTGAGAATAGCCTAGGCCTGTGCACAGTGACCCTCTGTTGACAAGGATGACGTGTGAAGGCTGTTCAGTAGAAAGTCCACAGCCACAGAAGCAGATTGTGTGGGGAGCAGGGGCGGCTCTCAGACACCTGATAAGGGGGTTACAACACAACCACAATGATTCAAGGAGAACATAGGGTAGTACAGGGAAGGAACTCATCTAGGAGCTCTTGGGCCAGCTGAGAGGCTGGCTGGCTAACAGTTCTGGGCTGTCACATAACAGGGGACCTGCCCGGCTCACCTTCCCCTATGACAGTGTCCACAATGAGCCAGCCTGGATCAAGCTCCTGGGTGAAGTCCAGGGCTCCCTGGGCAGGGTCCTCATATGCTTGGAGGTCCACATAAGGCTTCAGCCACAGCTTGTCCTCTGTGGGGAGAACAGGGAGTGCTCGGCCACAGGAGCTCCAACTGCAAGGCTTAGGAAGGTTTTTTTGGGGGTGGTAAGGAGAGGTGAGGCCAAAATCACTCCCCAGCTTTCTCATTCTTCTATTCCCTTAGGAGTCCCGTTTTGGCTAAAGTGGGAGAAAGTCTCTGTAGCAATGGGGTCTTCCTCTGCCCTGTGCAAAGCTCTGTGTCCCTGCCCCCAGGGGCCCAGAGCACTGGGCCAGAACCTTGGCCTGAAAGCCGTTCACGGCCTCCAGTGACCTAATCTTCCCACGGTTCACTGACCACACTTCAAATTCCTTACCCTTCCTCTCACCCCTGCTAGCCATACTCCTCTGATCACTCACACCTCATTCGCATTCACAGACAAGGCTCACTCTCACTCCTTCACTTGGATGGACCACTGACTCCCCCTTTGGTGGGGCACCTAATGAGGAGATCAGCAGGAAGGCCACATGCCTTAGAGGACTTTAGGAAGCCTGCCAGCAATCCCTTTCCCACTGAGTCTCAGCCCACAGACCTGGCCAGCCAGATGGGGGAGGCTGCCCAGGGCCTGGGTGCCGGAACAGTGGCACCAAGAGCTACCAGGTAATTGCACAGAGCCTCTGGGGGGCTATCAGAACAAAGTTAATTAACCAAAGTTAATTAGGTAGCAAAACAGAAAAGCCCTAGAGACAACAGCCCCAACCTGTGCTCCCAGAGTTGGCCTACAAATGTGGGTTCTCTGGTTCTATCCCAGTGGTACTTCCCAATACCCTTCCCCACATATACACACACAGGTGCCCCCGGCTCACCTCGGTTCACTCACCTCGGTTCACGTCGGCGACGCGATCACGTTGCCTCTGCCGGTGTCGCTGCTGAGTTTTCCTGTGGGGGTGAGGGGGCAGCTTCTTCAGAGTCTCGGCATGACCACATGCACGCAAGGGCCTCGGGCTGCCTTTTTCCCCACAAACGACAGGGGATGGGGGCATAGGATGGGGGCTTTCATACTAGGTGATGGGCATGTTGCTGGGGCTGCCTTTGGGGCTCTGGCCAGGCCGAGGGAGCACGGAGGGTGGCCGGGGAGGGGCAGGGACAGCACCTGGAGCGGAAGAAGAGGATGCCCAGCAGCAGAGCGACAGCCAGCAGCAGCCCGAAGATGATGGCAACAATCTCTCCTCCGGTCAGGCCCCTGGAAACTGTGGCACATGGGATGAGGAAGTCTGGAGGGCTCAGAGTCCATCGGGATGATGGAGGCTAAAAGGGTCCGTGCAGGGGCAGGGCCCTCAGTGGGCCTCAGGTGTGTGTCCCTTCCCCAAGGAGATGGGTGTATGTGTGTGTGAAAGAGAACCAGCACGCGGAGGCCGCACACTGGGACCACTCACGTGGGGAGGGCTGAGCACAGAACTGAGGGGTTCGCAGATTTGATGGGGAGCTGGCTGGCAGCATCACATCAGAAGGTGTATCTGAGGAGATTATGAAGAGGCGGGGGCTTCGTGTGCCTCTGTGTGGGGCTCTCCCTGCACCCTGGGCAGCTCCTGTGCGTCTCCGCACATGCATGCAGGAAGGGGAAAGGTCACTGACTGGAGCATGGTCTGAGAAGCCTCAGTGGGATGACAGGTGCATGTGTGTTTGGGGTAGAACACAGGAGAATCCACCCACCTGGAGGGCTTGTCCGAAATTCATGGTCAGGGGAGAAAGGACCAGGCCCTAGAGGGGTCAGCATTCGAACTCTGACAATGTATGTGGTGTCTGGCTGCAGTTCAGTCAGCAAGACCCTGGGTTCCAGAACCATCTGGTGCCGTTCTTCATCCTGTTGATGAGAGCTAACCTTAACTGGGCTGTGCCAAGCCAGACCCGGTGAAGGGGATGGGCAGTCTTGGGATCACGTGGAGCGGGGTGGGTGGGGGAGTGGCCAGGGCAAGGGCTCTTTGTAGGCTTTTGTCCCGAGAAAGCCGCACAGTTCACTGTGGTCAGATTTCCCTCCATCCCATCACCCAGGCCAGGGATGCAATGGTGTGCCCAGGCATGGACCCTGGACGCGGTCTTTCAGCCACACCCTCACCTGATTCAGCACATGTAGCTCATAGCTCAAGTTCCCCCCGGGGCTGCGGGGCCGGGATCCTGCCCAGGTCAGTTCCAGCTGCCGTGGCTCCTTCTTCACCAGCCTCAGGGACAGGCCTGACAGGGACTCTGTCAGTCAGGAGAGTTCCAGTGGGTTTGGAAAGAAAGAGGAAGTAACTTTAACGGCTTTTCGATTGCTTCCTGCCCATCCATTTGTCCCTGTGGTTCGAAGCCCTTCTGGTTTCTTCCAGTTCTGTCCTGGTTGCTCACCTGCATGCCCCATGCTGATGCTCAGGGAGGCGCTGGCATGTGTGGAGGGGCCCAGCCCCGACACTCCATTCTGGGCCTCAACATTAAAGGTGTAGTTGGCATAGGGCTCAAGGCCGTTGACACGCACAGCTGGTACCGTGAGCCCACTGGCTCCTGGCGAAAAGCGCACACTTCCCCCACAGGGCTGGCAGGGTCCTCCGTCCACCGCTGCTCCCCGACACTGAGAACACCACACACTGTACCTCACATCCTGGCGCCCCCCCATATCTGCTGGGGGTTCCCAACGCAGGGAGAGCTGAGTCCCCAAAACAGAGAAGCTCAGGTTTTGGGGAACTGAAGGGGGCCCTGTAAGGAGAAGAGGGGCCATTAAGAGGAGCCAGCTTTGCTCTCATCCAAGCTGCTGGCCCCTGCCTCCTTCCACCTCTGAAGGCCTTGCTGGGAGATTTGATTCCAGAAATGAGGAATCACCTCATTTCTGCATTCTTCTAGGGAAAGTAAGGCGCAAGGGAGGAGCTTTAAGGGTTTGTTGCTTTAAAGGATGCCCAGTATATGAAAGCTCTGGAAAATTCCAACCTTAACTTGGACTCAACAAAGGGATGCACCTCCCTGCAGATAGCTAAGCCCTGCCTCCTTGGACTCACGTGTGCATGACACCTGGGGGCCCTCCCCAGGGGCTCGGAAATGGCCGCTCTCACAGGGACAGATGGTGGCCCCCTCAGACTCTGCTGTGCTGTGTCCGGGGCACTTGAGACAATGGGGTATATCTGTGTCCGCTCGGTAGGAGCCGCTAGGGCAAGCTGGAGAGAGAATGAGGGAGAGCCATGGATATCCAGTTTTTATGGGCAGACTCCTCCCCATTCAACCCCTCTCCCCCAAGCCTTTGTACCAGAAACACCCTACATGTGTCTCCTTGGGGGTGCTCAGCCACTCAGTCTAAAAATGGCTGAGATGGAGGACAGGCATCCTTCCCTCCCCCAAGCAGCCTCTGCGTGTCCTCATCCCCTCCTCAAGGCTCCTTACCCAGGCATCCTTCACCGTTGCCATCTTCCTCATAGCCTGGCTCACAGTGGCACTGTCCCACGGGCACCAACCACTCACCGTCGGGGCTGCAGTGCATGCGGGGTGCCCCTGAGGGGCCAGGGCTGGCCTGGGCATGGGGCAAGCAGGTCCCTCCCACTTCCACCAATCCGCCAGGGCCAGGGAGAGTGTCGGGGAACCGGGCCAAGCCGTGCACAGCCTCGGGACAGCGCTGGTAGAACACCCTCACAGACACCAGGGCCACACAGGCACCTGGGTTGTGGAAAGCGAGGTAAAGGCCTCGGCGGGTCAGGCGGCCCAAGGAGCAGCGCTCCACATTCAGTTTCACTGCACCAGACGCCAGGTCTCGGATGGTGAAGCTCTGGTCTGCAGCCACAGTGGTTACCTGGCAAGGAGCAGGGGGAAAAGGGGTATGGCGAAGTCATGCTTCATTTCCATGGAACAGAAAACGATTGTTTGTGTAATTCTTTATAGTTTACACCATAAACCAAGTCCATAAACCAAGGGCTTATTACCTGTGAGCTAGTGAGCTAAGCATCTTAGGTGTGTTATGCTCTTTGGGTCCATACAATAAACCTACGAGGCAGGATGGATTACCAGCCCCACTTAACAGACAGAGAAATTAAGGCTAAGAGAGGTTCCAGACCTCGTCCAAGATCACACAGTCACTACATGACGGGACTGGAATCCAGGCCGTGAGACGCCACAGCCCATATAATTTCCACTACTCGAAGGTGTTCCCAACCTCTGTGCCAATGAGTGATCAGTTATAGAGTGCATCATCATTAATTTATTACTAATAACAAACTTTACAACATCTTCCCTTTGGGGGAAAAAAAATGAGAGCACTTCCTATGATAACATGCTCTGTATACCTCCGCCTTCCAGTGTGTTTTCCTGAGCAGGAAAGAAACGGATGGAATTAGAGAGCGAGCCTGCCGAGAACGGTCTCCCCGCACAACTCCAGGCGGACTCACAGGGGCGTGTCGCACACCAGCGCCCTGCGTGCTGATAGCGAAAGTCCAAATACCTCCTCCCTGCCTCCACCAGGGAAGGCTGTTATCTCAGTGGAGGCTGGCCTCTGCAACAGGCGAGGCCGGCACTGTGAGCAACACTCTTTCCGCACCGGGAAACCTGGGAGCGGGTAAAGCTGAGCCCGAAGATGGGACACAGCAGAAAAGGCACAGCGGCTCCTCCTTATCCGCAGGCTGGCTTTTGGGGCTGCAGGTGTTAACGACGGCCGTCAGCCACCGCCGAAACAGGTGATCCCCCTTCCGACCTTTCGTGAGAAGGTCAACAGCAGTTTCACGCTGCGTCACGTCATCGCGTCATCACGTCGCAAGCCCAGCGTCACGCCGCAAGCCCAACGTCACGCCGCAAGCCCAGCGTCAGGATTCAACACCTCGCCGCTGGCCTCACCTCGTCTCCTCACAGGGCGCTGTCAGCTCACGGCATCACCACCAGGAGGAAAAGGGTGAGTACCAACCAATGGGGTATTTCAAGGGAGAGAGCGAGACAGAGATGGAGAGAGACCGATAGGGTAAGAGACTACAGCCTGAAGACCTTTGTCACCTTATACTGCTCGAACTGTCGTCGCTCTTTACTAGTTACCGTCACCCCTCTCCCGCGGTGCCTCGTGTGCGCAGGGGTGGGCGCTCGGAAACAACACAGCACGTCTGCGGTGCAGTACTGCCCGCGGCTCGGATATCCAACGGGGGCTCTGGGACGTGCGCCCCCCGGCTAAGGGGGGGCTGCTCTACTCACATCCACCCCTTCTGAGCTCTAGGCCCACGTTCTCGTCCTTATTCGACACCTAGACCCTCTTTGTGTTTCTGCCACTTTGCCTTTTCCTTAGCGGAGCGGGGTCACAGGGAGGAGGGAGGCAGGAACCAGTGTTAGGACCGAACGGTGGGGGTTTAAAAGCACCTTCTGGAACAAGGGCCGTCGGAGCTGGATGCCCACATCCTGGTCGCTCTCCATGTAGAGGAGGTTGAAGGTCTCCTTGCAGCCCAGAGGCCCGGCTCCCCCGGGGAAACTCTTGCAGTCCCTCACGGTGAACTGCAGCTCCACATGGACCCGAGAAGCTTCCTCCCCTCGGTAAATCCAGTTGGAGCGCAGCCAGTGGTCAGTGTCTCCGCCTGCTTGCACTGGGCAGTCCTGGTACATGTAGAGGGGCGTCCCGTTCAGTATCTGCTGCACCTCACTCCACTGCGGGAGGAAAATCCCCGTCAGGCTCCGAGTCAGCACGTGGTCCCCAAACTCTGGTTTTGTGGCGCCCGTGATGGGGAAGCTGTTGTCAGGGCTCCAGGGGTTCACGCTACTTGTCCTGCTCTCTTTCCACCCCTGGGCCCGAGGACAGTCAGTTAAATGTTTAGGGTCAGGAGCTACTGAGATATACAAGACAGGCAAGACAATACCCTCTTATGATCTGCAGCCTTGGATGAGTCCACTCCCAACTGAAGTTTGAGCGCCAGTTTTTACTGGCTCTCATCGGCAGAGCTCTCAAGTGCCCCAAAGCGAGACTGTTATGGCATAAGCCCAGTCCAAAACCTCTCTGCCTGTTTGTTCAGAGAAGAGGATACTGCATTTAATATCAAGGCCCCTAAGCTTTTGGAGGGCAAGAACAGGCACAGGGGCACCTGGGTGGCTCAGTGGGTTAAAGCCTCTGCCTTCGGCTCAGGTCATGATCTCAGGGTCCTGGGATCGAGCCCCGCATCAGGCTCTCTGCTCAGCAGGGAGCCTGCTTCCACCTCTCTCTGTCTGCCTCTCTGCCTACTTGTGATTTCTCTCTCTCTGTCAAATAAATAAATAAAATCTTAAAAAAAAAAAAGAACAGGCACAGAACTCTTCTGTATAGGGGGAACTCACCCTCTCTAATATTCCTTCCAGTTATGGTCACTATCAAAATCAACAACCAACAGGATTGGGTGGACTCCTGGACTCCATGCAGTCCACACCCCCTTAACTGCTTTTACCTTAAAATAATTTTTAAACTTACTAATAATCATAGTTAGCACAAACGGGCCACTCACCGTTGTAAGCACTTTCCATGAGGAAACTGAGTAACAGCAAGGTTAAAGGACTTGCCCTATGCCCTCAGTTGTTAAGAGGCTGAGCTAGGGATGTACCCAGGCACTCTAGGCTCGAGTTTATGCTCTTGATCATTATGTCTCTACACACTTCTTAGTCAAAGTCAGAGAACATATATAGTGTAAAGTGAATGTCCTCTCACCCGACTACCCCTTCACAGGGAGCCACTCTGAACAATCTGGAATAAAGCTCACCACACCATTTTCAGTACCTCTATAGAAATGGCTGAAGATTTTTGTGTGGATGTGTTTTTAACATATATATATTTTTAAAACGTAAGTGCTATTTTTTTTTTTTTAAAGATTTTATTTATTTATTTGACAGAGAGAGATCACAAGTAGATAGAGAGGCAGGCAGAGAGAGAGAGAGGGAAGCAGGCTCCCCGCTGAGCAGAGAGCCCGATGCGGGACTCGATCCCAGGACCCTGAGATCATGACCTGAGCCGAAGGCAGCGGCTTAACCCACTGAGCCACCCAGGTGCCCCACGTAAGTGCTATTTTGTAACCTGCTTTTTGCTCTTAACAAATAAAGTCTTTGAAAGATGTTCATAAGTGGGGCCTGGGTGGTCCAGTCAGTTAAGCATCTGCCTTCAGCTCTGGTCATGATCTTAGGGTTCTGGGATCAAGCTCAGTGGAGAATCTGCCTCTCCCCCCACTCGTACTCTCTCCCCACTAGTGCTCTTGCTTGCTCTCTCTCTCAAATAAATAAAATCTTAAAAAAAGATGTTCCCAAGAGTATAAACAGATCTAATTCTTTTTAGCAATCCATAAAATAGTATTCTACTGTATGAATGAACTATAATTCATTTAATCATTCATATATTGTTGGACATTTAGGTAATTTCTAGTTTTTTTTTAAGTAAACATGTACAGATTTCTACAAGATTTCTGTAGAACTGCTTTATCAAAGGATAAGTATTATAAATTTTTAAAGAAGATACTGTCAAATTGGCCTCCAAAAAGGATTTAATCAGTTTACACTTTTACCACCAATGCATGAGGCCCCATTTTTTGAAAACCTGGATATTAACGATCTCTTTACTTTTGGCCTATCTTATGGACACAAACACAACTTCTTGCCATTTTAATTTACATTTTTTTGGAGGTTTTGCATTTCTAATTTGTTCACTGGCTATTTCTATTTCTATGTAATTATCTGTTTCTAAACTTTGCCTGATAGCCTGTTCTTCTCTTTTTGGAGTATGCATTTGGATGAGGCTTTTTTTTTTACAGTATAAATGTTAATCATTTGCTTGAAATATATTTCAAATGTTTTCTTCCCATCATGCCACTTAATTTGCTAATGATGTCTCTGATGTTGGTACCTTAAAAATTTCACATAATAACATCTCTCTTCTCTCTCTATGATTTCTGTGTTGTGTACTTTGCTTGAAAAGCTCTCTCATCCCAAACTTATAAAGATCTTCTATATTTTCTCCTAATATTTTTGTAGGTTTGGTTTTTAGGTTTAGATTTGAATCTCCCTAGCGTTTGTATTTTTGTGTATAGTGTGAAATGGAGATGTAACTTTACAGCTTTCTTCTAACTTGTTGTCTTCTTTATAAAATTATGGACATCCGAATGTCAATTTACTATCTAGTCTATACTTTGCACATTGATTTGCAATTCCAATGTTATCACATACTAAAGTCTCATGTATGTGGGTTTTCTATTCTGTTCCATTGACCTGGGTATTCTTGTGCGGTGTCACGTGTTTTAATTATAGGCGATGTATGGTATGTTCTGATATCTAGTAGGACAAGTATTCTATTTCATTATTCTTTTTCAAAAATTCTCAGCCATTCTTATGTATTTTTTTCTGCTAGATGGATTTAAGAAAGGAGCTCTCAAATTCTATAAAATATTCCGTTGATATTTTGGTTGCAACCCCTTTGTCTTATAGTGGAGTCTGAGGCCCTCAGAGTATCTCCTTTTCCAAGGGTGTTCATTGCTATACTCACCTCTGGGAAAAGGCAAGAGAAAGCACCATTAACTAAGAATTGGGTGGGGTGGGGCAGGGGCAGAAATCCATGAGGTACAGTTCAAAGATTGGGCAAGGGTGTCCCGGCAGTGAAGGCATGCAGGGCCTGTTCTTAAGAGGAAGTATGATGGGGAAGCCCAAGTGGAAGGCCTGGGATGGAGGTCTGGTGGAAGGGTAGTAGGTGGTTAATGTGCCGCTCATTAGCTAGATTGCCATAGCTGCGGCTGGAGCCAGGCACAGATGTTCCCAGCTGTAACTTGCCTCTCCCAGTCCCAGCAGTGACAGACGGGGGAGAACCAGCTGCCCAGGATCAGCAGCAAGAATCCTTTTGCTTATCATTTGGGCTGCTGGCTGCTCTACGGGTACATTCTGGGGAGCCTGAATTTGTGTGTGTGTGTGTGTGTGTGTGTGTGTGTGTGTGTGTGTTGAAAAGATAAGGAGGGGAGGGGGCAAGGTAGACATCAAGAGTATGTGACTGGGGCTGTCTCTGTGCCCTCCTGGTGCAAAGCTGTTTGGCTTGAGCTGCAAAAGGGGTCTTGCTTCCACTCCAGTCCAATAAGGGAAGAGTTATTTGGGTGGGGACAGCTAGTGCACACTGGGGGGGTGAAGGCCTGTGGGAGCCAGCAAATGGACCTGCAGCCCTCATTGTGGAGTGATTAGCTGGTTTATGAGATGAGGCACCTATTACGGCTGGCCTAATCCAGGATTTTCCAAGCAGCCCCTCCTATAGGATACATTATAGTTTAGTCTATTAATTCTAATTATAGGCCACTCTGTGGGAGAACTAAGAGTAGAGCCAGGACCCTAGGACCCAGAGGGAAAGTAAGCAAGTGACCCCAATCCCAGAAATAGAGGCTGCATTCCTACTGGAATAGGAAGGGTAAAGGGGTCCAGGACTAGAGGGGAGGAGGGCCTGAGGCCAGACTCCTGGAAGCTGAGGCCAAAGAGGTCAGCCTCCCATGGTTCTGTGGCTGGCTCTGCTGAGTGGTGGAAGGTGCTCTCTGGGACTCACAAAAACCTATCTCTGTTCACTAGGTTTTAGGAACACCCAAGGAGGGAAGGGACTTGGAGCAGGTTCAGATAGCTGGAATGCATGGTGTGCCTGGGCTGGGGAGGATGGAGAAGGTGCCAAGGGCTCAGGACCTCTAGTGGGGGGAGTGTTTAACTTTGGGGAGGCAAACACCCTTTAAAGAATTAGGTGAAAACTTTGGCTCTCCTCTCCATATACATATACACAATTTAGAAAATACACTTTTATGGAGTTCCCTGACCCTCTGAAGCCTATCTGTGCAACTCTATCAGAACAGATGAAACCTCAGATTGAGGTCACATCTGGTGTTTTGGTTCTTAGCCCTCAACCATCCCTGGTATGGCTCATCACCCCCAAGTTCTAAGTATTCAGCCCTCTCTCGCTGGAATAAGGAGGGAGGGAGCCAGGCGTTGAAGCGTTCTTCATGGGGTGAACCCAACCCCCCCCCAAATGTCCCATTCAGGAGGCTCTGACTCACCTCCCCTCCCCCTCCCTGAGGAGACACTTCCAGTTTTTCCTGCTCTTTTCTCTGTTCCTCCACCCACCTCGCCGCCCATTTCCCACTGGCCTGCAGCTTTGAGCCTTCCCTCCCCTGACACTTACCCCATCCTCTGGGGGATCCAGCAGCCAGCCCAGCTCTCCCTGTGCTGCGCTTGTGTCCATCAGAGTGACTGAAGTAGGGAGAAAAGGGGCCTGTTACCTCTGGGGGGGGGGGAGGCCCTACACGGTGCAACCCACATTCCTTCTCCTGGGCCCCCAGCCCCAAGGCTTCCACATCCTGTTCCTAACAGCTGCGACTTCCTGAGGTTTAGCCCAGGAAGGAGGAGTGAAGAGCTCTAGGGATTAGTCTGTCTTCCTCCAGAGTGTGAAGGGAGGAAGGCAGAGTCCGGGAAGGGCTGGGGCAAGGACTGGTCATCTGGATCTTTGGCCAAAGTCAAGGCAGGAAGTGTTGGGAGAGCAGCCACACACAAGACTTGCACCCTCTCAGCAGGGGCTGGTGCTGCCTGGGGGATCCATCCACTGCAGAACTGGAAGGGTGGATAGGCAAAAGAGAATCTCAGCCCCTGGAGGTCATAAGTGGTTAGGATGTGGACAGGGGACCTTCGAGGGGGTTCCTCGGTGGGGAGGCTCCCTTCTACTGGCAAAGGGCCTGCTCTGCCTGTGGTTGGGGGTGCGCAATGTGGGTACAAGGCATAGCTGAGCCTGGGAGGTAGCGCCAGAGAGGGTGTGCAAGCCTTCACATGGAAGGCTTGACCTGTACACCTGGGAACCCCTGCACCCCGAGTTCTAATCCATCCCCCAGCATCAGGTCCCTCTGTCCTCGGGCCTAGGATGGCATAAGGCAACTTCCCACCCCTGGCTTCATATGGTCTGGATCTCTGGGTTGGGCAACTGAGGCTGAGACCGCCTGGGAATGAGGGATCTCCATGATCCCTGGGGTGGAGGTCTGGACGCTGCCTCCCCGCAGCGGTCAGGAGCTCCCTCCCCACCGCAAGGCACAAACTGTAGGCTAGGGTGACTGACCCGGGAAAGCAGTTGTTTGGAGGGTCAAAGACCAAAGACTAGCCTGGCCAGTCGGTCGCCTGGCTGCGGGGGAAAACAAGAGCGCTGGAGAGGGGGGCGCGGAGAGGGCCTCCTCCGGAATGCCGGCTCCTGGACGAGGATGCCGGCCGAGCCCCAGAGGAGGGGGTAGGGGCGGAAGCGGGGGTCGGTACCTTCCTTGGCGCGCGCCCCCGGGGGCAGCGGGGCGCAGAGCAGCAGCAGCAGCCCAAGCCCCAGGGGCCAGCGCCACTCCATGGCGCCGGGCCGGGACCTGGGACCTCGGCCCAGATGGCTGGGTCAGGTCGCGAGGACTGGACGAGAAGGGAGGGCCGGGCGGGGGTGGGGGGCGGGGCCAGCGCCAGGGGCGGAGCCCGGCCTCACCTGGATCACCTTCTTAAAGGGACAGTAGGGCAGGAAGGAAACTTGTTAGACTGGTAATAAACTTCAAAACCGGAGGCGTCTTGACTGGAATGAGACTGCCGGCGCCGCCTAGTGAGTGAGATTAGGAATTGACTAGCCTGGTTCTAACCCTAAACCCAACCCAGTCTTGATCCAGCCTTTAACCTAATTCTACCTCTGACTTGAACTACACCTCTACCTTTCTAAAGCTCTAGCAACGTAATAGGCACCGGGGAAGGCAGGGTTTTATGCTGCAGTAGGGGAGAGTTAGATAACCATAGTGCAAGGTGGGCTACAACTCTTAGAGATGCGAGGGGGTTGAAAGAGGAAGCAAGCCCAGCCTTCAAGGCTCATTGGGTGAGTCTTCAGGGAGTAGAAGGTGCGAGCTGGGTTTTCAATGGCAGAGATTGGGAAAGGCAAGGGCCTGAGGCAGGGAGCCTCAAGGTGCACTCTGGGAGTGGTAAATGGACCAGTCTGACTGCTGGGGTATGGGATTTGTCTTGGGAGCAGGGCAGAAAGGCAGGTGTGGCCAGAGCAGGGAAGGTCTTGGTAAACAGGTTACCATGCACTTCACAGAGCAAAAGAGAGGAATCCGTGAAGGTTTCTCAGCACAAGTGTTGAGAGGGAGCAGGTCCAGCTGCTTTAGCCCTATCGGGAGACAATTCGCATCCTTCCCATCCTCTTGGAGACTGTCTTACATTATATTTAACAAATGTTTATTGACTTTCTGGTCTGCACACATCAAGCTCTGAGAGAATCAAAGAAGAGTAAGACAGCCCCTGCCCTAAACAAGCTATTGGTTGGAGGAGCGTTGAGGGCTAGGGCACAAAGCAAATGCATATGACTAAAATGACAGACAGGAGTAGACCCCAACTGAGGTGTGAAATGGGAGTGATGGTGGCTCAAAGGGGAGTGATGGGTCCACTGAGGACGGTGGAGGCTCCACTCCTAGGTCCTCTCGTTCCTATACCCCTTCCTGGCTCCATCTCATTTGGGTGAATCATTCATAGTCTTTGTATCACTTAAACTGCATGTTTCAGTCACTGTGGAGAAAGGGAGGTGGTGCATTACAGATGCATACTTTATTTTCAAAAATTAATATTTCTCAGGCTTTCTTTTTTATATAGATACATATGAGAAGAAAATGGTGTATAATTTCCTGGCCCAGACTATCCTTATTGGCATAAATAAATAAGTAAATGTAATCTGTGCTCCTTGGTTGGAAAATTCACTTTGAAGAGATAAGAGGCAAAATGGAAAGTAGAACCCTCCCTCCTTCCACCATCCAGTTCCTCTCCCCAGAGTTAACTGCCACCAATCCTGTTTTGAGATTCTCCCAGGATTTTTCTCCTAAACACACACACAGACCTGCTTTTAGAATATATACAGAGGGGCCCTGGGTTACATACACTCTGTTATGCACCAGGGGCCTCTTTCTAATGGTAAGTACTTTGGGAAGGAGGCCCAGGCTCCTGCAGGCCCACTGGGGTCAGAGCTTTGTGATTTCAGCAGGGAGGAGGAATGGGCGGGTGAAGGGTGCACAGCCAACAGAAGGGGGGAAATGGAGCAAGCTTTGGACAATTGCTGCTAGGAAATAAGCCAGACTGTGGTGAGGTAATGCATGTGTTCCTTGCTATAGTTTGTTAAAGTTATGAGACCCTTGGGACTGAAGGGGGTGGGGTGGGGGGCTGTTCCATGCAGTGAGAGGTGGTGTGGAGAGGGCTGGAAAGGAACTTAGCTTTGGTTTTAAGGTTGCTTTTCTGTCCAGGGTCGGGAAGTGATGCAGAAGGGGAACGAAAGCCCACCTTCTGTCTCCATTCATGATGGTCCCAGTTTGACAATTCCTCATTCCATTTGGCCTTCGATTTTGGCCTCTGCCCTTAACTAGCAGTGCCGCTTCATACTCCCTGGACCTTAGCTTCCTTGGACTCATGGGATCTTGGAAGCCCATTCCAGGAAAGATGGCAGGATTTGGAGTCAGAAGACGTAGGACGGCTCTATTCTGTGTCTCTGTTTCCTTAGCTATAAAATGGGATTAATCAAGCCCATTTCAGGAGCTAGATGAGATAATCAAAAGAGGAGAAAGTGCTCCCTAACAGTTAGGTACTATACAAATGCTGAGGTGGTAGGAGATGGTTAGAGGTGTGGCTTACTGAGGTTCTCCTACAGGTCTTCCAGAGAACTTCTGGGGTGGAACAATCTCAGTGACTAAGGCATCAGCTTTTTTTTTTTTTCCTCTTAAAAGCAAATTTATTGAGGGATAATTTGCATAAAATGAATTGCACCCATTTCAAGTGTACAGTTCAGTGGGTTCTGACAAAAGCATACGCCCTCATAACCACTGCCTCAGTCAAGATCCAGAACAATGTCATCACCCAGAAACGGTACCTTGTGCCCTTTGCAATCGATCCCACCGTGGCCCCAGTCTTCCCATCAGTATAGATAAGTGTCGCCCCCCTCCCCCCTTTATCCTTAGGTCCATGCATGTTCTGGGTATCAGCCGTTTGTTCCTTCTGGTTGTTGACCAGTATATTCTCTGTGTGGATGCCCTAAGACATTATTTAACACAAAAACCAAACCCAAAAGTCTTTCTCTGTTCAGCTTCCCCAGGAATTATTGGCCCCTTAACTCATAAGGCTTCTCAGAGGGACACTTGTTTTTCCTCTTAGGTGGAAAGAACCCAAGTTGTCTGGCCCTGTTCTCCTTCTGTAGTTGAGAAGGAAGGGAAGCTTGTATGTCCCTACTTCCTGGTTTGAGAAGGAAGGGAAGCTTGTATATCCCTACTTCCTGGGTTTCTGGCTTGCTCCCATAACTTGGACCTTAACACTTCCATGTTTATGTTATCCCATCCCCTGTCTGCCCTGATTCCCCCTCCCCAGCCTCACCTGGCTCTGCTGATCTGGGATAAAGGGAAATTTCACCTAACCTAGGTCAAGGCCTTGTCACGTCCATAAAGTTCTGGTTAAAACACAGCCTAATCAGCAGGGTAACGCAGTAAGCTGCCAGTAAAACTCTGAGAACATTAGTGCAAATTGGTTATCAAATGAGTATTAGATCCTTAGCAGGGGCCTGTGTAGATGGAACCAAACAGCTTTGTTCTGGCTCTTTTGGGCTGGCCTGCACTTGTAGGCAGCATAGTGCAGGAGACTGTGTGGGCAGTGGGAAGTGAAAGAACAGCCTTCTCTGAATGTGTTCTTGTGAATTCCGTACATCTTTGATCACAAGACTAATTTGGTCCTTCCCTTTCGTTCGCTTCTGAGCTCTTACCTATCTGTTCTCTGATCCTGGTTTACCATCAGGCAACAGGGGTGGGGATAATCATAGTTACCATTTATTACTGCACCTACGCATGCTGCCAGGGCACTTCACATACATTATTTCATTTACTTCTCACACCAACCCTTTGAAGAAGGTATTATTAGTTCTATTTTATAGATGGAAAAACCTGAGGCACAGGGAATTTAAGTTACTTTAGTTCAAAGTCACTCAGTTGCAGAATCAGGATTTGAATCCAGGTCTATCCGACTCTGGGGTCTAAGAGGTAGGCAACACCTAAATTTTGTTTTCCTACCTCCTTACCTTCGTCTCTCCTGGGTTAAAACAGCATGCATTAGATTTGCCTGTTTTCAAGCTTTAAAATTGGAATCGTGATATGCATTCTTTGGTATCTGAGTTCTTTCATTTACTCTTATCTTTGTGTGATTTATTTATGCAGTTGTGGGCTAACTCACTGCTGTATGATATTCTCTGGTATAAAGAACACCTTATTTTTAAAGATTTCTTTAGTCTTGATTAAACTTTCTACACTTGAACTGTCACACCGGGTGACTCCCAGAGTTTATGTGGCTGGCTGGTCTGGGTATCTCTGAAAGGGGCTTGATCTTTCCAAAAGGTAATTCTGGTTTTTGTTTTTTTTTAAAGATTTGATTTATTCGACAGAGAGAGACCCTCAGAGAGAGGGAACACAAGCAGGGGGAGTGGGAGAGGGAGAAGCAGGCCTCTCACTGTGCAGGGAGCCTGATGCGGGGCTCAATCCCAGAACCCTGGGATCATGACCTGAGCTGAAGGCAGCTGCTTAATGATTGAGCCACCTAGGCGCCTAGTAATTCTGTTTTTGAAGGAGATTTCTTGCTAGCCCCATGATTCCTAAATTGATTAAATCTATACAGAGGCAGCCTGTGAGCAATGCCACTGCCTGGTTATCGCCCTCTCCCTCCCCTGTACCTTTGTCTGTCTCTCCCACCTCCCATTTCACTTTGATAAGAGGAAAGCTCCTGACTTAAGTAGTTGTAATCTTCATACCAGGAGTAGGACTGTTTTGAGACAGAGGCCATTTGGATTTTTTTTTTCTTGAGATTTCAGGAGCAAAAATATCAATTAGAAAGTCCTACCATTGTGACTGAATAGCCATGTGACCTTGGGGAAATCACCTGTCTTGAATCTCAGATTCCTCCTCTAAAAAATGGGGGAAAGGGTGATAGGATGTTGGTCCTAAGCATCTATAGCACTGTGGATGAGATGGGTACCAACAGGATAAAGGACGCAAGCAGATGCTTCTGCTTCTGCTTTCCTTTTTGTGTCCTCCTGTACAGGGTTATTTGCAAGATAGATTTGGAGAATCAGGGAATAATAATAAGTCTGCTGAAGGAAGGAGGAGACTAAGTAGTGTCAGCCCCTAAATTATAAGGGATGTTTGCTTGAAGCTCAGACCTCAAGAAGAGGAAAGAGAAGAATAAAGCAAGAGCTAAGAGAAATTACTCTTGATGCATTTAGATTATGAGGCCATTATGGGACTAAATATGACACTAACACTTTCAGAAGATATTGCAGTTCTGCCTGCTCTTGTTTTTCTTAAGTTTCTGTTTCCCTTTGCAATATTAGAATCCTCCCAAGCATTTCATTTGTTTTAGAGGCAAGAAGGTAGTAAAAAACCATGACCTTGTGCCCCATTCTAGCATGGGCCCTAGAAGAGAGGAAACTCAAGATGGAGGGTGGGTGGTAGCCTCCACAAAAGAGATGGGGCTCTTTCTGGCGCTGATGGAGATACATGGCGGTGTGAAGTGGGAACTCACTTGGGGTTCTGCCTTCCATCCGAGTGCATATTTAGGTATGGGCTTTCCCTCAACATCTTCCTCATCCCCCATTCTTTTTCTAATTTTTTATTTTAAAAAATTTAAATTTAAAAAATTTTAAAAAATAAAACCAATTTGCGGTCTGTCCTGTTATTTCATTGATTTCTAGAGTAGTGACACTCCAGTCATGGAGTGGTCAGTAGTAAAGGGGCTGTGACTCAGAATTCCTTATACTAGTATTTGTGTGTGTCTCATGAGAATTCCTGTGCTTCTACCTTAACTTGTTTGCTTGACTGCCTCAGAAGATAATATTGCTACCCTGAGAAGTTAATACGCTCCATTAATGCTTAGGCAGGTAGAAGGGAGGGAGAGAACAAATGTGTCTCAGTGAACTGGGGCACGTCAGAAATTTAATAAGAACAAGTTGAGACAAGTGTTAAATACCAGAATCCCCCAGGAGAAGAGTGAGAGCTTGGTCCTTGTCGAAATGTTTACTGGTTAGACCACAGGAAGAGAACAGGGAGTAGTAGACTACCTATGTTGTAAAGTCAATTTTTGTTTAGCTAGTATGAGAGAGGAAAGGGCTGAAACAAACTGTCAGCTTTGTCTTCCGGATTGGGACAACAAAGTTTATTTGAAAAACTTACAATTTTATTGCTAGCCTAGGCTGGAAGTTCTGGGAAACTAACCTCTAGAGAGGGCTGGAATGTAGATTGGTACAACCCACGCTTTCAGTTTTAAGCTGCTGGTCCTGTGGTCCAGAGGTAATACTACCTTGTTGTCTTATAAAAGAAGTATTTGATAAGTATGGACCTTATTAATTGGGCATATTTGATTCCTTTTAAATTCTGCTTTGAATAAGTTTTTAATAAAAGAGATTTTAATAGGGCAATCCATACTTTTTTCGAAGTACCAGTTAGAAAGTTACTGTTATAAATATATACACACAGAAACATGCATGTTTGAACATACAGCTACAACCACCTCTGTTAAGAAATATCCAGGCCAAGGGTCATAAAATCTGAGCGCCACCTGGTGAGGAGAAGTAGGTATCTGCAGCTGTATCTTCAGGTATGCTATCAATAGCTAATTTACCCCGTATAAAATCTTAGAATAGCATGGGAATAATTATCGACATAATATGAAAGAGTGATTTTCATTATTATGAAAATGGGTAGGTTATAGGCTAGAAAGTAGTTTTCGGAGCTTGACTGTGTCATCCCAGCAGTGATAGCCTCTGAAGGGAGGGAGGGAAGGAGGGGTTTGTCATGGCCTAATGAGGGCTTGTCCTACCTTCTTGCATCAGTTCAGTTCTTGCTAATCCAGAACTGAAGCAAGATAGTAAGATCCAAGTTGCCTAGGAAGTGCTGGCTGGAGGAGAGGACAGTCATTATTTGCAATGCATCCATCAGGTACAAGGTGGAGAGAGATGCTTCTCTACTCCCTTTCAGTCCTCTTATCCTGACGCTGGGCAGAGAATCCATGAAGAAAGAATGGCAATAGTGTTTCTCTTTTTTCTTCTTTCTTTCCCTCTCTTGCCCTTCCTACTCCTCCCTCCCTCTCTTCTTTCTATTTTTTAAAAATAATTCTCTGGAAGCGTGTCTCATTATACCAAAATCAAAACCTGTACTTATTGTACTTGGTGTTTAATTTACTTAAAACTATTTTTTAACTCAGAATTTTTTTATTAAATTTTTAAATAAACATATAATGTATTTTTCCCCCATGAGTACAGGTCTGTGAATCACCAGGTTTACACACTTCACAGCACTCATCATAGCACATACCCTTCCCAATGTCCATAATCCCACCCCCCTCCCCCGGCCCTCCTCCCCCCAGCAACCCTCAGTTTGTTTTGTGAGATTAAGAGTCACTTATGGTTTGTCTCCCTCCCGATCCCATCTTGTTTCATTTATTCTTTTCCTAACCCCCAAACCCTCACGTTGCATCTCCCCTTCCTCATATCAGGGAGATCATATGATAGTTGTCTTTCTCCGATTGACTTATTTCACTAAGCATAATACCCTCTAGTTCCATCCACCTCGTCGCAAATGGCAAGATTTCATTTCTTTTGATGGCTGCATAGTATTCCATTGTGTATATATACCACATCTTCATTATCCATTCATCTGTTAATGGACATCTAGGTTCTTTCCATAAGTTGGCTATTGTGTACATTGCTGCTATAAACATTCGGGTGCACGTGCCCCTTTGGATCACTACGTTTGTATCTTTAGGGTAAATACCCAGTAGTGCAATTGCTGGGTCATAGGGTAGTTCTATTTCCAACTTTTTGAGGACCCTCCATGCTGTTTTCCAGAATGGTTGCACCAGCTTGCATTCCCACCAACAGTGTAGGAGGGTTCCCCTTTCTCTGCATCCTCACCAGCATCTGTCATTTCCTGACCATTTAATTTTAGCCATTCTGACTGGTGTGAGGTGGTATCTCATTGTGGTTTTGATTTGTATTTCCCTGATGCCATTAACTCAGAATTTATTTTTACTTAATAATGCTCAAGACACTTAAAAAAATTCCAAAAGTCCAAAGATGCCCAGATTTTATTGAAGATGATACTGAGGTGGTGTTGGTTTCTCTGTTGCTAAAGCCTCAATTTGATCCTGGTTAATTATATGCCCCAATAATTCTTCTGGTTGGGCAGGGAGAAAGTTTCTATTTGTTTTTGAGAGGTACTGAGGGTTAGTGGAAAGGAGGTTTGGGAGCCTTTGGATTCAGATTGATTTGGAATGGAATTCTGGGTTTCTGCCTCCTAGGAGCAGGAGTGTGGCCATTTTTCTTACCTCTCTGAGACTTAGGCTTCCTCTCATGCAAGCAGTTCATTTACCTTTTGGGAGTACCTCCGTGTGTGTGTGTGTGTGTGTGTGTGTGTGTGTGTGTGTGGTGTGGTGTGGACCCAAGTGGAAGGTAGCTCCCACAAGCCTTCAGGTGGAGGTGGAAGCAGACAGCCACGTGGATACAGGAACAATATCCTGTCAAAGGAAAAGGTAGCCTTTGTGTTGGGCCACAAGTAGAATGAAGTAGAAAGACTTCAGTAGAGCAGTTTATTCATTCATCCCACAAAAATGTATTCAGCCTCTACTGTGAGTGAGGCACTGTTCCAGTTGTTGGGATATACCTGTAAGCAGGGAAAACAAACAAAAAAGACCTGTCCTCACTGAGTTTACATTTCAGGGGGAGGAACCAGGCAGTACCCAAATAAATGTGTTTTTCAGATGGTAAGAAATACTGGGAGAACAACTGAAACCGGGAAGGGGGTCGGGTTTATGCGAGATGGTCTCTATTTGATATAGATGAGGTAAGTTTGGGGCAGAGAATTTAAGGAGAGGAAGCAATGCGCCATACAGATTCAGACTGGAGGGAAGGACAGCCCAGGCAGAAAACAGCTCAAGGCCCTGGACACATGTGTGCAGAGGTTCAGCGAAAGGTGAGGAGACCAGTGTTTCAGATCAGAGCAAGCAACAGGGAGAATGGGATTAGAGAGGTCCTGGGAGAGGATCTGCACACACGACATTCTAAGTCATTTAAAAGACATTTTGGCTTTTCGTTTGAGTGAGTTGGGGACCCTTAGCAGGAGTCAGTCAAAGAAGATGCATGCTCTGCCTGAGCTCTTTTAGGGGCTTCTGGCTAGTGTGCAGAGAACAGATCGAGGTGGGGTGGGGGCAGAGCAGGGACAAGTTAGGGGTCTCAGTCTTGGCCCCTGGGAGAGATGGGAGGGCTTGAAGCAGAGTACTCTGGAGGGTTCAGGAGAGGGCAGGAGTCATAGTGCAGCAAACATTGTTTTATACCAGGCAGGCAGCAGCCATTTGACTTTAGAGTGGGAAGATGGCTTGATCAGGAAATGTCAGGCTTCCTGTTGTGATAGGCTTGCTTGTGGTGAAGAGGAAGAGACGGGAGATAAATTCTACATGGCAGGGTAGAATTGGCCTTGATGATGTGTAGCAAAAGTTTTGAGCATTGGAGCGCAGGATCAGATGAGGGTTTGAGCTCTGGTGGATAACAGAGGAGAGACTGTAGGTACAAGGGGAAGAGGGAAGCAAAGATAATGGTCCAGATAATGTGGTGTATCTCCCAATCATATGGGGGCCCCCCAAATGTGGGGTGACGGATCAGGTGGAAGCCGGTGGGGCAGGTGGTAAGAGATTCATCTAAGGCAGAACTAAGGAGATAGTACTTAATATAATACCTCAGAGAAGTGGAGGGCAGGACTCCAGTGGAGAGACTGTGAGGTAGTGGTGAGGGGCCATAGTCATAGGGCAGATGTATAGGAGATGTATGGAATTTCCCCTTTTTTGATAATCTCAGGAACGGCACCTGGTTGTAATTGGTCAGTTAGGGTGGCTCTTTCGAGGTGGGTACCTTCATGAGCCTGTTTGCATTCAACTGGGAGTCGCTGTGGTCCCTTTTGCCTTGGTCAGGTTTTCAGTGCTCACACCTGTTACCTAAATGTGGCCTCTACAGGTAAGAAATAATAAGAGTTCAAACTTGGGCAGGGAGTGGAAAGGATATGGGAGTGACATTTTACTCATGGAATAATAGGGTGTGTTGGCCAGTTAGATGGGGAGGTGAGGGAAGTCCACTAATTCATGTAGACTCATATTGGTGAGAGTCATATTTTTTATTTTGGAAAACCATATCTCTATGGAAGTAGGTGTGCTGGGAGGAATTTCTGGCCTCTGGAAAATGCTTTAGAGATGATGATGAATCAGTATGATATTGCCATACCTGGTAAGAAATATATATTTGGTCTCAGTCCCTTTTCTGGCACAGAACTCTTAAAAACATTGGAGTATCCTGTGCTGAGAGTGGGGAAGGTATCTTTTGTCATGTTAATGAGTGACTTTTGGAAAGCTCCTAGTTCACCATAGGAAGGGCTTGTAGCTAGGGGAATGAAAGGAATCCCTGATAAGAGGGTCAAAACTTTCAGTCCCACCCTGACCTCCAGGGAGGGGAGTGAGGCTGGAGGTTGAATCAGTCACCAGTGGTCGGTGACTCAATCAATCGTGACTGTACAATGAAGCCCCCATTAAAAACCTAAAATAAAGGCCTTTGAGAGCTTCCAGGTTGGTGAATGAGTGGAGATGCCAGAAAGTGGTATGTCCAGAGACAGTGTGGAAGCTCTGTGCCCCTTCCCACATACCCTACCTATGCATCTCTTCCAGCTGGCTGTTCCTGAGTTATATCCATTTACAATAAACTGATAATCTACTAAGTAAACCCTTTTCCTCAGTTTTTTTTTTCCCTTTTTATTAATTTTTTCAGCGTAACAGTATTCATTCTTTTTGCACAACACCCAGTGCTCCATGCAAAACGTGCCCTCCCCATCACCCACCACCTGTTCCCCCAACCTCCCACCCCTGACCCTTCAAAACCCTCAGGTTGTTTTTCAGAGTCCATAGTCTCTCATGGTTCGCCTCCCCTCCCCAATGTCCATAGCCCGCTCCCCCTCTCCCAATCCCACCTCCCCCCAGCAACCCCCAGTTTGTTTTGTGAGATTAAGAGTCATTTATGGTTTGTCTCCCTCCCAATCCCATCTTGTTTCATTTATTCTTCTCCTATCCCCCTACCCCCCCATGTTGCTTCTCCATGTCCTCATATCAGGGAGATCATATGATAGTTGTCTTTCTCCGATTGACTTATTTCACTAAGCATGATACGCTCTAGTTCCATCCACGTCGTCGCAAATGGCAAGATTTCATTTCTTTTGATGGCTGCATAGTATTCCATTGTGTATATATACCACATCTTCTTGATCCATTCATCTGTTGATGGACATCTAGGTTCTTTCCATAGTCTGGCTATTGTAGACATTGCTGCTATAAACATTCGGGTACACGTGCCCCTTCGGATCACTATGTTTGTATCTTTAGGGTAAATACCCAGTAGTGCAATTGCTGGGTCATAGGGTAGTTCTATTTTCAACATTTTGAGGAACCTCCATGCTGTTTGCCAGAGTGGTTGGACCAGCTTGCATTCCCACCAACAGTGGAGGAGGGTTCCCCTTTCTCCACATCCTCTCCAGCATCTGTCATTTCCTGACTTGTTAATTTTAGCCATTCTGACTGGTGTGAGGTGATATCTCATTGTGGTTTTGATTTGTATTTCCCTGATGCCGAGTGACGTGGAGCACTTTTTCATGTGTCTGTTGGCCATCTGGATGTCTTCTTTGCAGAAATGTCTGTTCATGTCCTCTGCCCATTTCTTGATTGGATTGTTTGTTCTTTGGGTGTTGAGTTTGCTAAGTTCCTTATAGATTTTGGATACTAGCCCTTTATCTGATATGTCGTTTGCAAATATCTTCTCCCATTCTGTCAGCTGTCTTTTGGTTTTGTGAACTGTTTCCTTTGCTGTGCAAAAGCTTTTGATCTTGATGAAATCCCAATAGTTCATTTTCGCCCTTGCTTCCCTTGCCTTTGCCGTTGTTCCTAGGAAGATGTTGCTGCGGCTGAGGTCGAAGAGGTTGCTGCCTGCGTTCTCCTCAAGGATTTTGATGGATTCCTTTCTCACATTGAGGTCCTTCATCCATTTGGAGTCTATTTTCGTGTGTGGTGTAAGGAAGTGGTCCAATTTCATTTTTCTGCATGTGGCTGTCCAATTTTCCCAGCACCATTTATTGAAGAGGCTGTCTTTTTTCCATTGGACATTCTTTCCTGCTTTGTCGAAGATTAGTTGACCATAGAGTTGAGGGTCGATTTCTGGGCTCTCTATTCTGTTCCACTGGTCTATGTGTCTGTTTTTGTGCCAGTACCATGCTGTCTTGATGATGACAGCTTTGTAATAGAGCTTGAAGTCCGGAATTGTGATGCCACCAACTTTGGCTTTGTTCTTCAATATTCCTTTGGCTATTCGAGGTCTTTTCTGGTTCCATATAAATTTTAGGATTATTTGTTCCATTTCTTTGAAAAAAATGGATGGTATTTTGATAGGGATTGCATTAAATGTGTAGATTGCTTTAGGTAGCATAGACATTTTCACAATATTTATTCTTCCAATCCAGGAGCATGGAACATTTTTCCATTTTTTTGTGTCTTCCTCAATTTCTTTCATGAGTACTTTATAATTTTCTGTGTATAGATTCTTAGTCTCTTTGGTTAGGTTTATTCCTAGGTATCTTATAGTTTTGGGTACAATTGTGAATGGGATTGACTCCTTAATTTCTCTTTCTTCAGTCTTGTTGTTGGTGTACAGAATGCAACTGATTTCTGTGCATTGATTTTATATCCTGACACTTTACTGAATTCCTGTACAAGTTCTAGCAGTTTTGGAGTGGAGTCTTTTGGGTTTTCCACATATAGTATCATATCATCTGCGAAGAGTGATAGTTTGACTTCCCGCCTCGGGCAAAGACACTTGAGAGTCACTACAACAGGCCCCTCCCCCAGAAGATCAACAAAATATCCAGCCAGGACGAAGTTCATCTATCAAGGAGAAAGCAGATTCAATTCCTAAGACAGCAGAGCAATTCCAGAGGAGGAGAAAGCAAAGCACGGAACTCATGGCTTTCTCCCCATGATTCTTTAGTCTTGCGGCTACTTCAATTTTTTTTTCTTTTTTCAATTTTTTATTTTTTTTTCTTTTTTCAATTTTTTTTTTCTTTTTTCTTTTTTCTTCTTCTGCTAAATTTTTTTAAAAACTTTTACCCTTTTCTTTTTTAACGTTTTTTGACTAGTTCATCTAAATATATATATTTTTTCTTTCTTTTTTATATTTTTTTATTTGTTTTTTAAATTTTTTTTTTTCTTTTTTTTTTCAGAACCTGTTTTTTATCCCCTTCCCCCCCCCCCCACAATTTGGGGTCTCTTCTGATTTGGTTACAGCGCATTTTTCCGGGGTCTTTGCCACCCTATTAGTAGTTTATTTGCTCCTTCATATCCTCTTATCTGGACAAAATGACAAGGCGGAAAAAATCACCACAAACAAAAGAACAAGAGACAGTACCGAAGGCTAGGGACCTAATCAACACAGACATTGGTACTATGTCAGATCAAGAGTTCAGAATGATGATTCTGAACATTCTAGCCGGGCTCGAAAAAGGCATGGAAGATATTAGAGAAACCCTCTCTGGAGATATTAAAGCCCTTTCTGGAGAAATTAAAGAACTAAAGTCTAACCAAGTTGAAATCAAAAAAGCTATTAATGAGGTGCAATCAAAAATGGAGGCTCTCACTGCTAGGATCAATGAGGCAGAAGAAAGAATTAGTGATATAGAAGACCAAATGACAGAGAATAAGGAAGCCGAGCAAAAGAGGGACAAACAGCTACTGGACCATGAGGGGAGAATTTGAGAGATAAGTGACACCATAAGACGAAACAACATTAGAATAATTGGGATTCCAGAAGAAGAAGAAACAGAGAGGGGAGCAGAGGGTCTATTGGAGAGAATCATTGGAGAGAATTTCCCTAATATGGCAAAGGGAACAAGCATTAAAATCCAGGAGATGCAGAGAACCCCCCTCAAAGTCAACAAGAATAGGTCCACACCCCGTCACCTAATAGTAAAATTTTCCTCAGTTTTTTGAGGCATCCTCTGAGGAGGGGCATGATAATTCCTAATTTACAGCCAGTCTGTCAGGAGCACAGGTGAAAATTTGGACTTGCTTTGGCATCTGAAGTGGGGGACAGTCTAGTGGGACTGAGTGAGTAACCTGTGGGATCTGACACTATTTCTGGGTAGATAGTGTCAAAATTGAATGGAAAGACCCCCCCCCTCAGCTGTTACAGACTTTTGTGGTGTGGGGAAAAAGCCCACCCATCAGAGTTGGGTACAGAATTGTAGCTTGAATTGGAATGGTTAACCAGGATTTTGTCTGGTGGAGTGGGGTGTGTGGCTGGGGAGACTGGGAAAAGGAGTTGTCAGTGGCAGGTGAGAGGCAGGGAACCAGAGAGGCCAGGCAGAAACTAGTTTGAAAGAGGACAAGAGAAGAAATCATGACATGGAACGTGCCTTCCAGAGTAGAACGTTGATGAAAAATGGCCCCGATACTTGAAGGGGACATTTGTGAAGATCGGCAGTGAAGTACCACATGGGATGTAGCGTTCTTCTCTCTCCCCATGGAAACTAAGTCATTATGTGGGGCCTTTAGACTCAGATTCTTGGTTTTCTTGGGAGTGTAGGATGCCAAGGACAGTCCCCCATGATCAGGTCAATCTTTTTGTTTGCTCTGCTGCTTGGTAAGAGAATGAAACTTGAAAATTTCAACTATGCTGATATTTTTCTTTTTCTATATTTAATATGTTCTATTCCTACCTTCTCCTCTTTTAAGCCCCATGTTTTCCTCTGTGCTCCTGCCCTGTGACGTAGGTTTTGCTTTGTATCTCTCCAGTTTTGCTTTATATCTCTCCACAGTCTAGCTGGACTGAAGATAAAGGTCACTGTCTGCCTTGCCTTTGCTCTCCAGCTCTCTCTCTGGGTGCCAGGATCTTCAAAGTCCTCCCTGTGGGTCTGGCTTTTTGCCCAAAGATGGTATTTGTTTGGAAGAGATGCAAGTTTACTCAGTTCTTCACTTGCCTTTCATTTCCTGGTGAGGATTTGTTGTGGTTCCCTCTTCCTTTATCAATTTTCCAGCTTGAAATACATCTCTTGCTGTCATTTTGCAGTTCTCAGAACCAAAGCGAAAACCAATAGATTAAGAGAAAAATGGCATTAATTTTGTCATTACTGAGACTATTGTCACGTTTATCACTGAATCTTGTGGAAGCATGGAATTGTAACTAGTCTGTGGGAATAGTGGGGAACAAGCATAATTATTATCCAGAAACTCTTGGTCCCTAAGGAGTTGAGAGTTTGACACCAAGAACCATGGATATAGTCACATGCAATCAAGTGAAAAATGTCCTGATTTAATTAGGTAATCGTAACTTCCTTCTGTCTTTGATCCCCCATCCTTTACTAGCTAGAACACCCTTGGCAAGTCTTTTGAGCTCTCCTGGCTTCGAGTAGGGGTGATAAGATCTTCCCTGAATGGGCAGGACCACATGATCTCCTAAAGGCCCCTCTTTTAGTAAGATCTTCAGTTCTGTGAATACTATTAGGTCCCAGAAACAAGGTCAGAATCAATCCAGCATAATTTCAGAATTCCTACTCTTCATAGAAGAGGTTGGAGATAAGGCAATCCTAAAGAAATAAGACCATATGTAAGTCTGAACACAGGTCGTTAACATTGCCACGTAGGAAAGTGGTAGTGGCGGTGGCTTCTGCACACGTCTCCAGATCTTGTGTCGACTGCCACAGAACACTGCTCTTGTCATCAGGGAAGCTTCTTTGGCCATCCTGGCGCAGAGCTACCTGTCTAAAGCATGTCTCCCGAGGGGAAAGAATTTCTGTGCAATTGACGACTTAAAGGCTTGATTTTCTAAGGTTGAGGGAAAGAGCATGTTCCTTGGAGGTGGGACTGCTCCTCTAAGTGTGGGGCCGCAGGACATAGGTGGTGATATGAGGACATGGGCAGGCGGACCAGTGGCCAGGATGGACAACGACAGCGGGGAGCCTGACAGCTGCGGGAGCAGAACCCTGCACAGCTGTGTGGGGGCGAGGAGGCCCATGGCGGGAGGGGGAGTGGAGATGTACAGACCAGACTGGCAGGGCACACAGAACCTAGTGCCATTGAGATGCGTCATTTGACCCCCAGGCTGTTGCAACCTGGGGAAATAGCTGTTACTACTACAGACAAATATGTTTTTTCTGTTAAGAACATCTTCCAAACTGGGCTATGTGAATGTACTGCTCTGTTGACGTAGGTGCCTCATCAGAAGGTAAGTTCCAGATTTTTTTGTTGTACTTACTATTGATAGTGGGCCCAATGAACTTTGGAGGGGGGCAGTTTTTGCTGACCATAACCCCCCACCACAAGATCATTCTGATTCAGTCACGCGGGATCATGGGATAGGTGCCTGCTTCTTTGGAGTGCATCAAGCCCTCTACCCTACCGTGATGAAAGAAGGCTCAGGACTTCTTCCCAATCCTCCTCTGATGCTCCTGCCCCTTCTTGTTCTGTGTCTGGGGTGTCCTAATGCTTAATCTAGTCTTGGTCTTGTGCAGCAGGAGGGAGCCCAGTCTGACTCAGTCCTACCTCAATGGCTGCATGAAATTGGCTTTTCTATACTGGGTGAAGGTTTAGGACATTCCTGATGACTAATGACGATAATGCAGTGTCATTCCCTGGAGTGGCAAACCTTTGATTAAAAGGTGAGACCCAAGTCATAGCTTTCCTATCTCTTGTGCAGAAGGATGCAGTAATCCAGGTATGGCCGACCAAAGCTGAGGGGGTCAGGGCACTGCAGAATGGGGTCAGAGAGCTCTGAGACTGCCTGCCACCTGGGAGGTCCCTCTAGCAGGAGAGGCTACTGCTGCAGGGGCCACACCAAAATTCAGGCAAGGAACATAGGAGTGACAACTGTGAGAACATGGCCAGAGCTTTTCTCCCCCTGGCACTTCTTTTCAAAATTTTTATTTTAGCACTTTTTAGTTATGTTGCAGATGTTTGCATTCATTTTCTGTGTACGCATTCAAGCATCACAAATAAAATGGAAACCCACCTTGACTACCATTCCTGATTCTATCCCCTTGTTATTGGCTCATTTTGTAAACTTTCAGACATTTCTTCCGTGCATTTTTCTCTCTATACATGTTTATCATCATACATGGTTTTATGATTTTGTGTGTATATCTTTATATAAATTGGTATTACCTATATATGCTCTATATGTTTCCCTGAAATAGTTTCCTTCACTTAACTGTCTTAGAGATTTCTCCGTATCAGCTTATATAGATTCAGCTAATCCTTTAACTCTTGCAGATTATTCCATAGTATAATGTATCACTTTATATAATTAAAGATACTCCATCTGAATCAATGCCCCCTTTCTTATAAAATATTGGGAAATATCTCCTATATTATCCTGAAATGAAATTCATAAATAAGATGGCTTACTTAAAATATGACTTAAAATCTATACAGCCCTTTAAGTGCAGTATAATGATATAAAGAAGAGCAATTTATAATAAGAGAATATGTTATTTTGATGTATAAATGACTCATGCACATTGCCACAGATGACATCATAAAGTAGACAGATGCTTGCACCAAGTGTGGACTTAAGGGATGGCTACAGCCCCACATGAAGACAGATTTAGGTGTAATTGTTGCTGATTTAAATACTTGGGATGATGTTGTTATCGATTTCAGGATTTCTCTGAGATGATGAACAACTTGTGGCAAAGATTCAAACTTCACAAAATTCCGATGTGTCAGTTTATTTGGTGGTTCCATTCTTAAAAGACTCATTGCATATTAAAGCTGTGCAAAAATTACTTTGTGTTTATATATAGCTCTGTTAAATTCTTGGCTCAGATGTTCTTCACCTGCAGGGCTATCTGGCAGGACACCCAAAGTCCTTGCTGGCTGGGAAAATTCTTCACTGTGCAGGATACATCATGGCCTCCCACCAATAAATGCCCATAGTAACCCCAAAGATGGTACAAATCTAAACACCCACATAAATTTTCTAAGTATCTTTCAGAGAGGGTTACACTGTCCTCATTAAGAACCGCTGATCTGAGGATATTTATGCTTTTTTCCCCTCTGGATTTTGGCTATTATAAACAGAGCAGCAAAGAATATCCTTATATATGCCTCCTTATGCACATGTCAGAACAGTTCTTCAGGGAAACATAAATCCTCAAAGTCATTTCAACCAAGGTGCTCTCACATGTCATCAGGGGCATGAAGCAGGGCTTCTCTAGAGGATGCCTATTTCTATTCCACATTTCTTCTCTTTTCCAGGTGTTTTCCAGACCTGGGTCAGAGCAAGTTCCAGTTCACGGAAAGCTCAGAGTCATGCCTTCCTTTCTGTCTTGGGGAATGCAGCCCTCCTCTGAGGTGGGTCATTCTTACCTGTCCATCTAAGGTAGGTGGTGCATTCATGATATCAAAGAGCCCGCCTTCCTCTTCCACAGAGGCTGTCCTCAGTGAGGGTGACTCCTCTGCCATAATGTACCCCACAATTTCTACTGTGAGATGTGATCTCTGGTGGGATGCCCTGCTGGTGGGGATGCCACTACTTGCCAAAATGTCAAGTTCAGAATAGGAGTAAAATATCAGAAACTATTAGGTTGATTTTTTAAAATAATGAAGTATCTTAATTGTGCATGTTGAAAATTATGAGTACCTTGAAGGTGTTTCTTGGAGAGCTGGTGAAGTTGGACTTGTTCCCACAGAGACTGATGAGAAAAAAGAGGTAGAGGTTCCCAAAGAGTGACTGGGAACAAGAAAGAAGGGTTAGAGATGTGGACTCTCAGGCTGGCAGGAAACTTGGAGCACATTTAGTCTGATTTTTGGTGCCCTTTCCACGAGCAAGACCCTTTCAAAAGCTTCAGATGCAGCAGGTACTACTGCTTTATATCCTAAGAAAAAGAAGCAGGATTCCAAAAAATTACAGAGAAGCCATGAAAAGAGTTGAGATTTGTTCATAAATGAGGAATAGAAAAGGCAATTTTTTGTAAACGAGGAAAGACTTTGGAGCAGGAATGTCATGGGAATAAGTTTCCCTTCAGAAAAGGAAACCAGTAGACTGATAGCAAGGAGTTTCCTTTGTGCTTCTTTTGCTTTGTCTCCATTATCTTTCCTGAGCTGTGGCTCTTTTTCTCAATCAGAATTATATAGGACTTAGCCATGGACACAAATATTTTTATATATATTGCCTCATCTAACGTTCACAGAGTTGCAAGTATTTATGACTGCAATCGTACACACCCACGTGGAAAAGACCTATAATCATAGGTTATAGGTTGAGAAAGTGACAGAAATAAAACCCAACCCCAGGGCTTCCAAATCTACATCATATGCCCTTTACAATAAACCAGCTCTAAATGAATATGAATTCGTAGAATGTTACGATGAACATTGTGTTTTTATAGCTTTCTTGGGAATGTCACGATATTTTCTCAGATTCTCTACTGTTTGTCTGCTTGGGTGTCTTTACGCATTGTCCCCTGGTGGTAGATAAGAAATATTATGGGGAAGATGAGAAACAGGAATATAATAAGACACTTGTTCATTATTCCAAACAGCAATCTTGGTTCCGAAATTTGAGACTGGGTTACTGAGAAACAGCAAGGAGATAAAGCTGGTTTCTTTTGGTCCCACCAGGCGCTGGGTCACATGTGGCATATGGCATCCCAGTCTTCCGTTCAGGGCAAAGGCAGAATGGCAACAGCTTCATTGTATTTTCCTGAGGAAAAACACAGAGGTACAGACAGTGTATCTAGTACTAAAGAGCGAAATCTGGAGCACATATGGCAGGAATAAGATTAAATGAGAAAATGATGTATGCAAATGTGCTTAGCAAAATGCCAGCTACAATTAGGTTTTCAGTGAATGTTGGTTCAATTTGAGATTGTATTTCTTTCCTAGAGCTCCCTACTTAATGCCTTGTGATTAAAAACAAAAACAAAAACAAACAAAAACTCTCCTCTGATTTTTATTACCATGGTCTGATGGGGGAAAATGAACCAGTCTACCTACCAATCTACCTACCTGGGAGCCCAGTACCCAGTCCCTACTGGGTTCACACTCCCTCACCCAGTGTTCCTGCAGCCATTCTGCAATTCTTCCCTTGGGTTACTCAGTTGGAAACTTGACCACGGCAGCCCACTGAAGTCCCTCTATTGCTTTCATTTTTGCACATGCAGACAAAATGATGGGAGCTCTCTGAGGGGATCGTCAGGAGTCACTGGATGATTGGGAATGCATTTTTAAACTCCTTTATTGAGTTTAAGAGGAAACACTTAAGCTCTCACATCATGGTGGGAACACAGTGGATGCTGTGTTCTTCTTTTGCCCCTTTATGTTATCCCCCAGTTCCCAGGACTGTCACACCATTAAGCATGGTCAGCACATTTTGGCCTCATCCTAGGAAATGTTTCATAATATGCTATCACCAACACTCCCTCCTGTCTCATGCCTCCTTCACCCCCTGTGCCTCCAGAGAGGTGTATGATGAATGGTGGATGGGGGCTGTTTGAGGATCCCAGGAGGGACAAGATGGAGGGGTGTGAAGAGAAAAAAAGTTAGGAGAACAATCACCATTTCAACAATGGAAAATCTTAGATTATGATTTTTTTTAGCAGAATGATTAAGCCATTTTAGAAACATGACTCATATATTGACTTCTGCCCTTTCTTCCTCCAAATGATTATGAAAAACACATACTTGGAAGATTTTAATAAGATTATGAGTAATATTAGATCATTATAATTCCTGTTTATGGAGGATAGCAGTCCAATACTTAATTGCAAGAGGAAAATGAATCCATGTTTCTAGGAAGCACTGCTATTTACAAAAACCAAGGAGGAATAATTTGGCTACATTTGCTTCTAGCTCTCTCCTTGTTGTCTTTTCTAATTTTTTTTCTTAAGATTTTATCACACTTATATATACATCTAGTTTAAAGAACTAGATATTTCTACCAGTTTGTTTTGAAGAACAGTGGTTCTTGTTCCCATTCTCTAACAATCTCCTCTTTCCCAAAGCTACTGTTTTCACTGCCTCTGTGTGTGTGTGTGTGTGTGTGTGTGTGTGTGTGTGTGTGTGTGTGTATCTTGTCTCTAAATTATATGCTTGTACTCCTACTTTTGATTTCTCAGTCTCTGGCATACTTTCCTCTATGGAATATGAAAACTTAGTTCTTCCTTACCTCATTTCCATGGCAGACCCTTTCCATCTCACTTTTCAATGTAATTTTATCTTAATGTTGATTAAATCAGTGTTCAGTATTTGAAATGTTATGACTGTCACATAATAATAAATATACATTTGGTCCCTGCCTCTGGTTCCTGATACAGACCTACTAAAACCCTTGTAATTTCCTGAGTGATAGGGGTGGCAGGAGCATCTTTTGTTCTAATATATAGTCTTTGACCCTAGTTCCTGAGCCAGAGCTTCTAAGACCCTTGGAATCTCTGGGGTGATAGGGATGTCTTTTTTTTTTTTTTTAAAGATTTATTTAGGGGCACCTGGGTGGCTCAGTGGGTTAAGCCTCTGCCTTCGGCTCAGGGCATGATCTCAGGGTCCTGGGATCGAGCCCCACATCAGGCTCTCTGCTCGGCGGGAGCCTGCTTTCCCTTCCTCTCTCTCTGCCTGCCTCTCTGCCTATTTGTGCTCTCTCTGTCTCTCTGTTAAATAAATAAATATATATTTAAAAAAAATAAAGATTTATTTATTTGTTTGATAGAGAAAGAGAGAGAATGCACAAGCAGGGGGAATGACAGGCAGAAAGAGAGGGAGAAGCAGGCTTCCCCCTGAGCAGGGAGCCTGATGTAGAACTCCATCCCAGGACCCTGGGATCATGACCTGAGCTGAAGGCATATGGAAGGCAGATGCTTAACCAACTGAGCCACCCAGGTGCCCCAGGAATGTCTTTTTGATGTTCATGACATCACTAGTGGCTGGTGCCCCTAGCATCAGAATGGAGCTGGTGATAGACCCAGACATGACTAGAAGGTTGGAACTTTGAGCCTCACCTCAGCCTCTGGACATTGAGTCAATCACTGGTGGCCAATGATTTAATCAATTGTACCTACATAATGAAACCACCATACAACTCCCAAATGAGGAGGTTCAGAGAGCTTCCTGGTTGGTGAATACATTCAAATGCCAGGAGAGTGGGGAACCCTAACTCCATGGGGACAGAAGCTTCTATATTTAGAACTCTTCTAGGTCTCATCCCATGTACCTCTTTATCTGACTGTTTATCTAAATCATTTGTAATAAAGCAGTAACTATAACTAAAATGTTTCCCAGAGTTCTGTGAGATGCTATGGCAAATTATTGAACCCTAGGAGGAAGTGTAGGAACCTCCAACTTATAGCTGGTTGGTCAGAAGTACAGGTGATAGCCTGAGACTGGCCTCTGAAGTGGGTGCAGTCTTGGGGAACTAAGTCCTTAACCTGTGGGTCTGTGCTAACTTCAAGTAATTAGTGTTGGAGTTGAATTCTAGGGCACCCAGTTGATGTCTGGAAAGTTGGAGAATTGGTTGGTGTGAGAAACTCTACCCCCCCATTTTGGTTTCTGGTTTTGTGAGTAGAGAAACATGTTTTCTTTTAATGGCAATGTGTTATTAAAGAAAAAAAAATGTTATTCATGATGAACTATACATTCCACAATTATTTTTTCTTTCCTATGCACATTTTTTTGTTTCCTGTTGTGTTAATAATTGCCTTGTTTTATTTGCCTTTTGCTTTCAAATTCTTCATCAGTGGCCTAAATCCTTCCCAGTAATTTCGGAAACATTTAGTAGTCTACGATTTTATTTTCCTGAGAAAGTCTCTCCTAGACCCTCTTGTTTTGTTCCAGTCTAAAATTGTCCCCATGCTCGGTGCACCTCTCTCCACCCTAACTAAGATCTGTCTTCACAGTCATCCTGGTGATCCCCTTTGCCTGTCTCTCATTCTGGACCTTGTATTATCTATACCCCATGTCTTCCTTAATCATACTGTACTCTAGCTTTGAAGGAGTGGTTCCCAGAGAAAGATTAGATAGAAAGTAAACTGTTTTTGAGACTAAGATTGTCTGAAAAGACTATTTTGCCCTTGAACTTGAGTATCCAGATAGAAAATTCTAGGTCAGAGATGATTGTTGCAGTGTCTTTTAGCTTCTAAAATTACCTTTGAAAAGTCTAAAAAATACTCAAATTGTTAATATTTTGAATATGATATCCTCTTCACTTCTTGCCCTCTTGAGAAGCTTGTGGGATCCTCACTTTATGCTCAATATTCTGAAACTTTATGATGGCCCAGATACTTGGAAGGCCCTTTTAATAGAAAAAATTATGTCTTTTAGTTCTTCAGTTATTTTGTTGGTAGGATTTTCCCCTTCATTTATTATTTTTCTCCTTTTAGAATCTTTATTAATTGGATATTTGATATCCCGGATTAGTGTTGTTGTTTTCTACCTATGGTTTTGTGGGGTTTTTTGGCTCTCCTTTCTGAGATACTTTCGTAAATTTTATCTTCTGTCTCTTATATTGAGTTTTTAATTTTAGCTAATCATGTTTTTAATTTGAGTGAAATTTTAAAAAGTTTTGAATGTTTTCTTTTAATAACATCTTATTATTTTATTTGGTTGTTTTGGATACTATGAACTCTCTGAGAATGTCAGTTTTGGTGAGGAAAGTTTTTTTTCTCCTTGCATTGATGAATTTCCTACAAGTAGCTCTTTTTTTGCTTTGTTTTCATTTTATCTTCCACCTTTTCTCAGATACTCCAAACTCCTTGTTTTCTGTTCATGTTGAGTAAGGGATGGAGGACTGACTGGAAGTTGTGAACTTGTGAATGGGATTGTTGACCCCAGGCTTCACAGTAGAATGCAGGCAGGGCTAATTATCTGAGGAATCTCTGATAGTGTCTTTACATCTTTTTCTTGGAATGCTTGGATTCTTTGAAAAGTCTACACTCATTTCATGCCTGGAAGCTGAAGGCCTGGGTGCCAGTGTTCTTGGAACCCAAGTGAGGGAAAGATGTTAGTTTACTTAATTTGTTACCTCAGATGTGTTTGGAACCCAAGTGAGGGAAAGATGTTAGTTTACTTAATTTGTTACCTCAGAGACCCTGTTTTATCGTCTCCAGGAAATAACCTCTAGTCTTTCCCTAAGGCTGAGAAAGAGTGGTTGCCTAGTTATACAAAAGGGAGGAAGTGATCTGGGAATCTGAATCTTAAACTGACTTATAACCAATGTTTAGCAACTTTTCTCCAGAGGCGCCTGGTACTGAAAATCCCGAGTAAAAGTCAGGTTAGTTCTTGACTTTTCCTTCTGCTTGCATAGGCTTTAGTATTCTCAGATCTGCTGTTTTTGGCTGCTTGTCCATCTACTTTCCAGCTTCTCCCCCATTTTTTTTTTTCTTCCCTCATTCTGTTAGTGTAGATTGGAAGTTTGAAAAATAATTTCTAAAAATCTCTGCATAGTCAATTCAGAAGAGTTTTGGGGAGAGGGTGAAAGAATATGTAGGGATTCAATCTCTTTCCCTCTTTGGCTTTCGATTTGAGACATCAGCTCCAAATTTGCTTTTTGTGGTTCAGTCCTGTCTTTAACTGAGATCTTACACTAATATATATGTATTAGTATATAAACTAGATGTAAGCAAAGCTACTCTGTTTTGTTTTTTAAGATTTATTTATTTATTTGAGAGAGGGAGTGAAAGAGCAAGCATACATGCACAAGGTGGGAAAGGGACAAGCAGACTCCATCCATGACCCTGAGATCATGACCTGAGCTGAAATCTAGTCAGAGGCTAACTGACTGAGCCACCCAGGCACCCCAAAGCTGCTCTATTTGAAAAGGAAGTGGATGCCTGTGGTTGCCCTTCTTCAGTTCTCATCTTGTGCCTTCTCTACCATGAGAACTTCCTTCAAGGCATGGTTTGTAAACTGCTGATTTAGGAGTTGAACATGATTTATCCTTCTACCAAATGTTAGACATTTGAGTGAAGTTGATGGCATTATGGAAGGAGCATTGATTTATTCCTTTAGAAATTAGTTTTATTGCTCTCCATTGCTCAGATGGTCCAAGTCAGAGAAAAAAAAACTAATCTAAAATTTTTGGAATTAGAATAATATTAGACTCTGCACCTCATTGCAAACAAACTTTATCATTGCAAAAATAACTTTAAAATGCTATTTTCTTTAGCTAAAAGGAAAATGCATAAATTTACCTGAATATTAGGCAATATTTAACTATGCTTATACATTTTGAAAAACAAGGATATTGTAAACTCAAATTTACTTTTAGAAAATTACAATTCTATTTTATACTGGATTTCTTCTTTTTTTTTTTTTTTTAAAGATTTTATTTATTTGACAGAGATCACAAGTAGGCAGAGAGGCAGGCAGAGAGAGGAGGAAATAGGCTCCCGGCTGAGCAGAGAGCCCGATGCGGGGCTCGATCCCAGTACCCTGGGATCATGACCTGAGCTGAAGTCAGGCTTTAACCCACTGAGCCACCCAGGTGCCCCTTTTTTATACTGGATTTCTAATGATACAGTGTTTTTTTCAAAATTATTCACGCGAATATATGATGAGAGAAGGTCTGTAGGGCCAGAAGAATATTTTGAACTTATTCTGCCAGGAAATCTTACTAAATTAGTGCATAATTTAGCTTCATGTTTATGTGCAGTGTAGCCTTTAAAAACATTGTTATTTCCTTCCTCCTCCACCTTTCCCTGGCACAGACCTTCAATTACCTGATGGAACCATGGAAGAATGTGGAAGTATTTGTACACTGCAGGTCACTCATAGGTCCAATCGGGAATGGACACTAGGATTTACAAATGCTGTTAAATGAAATATGTATTTTTACATGTCACTAAAGTGACCCAGTATGTTTTTTAATGTAATAAGAGAAAAATAAAACAAAAGAAACTCCCTCATGAACAGAAGCCAAAAAAGTCCTTTTCTAGTATAGAGAGTCAAAATGAAGGGAGTGCAGGTAGGTCTCTTCAGAATTATCCACTTGAATCTGACCTTCTGCTGTTATGTGTTGACACCAGCAAAATTTCACAGGTGACTCAGGCATCATGCTAAAAATTTTTTTGACAATTGTGCTACAAAAGGATTTTTCAGTTTTATTTTCAACCATGAGACACCTTTAGAAAACAAAACATGCCCCAAATTGTGGTGAGAAACACATGGTATTTAGATTGGTGCTGTATATTGGAAGGAGTCTCAAAAACAATGAAATGAGTTGTCCTGTTTATGGCCTCTTTTGGAGGCAGACTATTTAGAGGGCATGGGACCTCTCTAAGGCTCACATCTAGTGGCGCACTGAGAGATGGATGAACTGGTGCCCATGGAAAAATACTCTTTCAACCTGCTTACAGAGGAGTGTGGAAACAAAAGAAAACACTTGAAGAGCTGTCAACCATAGAAAAGGAAGAGTCCTGGGAAAACCATTTTCAGCAAAGTATTTGCTTTGATGACCGGGTAAGTCACAAGGTTGCCTGTGAGCACACAGGGAATACTTGGTTACATGTGATGGCAACAGGGCGTGTGTGCCATGGCCTCAACTTGCTTCTTCGTGACATCATGAAGCTGGCCTTTCACCAAAAGGATTTCAAGAAGAGCCAAAATATTGTGAAACTTGCAGGAGCCTCTCATTGCTACTATCTTCAAGGAGAAGGCAGGGGAAAACATGCAAATAACTAAAGCAAGTCATGGAAGCTGAGTTTTAAACCATTGATCAAAGTGGGTTATCTGCTCTTTGGTGATCTTTTGAGAAAACTGAAGCAGTTCTTCAACCAAATGCCACGTTTGAGAGGTAGCCAAAACCTCTTTTTCCTGGGGCACCTGGGTGGCTCAGTTGTTGAGAGTCTGCCTCAGCTCAGGCCCTGATCCTGGGGTCCTGGGATTGAGCCCCACATCGGGCTTCCTGCCCAGAGGGAATCCTGCCTCTCCATCTTCCACTCTTGCTGCTTTGTATTCCCTCTCTTGCTGTCTCTCTCTCTGTCAAATAAAATCTTTAAAAACAAACAAACTCTTTTTCCTGAGGTTTCTATAAATGTTTATTCTTGTTTTTATTCTCTTTCATCATTTACAATAGACCTCTCACTGTGAAGTTTTGAGTGAGACCATACTGAGTGGGAGAGAAGCCTTTATTTGTGAGTGGCTTTGGGGAGGACTGTGACTCCAGGATCTTTGATAGTGGAAGAGGAGACTCCCTTCCCTGTTTTTCTTCCTGCACTTCTGCTTCCTTCTACCTTTCTCTCTCTTCCTCTTTCCCTTTTGCTTTTTTTTAAATATTTTATCTATTTGACAGAGAGAAATCACAGCTAGGCAGAGAGGCAGGCAGAGAGAGAGGAGGAAGCAGGCTCCCTGTGGAGCAGAGAGCCCAATGCAGGGCTCGATCCCAGGACTCCGGGATCATGACCTGAGCCGAAGGCAGAGGCTTTAACCCACTGAGCCACCGGGGCGCCCATCTTAGTTGGGTTTTTCTTCATTGTTCCCTGATCTGGACCAGTGTCCCTGTGTGGTTGGTGGTAGAGGCAAAATGTAATGTGTGCACTCACCTTATCAGCGGCAAGGTGTTCTAACAAGTTGGTTGCTATTCTCTTATTGTGCCACTCCCACCCCATGGGCTTGCTCTGAGCTCCTCTTGTCATCCCAATTCTTGGTTCCCTGGCTCCAGTTTTATGTCCACTCTGGATCTGGTTCCCAGTTTCCCTTCTCTGTTTTTCCCTCCTCATGACTTACCTACTCTCTCATTTCCTCAGAGCCTTCTTAGGAAAGGAGTAATTTCTGTTTGCTAAGCACATTAAAGCTAAGGCATTAATGGCTAACAGATTTGATGTTAACATTAGGGAAATTCCCATTTTAACTGGAGACTCCTCAAATTTCAATATGGAGCCTGCCAGTAACATTTAAGGCAGCATGAGCAGTCAGTGGAGGAGAAAATGAGCCTTTTCCTGGTGCTTGTGCATATGGATGACTTTTTACTCTATGCATTCAAGAGATGGACCTTATTGTAATGTGTACAGACTAGTGAAAAAAATATTAAACTGGGACATGAAGGATCCAGGAAGGTTTGGGGTTAGGGGAGCCAAACAGGAATAAGGACATCTTTTAAAGAAAAGTCAGGAAAAAAATAATATGGTTAAGAAATAAAGTACAAAATATGAGTATTTTCAATCACTCATGCAGCCTCTCTTCTGTTAACATTTCCCTTTCCCTGGCTCTGGTAAGAAGCAGGCAACAGGATAGGCAAATATAGACAGTGGATCATTGAGCTGGGAGTGATTTACATGCCAAGAGAGATCACAGGGATCTTCTTTTCAAATCCTGCGGGACTGGAGGTATTTGCTAGTAGCTGGGCTTTTTATGAATCTAAGGAGAGAGCTTTTTGGATCTCTGGTCTCAACTGAGTGGCCTGGCCTGAGAGGCCACTTTTCCTTGTGGATGTGTCCCAGTGTCCCAGTGTGAGCCTCTTGGAGATGATGTCCTCCTCACCCGCATTGATCTTCATGGTCATCTTCTTGCTGGAGTTGTTGGCTGCGATGTTGCAGAATGGCTTCATGGTTACTGTGCTGGGCATGGAGTGAGTGCGATGCGGGTGCTGCCTGCAGGTGACATGATTGTGGCCTCCCTGGCCCCTCCCCGGTTCTGCCTGCTTGGGGTGGCCATCTTGAACAACCTCTTGACCTTCTCTGAAATAGACTATGACCAGATCCCCTGGAACTTCATCAGCACTCTCACTTCCTGGCTCACTGTGTGGCTTGCCGTCTTCTACTGTGTGAAGATCACTGTCTTCTCCTACCCTGTCTTCTTCTGGCTGAAGTGGAGGATTTCTCAGTCAATGCCCAGGCTGCTGCTGGGCTCCCTGGTCTTAGCTGGCCCGAGAGTCATCTCATCAGCCACTGGGACTAGAATTTTTATGCAGATGCTTACCCCCCAGAGTTCCCAAGGAAACAGCACCCTGGCTGACAGTACAGCCCTTTTATTGGTCTCTTATTCTACCTCATACAATGCTTACATGGTTGATCCCATTCTTCCTGTTCTTGGTGTCCACGTTCTTGCTCATGTTCTCACTGTACCAGCACTTGGGGCAGATGAGGGAACATAGACTGGGAGCATGTGATCCTAGTACCCAGGCTCACACCATGACCCTGAAGTCACTTGTTTTCTTCCTTGTCTTTTATATATCATATTTCCTGTCTCTGATTGTTGTTTCTATGAAAATCACAGTCTTCCAGAGTCACTGGTACTGGGCCTGGGAAGTGGTGACCTATGCAGGCATCCGTTTGCACTCCAGCATCCTGGTGCTAAGCAGCTCCAAGCTGAGAAAAATCCTGAAGACCATGCTTTGGAAAGCTCTGGACAAAGGCTGGTCTGTCTCAAGTTAACAGTATCAATAATGACTATGTATGGATAAGCCCATGAGTGGTGAGAACCTGTAAAGTTTGGGTACTGTTCTTTTGGGTACTGTTCTTTTCATTTCCTTCTTTCTTTGGTACTCCTTCCATGCCCTATCAATTCTTTCTGCACCCTTCTCTGTTCCTGCCATCCCCTCCACTGCTCCTAGGACCCCAGTGTGGGTCCCAAACCACTCTGGGCTGGGATGATGGCCTCATTGCCTAATAGACCTCTCACATCCTCTATATGAGAGGTCACCAAAGATCCTTTGGGTCTGACCACTTTACAGAGACCTGTAATGGTTGTCGGCTGTTTTCAAGTTCAACCTGAAGTATTTTTTTAATGGTGGCATAGATTGTCTCACCATCCCACACACAACTGCCCTCCTTATTACTGCTCTCCTGTCAGTGGTCTCTCCACTCCAGTCCAGGAAAGATTCTTTCCATCTCCCCACATCTCCATATCTTCTTCACTCTAGCCTGTGGTCATTTGGCCCATCTGGAAATTCCTTCTTTCTTCTGTTTGCCAGTCTTGTCCCTTCCCTTCTTTGGTGACCAGCTTATGACTGATTTCACCCACATGGAGTCTTTTAAGTTTGATGTCATGGAAAGTTGAGGGTGTATAGGAGTTTTCCGGCACTCTAAGCCCTGCCCATGATTTTATTTGTTTGCTATATGTTGAATTCAAAGGAATTGTGTGATGTGGAAATAATTTTAGATTTTGGCCGACAGAAGATAGAGAAGGAGTACAAAATATGTTTGCTATTGTTCTTAATTTTGATAATCCTACCCTTCCTGTTTGCTTACCCAAGGTGGATCCTGAATGCCAGTGCTTATGATGGTAGTCTCCAAATTGGGGTGTTTGCATCCCAGAGTTGTGTGCGTAATGATCCACTGAATGTGGAAAGAAAAGTGTGGCAGCTCCAGTTTCCACTTATTTCTATCTTATCCTTTTAGTTCCTTTTTTGTGTTTATATTTTATGATGTACCGAATGTATTAGTTAAGTACACATGCATGTTAAAGAATACATTAAGTAAATATGCATATGGTTGGATGCATGCTCATGAATTTTTTTTTCTGATGGAATTTTTTTTCTTAAGATTTTATTTATTTATTTGACAGAGATCACAAGTAGGCAGAGAGGCAGGTAGAGAGAGAAGGGGAAGCAGGCTCTCTGCTGAGCAGAGAGCCCAATGCGGGGCTTGATCCCAGGACCCTGAGTTCATGCAGAGGCTTTAACCTACTGAGCCATCCAGGTGCCCCTGGAATTTTTTTAAAGATTTATTTGAGAGAGAGAGAGATGAAGATAGTGACAGAGAGCACAAGGGAGATGAGTGAGCATGATCAGGGAGAAGTGGGGAGGAAAGGGAGAAGCAGGCTCCCTGCCGAGCAGGGAGTCTGATGTGGGACTTGATCCCAGGACCCTAGGATCATGACCTGAGCTGAAAGCAGATGCTAAACCCACTGAATCACCCAGGCGCCCCTGTTGATGGAATCAATTTTAAAAACACATGTAGACTGAAAGACTAGAAAAGGGTTGGGTGAGAGCAGTGAAGGCAAGAGCATCAGCAGTATCTGTCTCCACGGACCCCTCATCTGGAAGCACCTGGAAGACTGCCTTTCCGTGTCTACTGTTCCCTGAAACAGTAGAGTTCCAGAACTGTACTGAATGCCTTGGGTGGGGAGAGGATGGTGATGCGACTTTTATGTCCTGCATCCTTTTCACCACCCTTTCAGTTATGCCATGTCTAGTGGGCTTATCTCAGGACTTCTTGATTGGTTGATGTTCTTAACCACTTTTTCCTAGGTTGTAGCTCATAAGAGCCCTCAAACACTTGATGGCTCCATCTTGACCAAAAACATAACCCAGTATCTCATCCTGACTATCTAGGCTTTCTGTGGACTCTTCCTAGCCTGATAAGCCACCATTCCCTTTGCTGTAGCCAAACTTGTCTGGTTATTCCCTAAACATAATGGCATTTCCATCTCCTTCAATGACCCATGTCTCCTTCCTTACAACATACAAGATAGCATCTTTCTTGTACCCCAATGAAGGCTTTGCTGCTGCTGCTCCTGCTGAGCTCTTCTTGGAATTCTTGGTAGGAATGGGAATATAACATTTCCAACTGCAGCCCGGGAGTCCTCCTACTTTATCCCTCTCAGAGAGAGTCCTTGAGGTATGTATTTCCCATGTAGAGAATCTACTCTGGATTCCTACCTGTAGCATCCCCACCATTACACATATAAAGACCAGCTGTGAAAACTCAAAATTCTCAGATTTGGCTTCCACCTGAGATAAATCTGAATATGAGGAAGTAAAAGGCAGTGAACAAATAAAAAGCACAAACAAAAGAATCACTCTAAAATATACTGCATTTTTAAATACAAATGGTTATTTACCTGGTTGGATTAGCTTAATCTGCACAAAGTTTGTGGCTAGGTAATATTGTAATTTATGATTGGTGCATGAAAACACTTTGAGGGCAGGTACCTCGTTCACTGTTGAACCTCCAGTGCCTTTCACAGGGTCCTTATGACATGGGAGATGCCTCATAAATTATTGTTGACTGCATTGAAGGTTGCACACATCTTTCCAATTACACAAGCCATCGAAGATGTAGGACGTGGATGGGAAGGATGAGCTTCCATACTGAGAGGTCTCTGGCTGGCTAAACTCTAGAACTAGGAGTTCAAAGTTTGCCGAATTGCTCCAAGATCCGGTAGGAAATGGCCAAATGTCAGCCAGAGAAGCAAGGTCAATGAAGAGAGCAGTTACAAACTCTATCTACTGAGGATTTGCATCTTCACTGAAAGGCAAGGTGAAAAACACCTTAGATCTCTCTCCTTTCTTTAAGAATGCATCATTCACCATAGCAAGGGCTCTGTGTTGGAAGAACAATTCCACCTGGATCTTTGTCCCAGTGGGCTGGGAACTAGAAAGAGATGCTGTGTTTCTGCATTCTTTTCTCTCTTTATGATGTTGTATGCATGGAACTGGTTGGATATAGTGCTGGCCAGAACAGGAATGTACTATAAAATACTCCCTCACTCTCAAGTTACTTTATCTTGAGCCTTCAATATTGTCATATATGATCCAGAATAATTTCTGTTTGCCTATAATTAATAATCAATCCTATTATATTAATATAATAAAATATACTTTTATATCATATAATTTATTTATATAATATATATTATATAATTATATAATTATAATAATAAAATAATATAATAAAACCAGAATAATTTCTGTTTGCCTGTAAATAATTAATGGGCCTTAATGTGCCTATAGACACATTAATCTGCTTATCACTCACCTGGGTAAGTAAGTACTCACCTAACTGCTGATTTTTTTAACTCTTTGAACAGCATTCCTATGAAAAATAAAACCTTTGCTTACTTTGCCTCCGTCTGGTTAATGTAGATAGTCCAAGATTTGGTGCTTTGACCTCTCCTGAGTTCTCCTTGGACTATTTGTCCCTCCACAGGAGGAAGGTAGTTATTATAGTAACAGTTGTCATTGTCACCTTAATTCTTTCTTATGCTCATGCAGATAGTATAGATGTATATTCACAGGTATTTTTGATCCATATATTTTATACGTGAAGAAAGAAGCATTCAGAAAGATTAAATGACTAGCCTGAAGATCAATAGATTGTGATTGTGACAAGATTCAAAACCTGGTCTCTGTCTTCAGCTAGGGATGAAGGAGATCAGAGTAAAGGATGTATTGCTAACTATGGCAGGGATCTCTGGTTCTGGAATCCCTTTGGGTCTTGGTCTTCCCTCCATTTAACTATGACCTTAGCTGAGACTCTTAATCTATAATTTGAAGCCTAATTTCTTTGTTTTATAATATTATTTTAATGTTTTCTTTCACTCTAAAAATTGAGATTCTAGTCTTAGATTCTCAGTCTTGACTTAGAACAGATAATACTTGGGGTACCTGGCTGGCACAGTTGGAACAGCATGTGATTCTCGACCTGGGGTTGTAAGTTCAAGTGACATGGTGGGTATAGAGCTAACTTAAAAACAAAACAAAAAATAAAACAAGTAGGGAAACATAGGTGGCTCAGTCAGTTAAGCATCTGCCTATGGCTTAGGTCATGATCCCAGGGTCTTGGGATTGAGTCCTACATCTGATTCCTTGCTCGGCATGGAGCCTGCTTCTCCCTCTGCCTGCTGCTCCCCTTGCTTGTGCTTTCTCTCCCTCTCTCCCTTTCTCTCTGACAAATAAATATGATCTTTAAAAAAGATACTTTTTGCATCTCACAGATGGAGAAACTGAGGTACAGAGTGGCTAATAACATACTCAGTAACTCATGGTGAGTCCTTGTCTGGGGTTCTTTCTGCCACATCCCATTGTTTTTATTGCTATTCTGGTAGGGATTCCTCCATGAAATGACACTTTAAATGTCACTAATTATAAAATGTTGTAAGAGAAAATCACCTGCGTGATAATGTATAATTGTCTCCTGTGTTCTTTTTGATGCTGATGGTCATGACAAGTTATAGGACTTGAAACTAACCTCTTTAGTAGAGGTTTAGCTCACTTTTCTATTACAGAGGTATTCCAAAAGCACCTATTTCATAAGGTCATGCTGAGAACTAACGCAGTGGAGAACACTTAGAACAACGCCTGGAATGAACAATCAACCAATGAATGTGAGCTCTGACCCTTGATAGAGGATTTCCTCACAGAGCTGCCAGCAGGTGTGCAGTGATGTGGGTGTCAGCTCAGAGAAGTAGAACCTCTGTGTGCGGGATGCTAAATGCAAGTGCCTGCCTGGCATATTATTCACACCAATGTTGACATGGACAGAGAGTGGGCAGAGGACGGGCGCACAAATTCAGGGATAGGCAGGGAGATTTTGAAACCGAGCCTTGGAAATATTTGCATCTATTCTGAGAAGAAGAAACCTCTTTACCCTCAGGAGATAGCCCATGTCCTCTACTCTGTCCTTTACCCCTGGGGGCAGCGAGAGGGGCAAACATCATGCAGGACCTTCCAGAGCCACCCAAAAGGAATAGACCTTGAAGTCTGGGGGATCCATTTTGTCCACAGGAGAGATGAATGGACATGACATGGTTCCAGAACCTCCAGTGATTGACTGATAAGAGAGCCATCACCCTGGCTATCATTTTATTTTATTTTTTGTTCCTGGTGACAGCAGTGAGCAGTGTTCATCACTGTAACATTGAGCATGGAGTGGTTGTTACAGAGAACGTTGTTAACCTTGTGCTAAATTAGCCTGGGGGACTCTTGCCTGGGGGGCTCTTGCCTCTGTTGGCAGTGGATGGTGATGGGGAAGAGCATTTATATTTTCCAGTATCCATTGGCCTTCCCATACAACTCTGTATTGCAGTACCTGGCCTTCCTGAACAGCGCTGCCTTATGCTTCTTCATCTCGCTCAGTGCTTTCTGTTGCGTGAAGACCACAACCTTCACCCTCCCCATCTTCCTCTAGCTAAAACAGAAGGTGTCTGGATTGGTTCCGTAGATGCTGCTCAGTTCTGTGGGGCTCTCCATATTGAGCACCATCCTATTTTCATAGGCAACCAAAGCTTATATCACTACTTTTTAAGGAGAGGGTTGCAATCTTGGAATGCCACTAGGAATACTGTAAGATCATATGAGAAATCCCTCTTCTCTTTAAAACTTGTTACCTGAACAATCTTTACTGTTGTCTTTCTCATTGGCAGGTTTTGCTCTCTGGAAAGACATAATAAGAAGGCCCCACTCTCCATCGCAGCTTTCGTGACCCCAGTGCCCAGGCATACATCAGGGTTCTTCTGGTTCTTATCTCTTTTGCTATATGCTCTTCACCTCCTATTTTCTGTCACTGGTGCTCAGTGCTGCAGGTGTTTTTCCATCTTGGAATTTAGGCATTGGGTATGGCAAGCAGTGATTTATCTGTGCACAGCTGTCCACCCATGACTGCTCTTGAGCAGCCCTAGGCTGAGAGGTGTGCTGGAGGGAGGATGCTGTGCGTGGTGCTGGGCATCTTGAGTTGCAATTAATGGGAAAACCTCAGAGACTCTACTGCAGAGGGCATGGTACATTGCGACATGGCTTCTTTAAATCTTTTTGCCACTTTTAATGCTCTTTTCCTCTCTGCTATATTTAATGACGAGGAGAATAACTTCAATGAAACAGGAGTTCAGGGTGAGATCGAAGGTCCTGAGATAATGGGCTCGCATCACCGGTTTACACTCAGCAAGTGTGTAGCTAATGCAGCTATGTTCCCTGTGGGACTTGATGTGGCCAAAGAATCAGGAAACTTTTATTTTCCCTGTGATGGATCTCTTGGAGTTTAAAATTATCCTTCTGGAAACTGGATGCAAGGATCCTGACACATAGTTCAATTTTTATCTGTTGAGCAGACTGGAGAAGATATTTGGAGCCTCAGTTTTCCTCTGGCTCCATGCTATAAGCCACCTTTCTTTTTTTTTTTTTCCTCGCCTTCCCTCCTCTCCCCTCCCCTCACTGTCCTGTCCCCCCCTCTCCCCTTTCTTTTTATCACATCCTTGTTTTCCAACCGTCTGTTGGAGTGAAGCCTCTGTCTTCTGTGCAAGAGTTCCTGGTGTCTGAACTCTTCTCACAGACTGTGGTCCGTTTGTGCATGTGTGTGGCAATGTATGTTATCTGGGATTTGTATATTTGCAGATGACCTTTGGAAATCCCTATGAAAGCTAGCGGTTTCTGGTTTATATATTGCTTATGTTCTCTGCCATAGCCTACTCTGTTCGTCTGTTCTGTGAATACTAAGTTTGATGAACCCATATGTGACTTCTTTTATGCTGAGACTGAGACCTACTGAAATTTTTGACTTGGGGAGGTTTACCTTTATATATCTGACAAGATTTAAGAAGAAAAGACTTGATTTTGGTTTGGTGAAGCGTGCAGGCTGCTTTTCTGCCTTCCGTAAACCTCAAACCTTCCTTAAGCTCAGTTACCTTTTGAATCATTCAAACTGAGGTCCCTAACCTTCTCTCTATTTGCATTTAAAAAGACTCATCTCCACTTTTTCATTAGAAGATAGGTTTTCTAGAAGACTGGCTGTTGGCTTTTCATGGCTCTCTTTGGTTCTTTCCTATGCCCTGCTCTGTCAACTTCTTTGTGAATCTTCAGACTTTCCCTCTTCACTGTCCTTACTTCCCACCACAAATGTGCCTCTTATCTGCTTTCCTGAAAAAAATCCCAATTCTTTTACCCCCTCAAGTAGCCATTCTGCTAGTCACTTGTTGAGAATCACCCACCACCCCATGCTGCCTTACAATTCTCTCTGCTCCCCCAGTCACTTAAAATGTGTTTCTAAAAAAAAAAAAAAAAAACCAAAACATGTTTCTAAAGGACACACAGGAGTTCCTAATTCTTAAATGTAATGTTATCCTCAGCCCTCATCATCTTTTTAAGTTTATTTATTTATTTAAGCAATACTCTACATCCAGTGTGGGGCTCGAACTCACAACCCCAAGATCCAGAGTTGCAAGCTTTTCCAGCGGAACTAGCCAGGCGCCCCATCAGCCCTCATCTTCTTATGTCTCTATAGTATTTGCTTTTCTTGATAACAAGTGACTTCTTTAAAAAAAAAAAAACTGATTAACAATACTTTTGCAAAAGTAAAACCTGATCTTGGTAGAGGATTTTAAAAAAGAAAATGAGCACCACTCATAATTGCCCATCCATGGATCTTCCTGAAGGTCTTGTGATGCTGCGCTAGGTTCTTCTCCCCCTTCTGCTGCTCTTCTTGTGTCTCTCTCACTACCTGCTCATCCTCCTGTGCCCTTCCCCCCAGCTCTTTCCTTAGCCAACTGTCTTCTTTCTTGGGGATTCATCTGCTCCTTTTCCTTTTGTGTTTACAACTATTCACATAGTTTTACTTATGACCCTCATGCGAATAATCAGTCATCAGAATGTTGACCTTCCTCAGAATTCCAAACCTCTTGTTTTCTTCCACTTTGGGCATCACCATCTGATAGTACCATGAACATTTCAAATTTAGTAAGTTCAAAATGAATGTCCTTTCCCTTCTTCCTTTCCCTCCACCAACCCCCTTTACACTCAGTTGGATCTATTTCTTCTTTTATATCCACCTCTGAGATAATTTTCACTCCCCATCTCTGCTGAGCCCTTGAACTTAATTAGCAGCTTGTCTTCAGTTGCGACCTCTGCAGTGTCTCTGTTGTCTGTCCCCTTCTTCCCATTTCTGTGGATTCTAGTTTAGATTAGACCGTCCTCCTCTCACTGGGACTGCTAAAATGTCTTCTTCACCACTTGCTCCATTACACTCTCCCCTCCCTCCTAATCAGAACTACCATTACCAGATTCATCTCTTGAAGGTGTAACTAACCATTCCACCCACACTGTCACCGCCTCTGAGTGAGAAATGAAACATGGGTCCCTAAGCACTCACAGAACTTCAAAATATGGCAATAATTTTATCCTTCTCTGTGTCTATTCTAGCAGAATCCTATTTTGTAGCAAAATCTGGATTAACCTTGTTCCCAACATACCTGGAGCTTTCTCCCTGACATACTGAGATGTGCTCTCTTATCCCTATATCTACATGTGAAAATCCTATACATTTTCCCCCTATTTAACTTTTAAAGGTTAATTCAAATGACTTCTCTTCAGGGAAGCTTTTCTGGTTTGCTATCCCCCAAGCTTTGCTCTCTCTGACCTTTGAGTATATATGAATGGGATGTTCCTCAGTCATGAGCTGAATTCTCTTTTGTGGTGGAATGATCTATATTCATGCTTTATTCTCCCTAGTATATTTTATTTTATTCTTTTTAAAAAGATTTTATTTATGTGTATATTTTAGTAAGAGAGAGTGCGAGTGGGAAGGGCAGAAGGAGAGGAGAGAATCCCAACCAGACTCCATGCTGAGTGTGGAGCCAGATGGTGGGGCTCAGTCTTATGACCCTGATCATGACCTGAGCTGAAACCAGGGGTCAGATGCTTAAGTGCCTGAGCCATGCAGGCACTCCTTCCTAGTATTTTTTAAAGTGTTTGAAAGCATGGGCTACCTTGTACTTTTCTATGTGTCCCCTGAAGCACTTATAAATACTTTTTACGTTGAACAGAATAATTCTATGGCCCCTGGAACTCAGCCATAAGCACATGGACTTTTGTCTGTATATTTATTTCTGGGCTACCTACTACATTTTTTATGTTGATGTATGAGCTGTATTTCCTTTGCTGACTGGCCAGCTTATTTTTGGAGGTCAAACTTATATTCTGTTTCTCTTTGACTAATCCTCAATGTAGAAATAATAAATGGGTAAGTGAGAGAGTAAGATATGCCCGATTTTGTCATGGGTGTACTTTGCTTCTTTCTTGTGCATTTACATGTTGCTAAGCAACTGTGAATGACTAGCTTAGCTCCTTCCTATGGGAATCTTAGTGAAGTGCCACTTCTCTTTTCTTACTGACCCAGTCTCCCTCTCCAAGGCACCCTGTATAAGCTCATCTTTGTTCCTTCCTCTTCTCACATTGTTAGCCTAGGGGAAAAGAATATCTACCAGAATCTGAATGATCTCCCCACAGGGACTAGTTCTCATGGAGCTTGAACACACAGGGAAACATAAAGGAGGAGCAAGGTTTGTTATATTTTAAAAATACGTAGTCAGCTTACTATTATCATTAACTTTTGCCTGTCAAATTTTTTGTGCATTATGATGATATTACTAATAGTCATTTATGAATGCCTATTTTGTGTGAGGCGTGGGACTAAGAAATTTATTTACTTAATCCCTTATATATTTAATTCTGAAAACAACACTGCAAAGTAGAAAAAGGCTTAGAGAAGTTTTCTGAGGCCTTGTGGCCAGTGAATGATGGAAGTAGAATACCTTAGTGCTATAACCTTTAACAGTGTGGTATTGATGCAGGGATAAATGCATCAACACATAGTCCAGATAATAGTTACATGGAGAATTATATATGATAAGTAAGGCATCTTAAGTCAGTGAGGGAAAAAAATGGCCATTTCATTGTGTTGCAGTATATTGGTACTATAGCTGGAAAAACAAAAATATAGTTAGAGCTGATATTTTATCCTCAATTGCAGATAGATTATTTTAGTCTGAATGTTATTTAATTTTTTAAAACATCCCCTTTTTTGATAATTCAATTTTTCCTGTATTTTGCTTCATGAAATACTGCCTTTAAATGTGACAGAAGGGGCGCCTGGGTGGCTCAGTGGGTTAAAGCCTCTGCCTTCGGCTCAGGTCATTATCCCAGGCTCCTGGGATCGAGTCCTGCATTGGGCTGTCTGCTTAGTGGGGAGCCTGCTTCCCCCTCTTCCTCTCTGCCTGCCTCTCTGCCTACTTGTGATCTCTGTCTATCAAATAAATGAATAAAATCTTAAAAAAAAATAAGTGTGACAGAAATGTTGGCTGTTTTCTCCCCCACCTTTTTGGATGACATTATAGCATGTGTACATGCCTTCAGCTTCCACAATCTAGAAAAGCCCTGTTTTCTTAGTCTGCCTTCTTCTTTTTTTTAAAGATTATTTATTTATTTATTTATGAGCGCACTTACATAAGCAGGGAAAGGAGCAGAGGGAAAGAGAGAATTCTCAAGGAGACTCCCCACTGAGTGTGAAGTCCAATGTGGGACTTGGTCCTAGGACCCTGAGATCATGACCCGAGCTGAAATCAAGAGCTAGATGCTTAACCAACTGAGCCACTCAGGTGCCCCTCTTAGGCATTCTTAGTAAAACTTGAAATACCAAGTTGTAATGGAATTAATTGGTAAGTAATTGGTAAATTTAAAACTTTCTAAGGAAAGATTATCTGAGAGAGAGAGAGAAAGCACACAGAGGGATGGTGGAGGGACAGAGAGAATCCCAAGCAGATTCCCTGATAACTGGGGAGCCTGGCATGGAGCTCAAAACTACGGCCTTGAGATCATGACCTGAGCCGAAATCAAGAGTCAGATGCTTAACCCTTAGTATGCATGTGTTAGTTATCTATTGCTGCATAACAAATTATCCTGACACTTAATGGCTTACAGCAACCTTTATTATAGCCTCATAGCTTCTATGGATCAGGAAGTCAGGCATGTCTTACCTGTCACAGGCTGTACTCAACTTCATGCTGGGAAGGAGCCACTTTCCAGAAAACCTGTTTGCTGGCAGGATTCAGTTTCTTATGGATTACTGGACTGAAGCATCAGGTCCTCATGAGCTATTGGCTGGAGGCCTCCTTCAGTTCCTTGCCGCATAATGCTCTTCTTAAAGTGTCTGACTTCATTTGAGTAAACAGATGAACTGGCCCCAGAGTGTCTGCAAAAGAGAGAGTACCACTAAGACAAAAGTCACAGACTTTTTGTAACCTAGTTAATTATTTTTTTCATTATTGCTCATTGGTGGTAGCCAATAGATGTGGTCAAAAGAAAGAGGACTAAGAGAACTATATAAAATTATGATTACAAAGGTAAGCACTAGAACAAAAAATACACTTTTCTTACGATTAATAGAACCACAAACAAAAATGAAGAAACACAGTGAATACAAAGACAATAATTACCCCCTCTGTAAATTTATATATAAACAAAACACAGAACATAAAGTAATGTGCTAGAACTAAGATGAAACATAGGAAATATAAAATTAAGTAAAAATGGGCTTATACTTAAAAGAGAATGGTCTTCAGATTGTCTCAAAAAGCAAAACACAACTCTGTTTCTAAGATCCATAAAAAAGAGAAAGTTTGAAAATAAAAGAATGAAAAATATGTCCAGTGAATGCAAACAGAAGGAATTCATACCTAAAATGATCAAATGGGATAATAAGTTTTTAATATTAAGTGGTAAAACATAAAATTAAGATAGAATTAGTATGAATATCTATATGACAAATATCATAGAATACTATACAGCCATGAAAAGAAATGAAATCTTGCCATTTGCGACAACATGGATGGAATTAGAGGGTATTATGCTTAGTGAAATAAGTCAGTCGGAGAAAGACAACTTTCATATGATCTCTCTGATATGAGGAAGTGGAGATGCAATGTGGAGGGCTTGGGGGGTAGGAAAAGAATAAATGAAACAAGATGGGATTGGGAGGGAGACAAACCGTAAGAGACTCTTAATCTCACAAAAGAAACTGAGGGTTGCTGGGGGGAGCGGGGTCGGGAGAGGGGGGTGGGATCATGGACATTGGGGAGGGTATGTGCTATGGTAAGGGCTGTGAAGTGTGTAAACCTGGAGATTCACAGACCTGTACCTCTGGGGATAAAAATACATTATATGTTTATAAAAAAATAAAAAAAATTAAAAATCTGCATATGTAAGAAAAAAGATCAATAACCCAAAATAAAAAGAGAAAAGGCAAATACTTATGAATATGTAGTTCACAGAAAAGGGGAAATACAAATGGTTCTTTAACACAGGAAAGGTAGTTGACCTAATGTATAATAAGAGAAATACAAATTAAAACTATACTGAGAGCAGTTTTAACTATCCATTTGGGAAAACTAAACATTGAAACCACTTTTTTACCAAATTATTGGTAATATGTTCTCTTATACATTGGTATGTGTTCTCTTATACATTGTTGATGGGAGCATAAATTTGTATAATTTCTATAGAGGGCAATTTGGCAATATCTATCAAATTTAGTAGTGCATGCACCCTTTGATTCAGTGATGCTCCCTAGGATTTTGGGGTGTATCACACCTTCTCACCAGGCACAATTTGTATCTAACCCTGTTGGGCCTGCTGGGCCTTGAGTCTGGTTATAGGTCTGGAAGCAATGAGAGGAGGTGAAGTCATTAGTAGGATTAGCAGTGCCTTGCAAGGAAGCTAGTAGAGGAGAGTCCATTGCATCCTCTGCAGGGAAGGGGTGACCAGCTTCTTCAGATAAGAGAGGAAGAGTTGCCTCTATTGGTAAAGAAGATTTGACAGAACTTAGAGGTTCAAGTTTCTAGCAACAGTGTATACTCCATATCTCCCCATGATATCAAAGCAAGTCTAGATTAATCCCCTTTGTGTTTTTTGGTCTAGTTTTGTCCCCTGCCCTATCTTGTGTTTCTTAACTCCCTACAGTTTTCTCCAGAAAGCAGTCAGTCAGAAATCACTTGTGCAAGAACCCCCATGAGCTCTGCTGCTAGATATCTTGGTTTGAGTAGTCTGCTCTTCACTGTGTCTCTGATCTACATTGCATATTCCTTCTTGAGACATCCACATGGATGTCTAATAGACATTTCAGACTTATCCCAGATTGAGCACCTGATATTTTTCTACTTCAAACATGCTATTCTCACCACCTTTTAAAAAAATTCTGTTTCAGTAGATGGCAATGCCATTCTTCCTTTTCTTTGAACAAATCTTTTTACATTCCATGTACAATCATTCAGTAATCCTGATGTTAAACTATCTAAATAGATGTTTAGATAAACTACTTCTGGGTTGGGGTTTCATATGTAGCAAGGAGGTCCTTCTCCTCCACTGCAATCCCTTGAAAGTTGGCCCCTGACAAAGTTTGAAAAAAATCAGGGTTATATCTGTCAACAATTTTCAAAATGAATCTCTAATTCTGCCATTTATCACCTCCACTGCCCCTACTTTTGTGCAAGCCACTGTTGCATCTTGCTTGGATTATTGCACTGGCCTTATAACTGGTTTTGTAGCTTCTACTCTCCTTGGCTTTTGGTCTATATTCAACATGGCAGCTAGCAGGCTCCTTTAAAAATAAGTCATGGGGGGTGGCTCAGTGGGTTAAAGCCTCTGCCTTCGGCTCAGGTCATGATCCTAGGGTTCTGGGATCGAGCCCCACATCGGGCTCTCTGCTCCACAGGGAGCCTGCTTCCTCCTCTCTCTCTGCCTGCCTCTCTGCCTAGTTGTGATTTCTCTCTGTCAAATAAATAAAATATTTAAAAAAAAAATAAGTCATGGGGCACCTGGGTGGCTCAGTCAGTTGAGCATCATCCAGGTCTTGGTTTGAGCTCATTTCATGGTCTCAAAGTTGTGAGATGGAGCCCTGGGTTGAGCTGAGCTGGGAGTCAGCTTCCCCTATCTCTTTCCCTCTGCCCCTCCCCTGCTCACGCACACTCTCAAATAAATAAAACTTAAAAGAATAACAATATAGGTTGTATCGTGTCACATTTCCTTTAGAATTCTCCACTTGCTTTTCAACCTTGAGAAAAAGCCCAAGTTTCTGTAATGAATTAGAATGCCCTTTATGATACTGTTTGGTATGATAGTTGCCTGTGCTGTTCTATCCCTGTCTTACACTACTCTGGCCACTTTGGCTTCCTTGGTGTACTTTTTTTTTTTAAAGATTTTATTTATTTATTTGACAGAGAAAGATCACAAGTAGGTAGAGAGGCAAGCAGAGAGAGATGGGGGGGGAAGCAGGCTCCCTGTTGAGCAGAGAGCCCCATTCAGGGTTTGATCCCAGGACCTTGGGATCATGACCTGAGCTGAGGGCAGAGACTTAACCTACTGAGCCACCCAGGTGCCCCCCTTGGTGTCCTTTGACTAAAGCAGGCATATGCCTTCCTCTGAGCCTTAGGATTTGGGGACCCCTCTGCTTCCCCACTTGTTGGTATGGCTCATTCCCTCACTGCTCCAGGCATTGTCATCTCCACTGTAAACTGCCATTCTCCGTACTCCTATTCCCTGCCCCGCTTTGTCTCCTCAGAATCACCGCTGTCTATTTTAGACTTACATTTTTTATCATTTATTTCCCTCACAGGGAGTAAATGTCACAAGGATAGCAATTTGTGTCTGTTTTGTTCCCACCTGGCAAGTGGCAGGCACTCCATAAATATTTGTTGAAGACAGGAAAGCATTATCTTATTATAATTAACGAGATTACTTAATTAATTCAAGAATTCATTATTTCTATGCCCATAGAAGTATCTACAGCTGCTAGAAACTGGATCAGCAATGAACAGTGTCTTTTTTTTTTTTTTTTTAAGATTTTATTAGGTAGAGAGGCAGGCAGAGAGAGAGGGGAAAGCAGGCTCCCTGCTGAGCAGAGAGCCTGATGCAGAGCTCGAGCCCAGGATCCTGAGATCATGACCTGAGCTGAAGGCAGAGGCTTAACCCACTGATCCACCCATGCATCTCAGCAATGAACAGTGTCTTATAAATTCAGACACTTCGGTGATTTTTGCTGGTTCACCGACATAGCAGCTAGCCTTCACTTTTTCTGTAGTCACCAGTAGAGAGAGCTGATTGTCACCGTGATTCTTTGCCATTTGAACAAGAATTTATTGAGCATCTAGATATGGAAGTTTAGGTATATATCTCCCACATTCAAGAAATCTACCATGTAACATACACACCCCAGTTACAGGGATACAAAACAGTTAAGCGCTGGAGTGACCATTATCAGGTACTACTAGTTCACATTTGACCCTGGTGCTGAGAGAATTCTAGAATAGAAATGAATCAGACACAGTTGTCCAGCATTATTTATAATGTTTTGCTGCAAATTTTATATGTCTCAAATACATGATACAGGGGAGTTCCCATCTATCTTTGATAACACTGTTTGATTTTGACATTTTTTAATGTCACCAATGGCCTCCTGTTCTGAATTCCTACGGACTTGGGGCCTGCGTTGCTGGCCACTCTTGTGTGGTTCACTCAAGAGGAGAGGGATAATCTCAAGATTTTAAAAAGTCACAAGAATGAGGGCTTGCGTGGGAGGAGAGTTGGGAGGGAAACTGAACCTTTGAAATCAGGTCAGAATCGTGCAGCAGGGAGTGAGCCAGGATATGGCTTGAGGTGGTTGCTCACGTGGCGGGCCTCTGGCTCAGGCTTGTAATGAATCAAAGTTCCAGTGGTTTGAAGGGTCAGCCTTGGTAGCAGATGAAAGGTTTGAAACTGGGCTTTAGCAGTGGGCAGCTGAATGCATTTTAAATTTTAGTAAGCTGAGCTGACATATCTTTTAACTATAAATAATACTAATCCTGCACTACAGTGATGCAAACCCAGGGCTGGGGTAGCAGAGAACTATAGGGGGTGGCAGTGTTTTTTAAGGACTCTTATTTTTTCTTTTAGTAAGAATGAACCATTTTTTAGAACAGCTTGAATAAACTATTTAAGATACAATATTTGCAGAACAGTATTCATTCTCTGTATTGTTCAAGGTGATTTTTGAAAATGAGAAACCACTCCTTTGTCATTACATGATTATAGCACTTACATCAGAACGAAAGTGCAATTTGTTGTTGTTATCGTTAAGTTTATTTGTTTAAGTAATCTCTACACCCAGTGTGGGACTTGAACTCAAGACTCAGATTAAGAGCCACGCAGTCTTCCGACTCAGCCAGCTAGGCACTCCTAAAGTACAATAGTTTTGAGAACAATGTGGATTTCTCCCTCTAAGGAGCACTATGGTTTTCTTAAGATTAGGACTGAGGTTGGTGGCTTCCTACCCTGCTGACAAATTCCATGGATGTACTAGGATTTGGGTCATCACCAGAAGTAGGATCCTTCAGTCATGTAGGGATCAGATTCTAGGAGACTGTTGTCCTTATTGCTGAAAAGTTTCAAATGGAGATGGAAAATAGATGGTCTAAAGGCTCAGAATTGGAAAATATTTAGTCCTTTGTACTGTAATAGAGAAATCCATAAGGAAGCTGGGGACACAGCTGCATTTCTCAAATTAAAGCTGATGCTGTATTTATGTGGTCAGCAACACTTTTTTATGTTATCTGTTTTCATTACATGTGTTAGTGGAGCTGAGTTTCTACGAATATGTTATTTTTTGGGAAAATAATCACCAGCCTTTAGTAATAAGACCAGATTTTCAGGGCTCCTGCGAACAGACTGAGAACTTCTTTGTATGTACAACATACACACGTCTTCTCAGCATTTCCAAGGTAGACACAAGTATTATGGTTCCTGTTATCATAGCATTGATATAGTCTTGCTAACTCAGTGTCCTGAAACAACCCAAAATTTAAAAGCATCTGAGCAAAGTATGTCAGTAATGCAATTTGTAGAAGGGTGACACATAAAGATTATTTTTTTTTTCAGCGTAACAGTATTTATTGTTTTTGCACCACACCCAGTGCTCCATGCAAAACGTGCCCTCCCTATTACCCACCACCTGGTTCCCCAACCTCCCACCCCCAGCCCCTTCAAAACCTTCAGGTTCTTTTTCAGAGTCCATAGTCTCTCATGGTTCACCTCCCCTTCCAATTTCCCTCAACTTCCTTCTCCTCTCCATCAAAGGAAAACAACCAAGCCCATTCATTCAACATATATTTCCTTTGTGCCCACTTTGTGGGAGATGTGGGGACTGGAGAAGACACAGTCTTTGTGCTTTAAAAGAAAAACACACTTTTCTATTAGCCCAAAAGCAATGTCTGAAATTGAAGCATGCATTTAAAAGATTAGGCCCTTTTACTGTGTCTAGAAAATATGCTTTGAGGAAATATTTTATTGGGACAAAATACACTTAACATCAAGTTTATCATTTCAGCCTTTGTAAAGTGTACATTTCTGTGGCGTTAGTGCATTCACATTGTTATGCAGCCATTGCCACCATCAGCCTCCAGAACTTTTCATCCTCTCCAACTGAAACTCTAGCTGTTAAACAAAAAAAGCCCCATTCTCCACACCCCCTTCCCCCAGCCCCTGGCAACCACCATTCTATTTTTTTTTGTCTCCATGAGTCTGACTACTTTAAGCACCCCACTTAAGTGGAGTCACACTGTATTTGTCCTTCCGTGTCTGGCTTATTTCACCAAGCATAATGTCTTCAAGTTTTATCCATGTTGTAGCAGATGTCAAAATTTTCTTCTTTGTTAAGGCAGAATAATAGTCCATCGTCTGTGTAGACCACATTTTATTTATCCATTCATTTGTTGAAGGATGCTTGGGTTGCTGCCACTCTTGGCTCTCGTGGATAATGCTGTAGTGAACATAGATGTACTTGGTCTCTGTTTGAGACCAAGCAAATGCTTTTTAGAATCTGAGTGGACACCATGAGGAAGACTCATTGGGGTGCAGTGAATTAAAATATTTACTGGTGCTGATGGTGAAAGAACCAGAAACTTCTTTATAACATCTTTTTTTTTTTTTTTTTTTTTTTTTTTTTAACTAGAGCAGTGAAGGACTCACTGTAGAGTATCTTTGCTATAAAGAATGTGACATGTCATTTTCCTTTAGCTACAGGGAGCTGCTCAGCTGTTGCTCTGCAGAACAATACCTTAGAACCTAGAGTTTCCCCAGAGGCAGTGGCAGGAAGAGGCATGGATAGATTGAGCCTCACTCCCCTCTGGAGTGCACATGCTGGAAACTCTAGTTTTTTCACATCAAGAATGGTTTTAAAAGCGCAGGATTCAAGGCAGTCAATCTCTATCCTAAATTCAGTAGCTTATTTCCTTGGGTAAAAACTAGATCAAACCTTGATATGTCTTCTTCTGCTTAACTATGCTATCTATTCACATTTCTTTGCTTCTTTTAAACTTTGGACTCCAACTTTTGTATTGGTTCTGTCTTGTAGAGACATCTGGAAAGTGACTTGATTTTTCATGGAGGACTCTACTGGCCTATTCTATCCAGTTTGTTCTAGCTGGGCAGTTTCTGTCTTTGACTCACAAGACTGGTCTATTTTGGCCTTGTGCTTGCCTTTAGACAGCATCAAACTTTATGGGCTAGTGTGGATTCCATCCTAGTTTCTCCTGGTCAGCCTGGTTTTACAGTAACTGATAACCCGACCCTGAGAAGTGAAATCACCAAAACCTCAAGAAGGTTCTTTTCTTTTCTCTGACTTGAAATTTGTGAATGGTTTCCATGAATTTAGGAAATCCTGTGGAGTCAGAACTGGGAATTTGGAATAATCCTGTCAAGAGTCCTAATCACAGCTGATTGTCCACCTAATCACTGATTCCCAAGGTACAAGAGAGGACCAAACACTAACACTGCTTTCATGCCCCACACCCTGTGTTCTACTGCAGACTCTTCTCCTGGCAGAGATTTGGGTAGTGGAAGTTATTAAGATCCCAATTTTGGTGTCTATCTTGAAAATTAAAGGGCTTCCAAGGTACGAAACTTTTGATGATGTTAAGAATTAACCCAACGACATAAAGGCTCTTGGGGGACATGGTGCAGGATCTTAGAGTAAAGATCTGAATTTAAGAATTCATTCTTTTCTGCCTTTTATCAATGTTATGACCTTGGGAAAGTCAATTACCTTTCCAGGACCTCAGTTTTCTTGCTGTACGATGGGAGAAAAGAGTGAGATCCTCAGGTTGTGATGGAGACGGTCAGATGGTAGTGCTGGTGTTGATGGTGGTGGTATATGTATGCGGGGGGGGCAGAGGGGCAGATGTACTGAAAGAGTTTGTTAGACCAATTAATTAAATGCTTAGTATTTATATAGAAGATCTGTAGGAAAACAGCAGTAAGTCAGTCTTCGGAAGATAAGTATATAACTGTGTACTAGTAGAATCTTGAACACTGACTCTAGTTCTATCCTGCTCTGTTCTTCCCTAAGTTGCCTGCTCTATACCAAATGAATCAATTCTTACTGGTCTCAAATCATAGGGTCTTATAGGCTAAGTTTAATGTTGGCAATGAAGTAGAGTTATTTGGTCTCCCTTACTTTGTGTACAAATGTTTTATTAGTTTTAAAACTTAAATGTTCTTTTTTATTGTTCTTTTTGATAATACATGATTATTGTAAGAACTTGGAAAATATAGAATATTATAAAGAAGTTTAATAATCACTCAGACTTTCATTACCAAGATAACTATCATTAACACTCATTATTCCTTTTAGACATTTTCCTTACATAGAACTGCATGATGTATATGTGTACACAAAAATAAATAAAAGTTAATATTTCACATATTTAAATAACATTTTATAAAATTGGAATAATAAATAAATACAAGGTATTATGATTATTTCCTTTTTCTGTCATGACAGACATAAGAAAGACTTTTTATAAATATCAGAAGAGACTATGAGGTTTATATGTGAAAAAGCATGAACAACAAGATGATCAATAATGAATAAAATGCGGGTGCATGGGTGGCTCAATCGGTAAAGTGTCCTACTCTTGGTTTTGGCTCAGGTCATGATCTCAGGGTCCTGAGATTGAGCTCAGTGTTGGGCTCTGCCCTCAGTGAAGAGTCTGCTTGGGGATTTCTCTCCCTTTCCCTATGCCCCTCCCCCAACTTGCTATCTGTCTCTTTCTTTTTCTCTCTAAAACAAATAAATAAATCTTTAAAAAAATGAACAAAATAATTGTTAATTTCTCAGAAAAGAATCACCATTTATTCTCACGGATGGCACTTTTCTAGGTCACTCAAATGTTTTGTGGGAAGTATGGCATAGAATATGGAAAAACATAAAGCTTAGTAGTAAAAATGTTTGATTCAGTAACTTTGCTGAATAAGCAAAATTTTAAGTCTTTTACAGTAATTTTAAATGGAACCAGGACACAATAAACTTGGTGATGTCATTCCATATTCCACCACAGTGGTGTTTTCCCTCCAGAACTCAGCAGGACAGTCTGAAAAGGAACAGGTTCTGAAGATTTTATTGCAGGCAGTGTTTTTATATCCTTGCTCATTATTTTGCAATCTATATTGTGCTGTCATTTTAAATATTCCATTTCCTCTCTTCAAAGAGGGAATCATGGGTCAGTTCTACCCTAGATTCTCAGGTAGTGTTATTCTGCATTTTAACATCGTGTACCAAAGAGCATGCTTTAATGTATGTTGACTTTATATTTACTATTTTTAACCACGATAGATAATTTTATTATCTAAGAATTATCTAAGAATGTTCCAAGGATCATATTTGCTGATTCTCTGTCACTTGAGGGACATTTATTATGACTCTTCTATTTTCCATCCAAAGTATTAGTGGTTCTCTTTCTCTTTTATAAGCACAGATCATGTGTTTGTGTATCTCATGGACATAATTAGTTCAATAGTTATCACATAACAAAGTGTTCTCCATTTCTCCACTATATTCATTGTTATTTTTTGATTGACTCCAGATCTATTGAGGTATAATTGACAAAGAGTTGTAATATATATGAAGTGTGCAATGTGATGATTTGGTATGTATACACTATGAAAAGATTCCCACTGTCAAGTTAATCAACACCTCACATAGTTACCTTTTTTTTTTTGGTGAGAACATATGAGTTCTACTCCCAGTCAGCCACATGATGACAATGTAAGCAACTGATAACACCATTCTTTTTTTTTTTATTTTTATTTTTTAAATTTTAAATTAAAAAAAATTTTTAATAATGTATTGTTAGCCTCAGGGGTACAGGTCTGTGAATTGCCAGTTTACACACTTCACAGCACTCACCATAGCACATAACTTCCCCAAGGTCCATAACCTAACCTAACCACCCTCTCTCCCCACCCCCCGCAGAAACCCTCAGTTTATTTTGTGAGATTAAGAGTCTCTTATGGTTTGTTTCCCTCCCAATCCCATCTTGTTTCATTTTTTTTCCTTCCCTACCCCCCCCCAAGCCCCCCACTTTGCCTCTCAACTTCCTCATATCAGGATATCAGGGAGACCATATGATAATTGTCTTTCTCTGATTGACTTATTTCGCCAGCATAATACCCTCTAGTTCCATCCACGTCATCGCAAATGGCAAGATTTCATTTCTTTTGATGGCTGCATAGTATTCCATTGTGTAGATATACCACATCTTCTTTATCCATTCATATGTTGATGGACATCTAGGTTCTTTTTTCATAGTGCGGCTATTGTGGACATTGCTGCTATAAACATTTGGGAGCACATGCCCTGTCGGATCACTACATTTGTTATCTTTAGGGTAAATACCCAGTGGTGCAATTGCTAGGTCATAGGGTAGCTCTATTTTCAACTTTTTGAGGAACCTCCATGCTGTTTTCCAGAGTGGTTGCACCAGATTGCATTCCCACCAACAGCGTAGGAGGGTTCCCCTTTCTCCGCATCCTCGCCAACATCTGTTGTTTCCTGACTTGTTCATTTTAGCCATTCTGACTGGTGTGAGGTGTTATCTCATTTGTGGTTTTGATTTGTAGTTCCCTGATGCTGAATGATATGGAGCACTTTTTCATGTGTCTGTTGGTCATTTGGATGTCTTCTTTGTAGAAATGTCTGTTCATGCCCTCTGCCCATTTCTTGATTGGATTATTTGTTCGTTGGGTGTTGAGTTTGATAAGTTCTTTATAGATTTTGGATACTAGCCCTTTATATGATATGTCATTTGCAAATATCTTCTCCCATTCTGTCAGTTGTCTTTTGGTTTTGTTGACTGTTTCCTTTGTTGTACAAAAGCTTTTTATCTTGATGAAGTCCCAGTAGTTCATTTTTGCCCTTGTTTCCCTTGCCTTTGGTGATGTTCCTAGGAAGAGGCTGAGGTTGAAGAGGTTTCTGCCTGTGTTTTCCTCAAAGATTTTGATGAATTCCTGTCTCACATTGAGGTTGTTAAAAAAACGTTAAAAGAGGAAAGGGTAAAAGTTAAAAAAATTAGAATAAGAAAAAAATAAAGTTAAAAAAATTTAATTAACTTTGTAAAACTAAAGAATCACGGGGAGAAAGCCACGAATTCCATGCTTTGCTTTCCCCTCCTCTGGAATTCCGCTGTTCTCTGTGATCAATGGGCTTGGTCTTGGCTGGATATTCTTCCTGATCTTCTGGGGGAGGTCCTCTTGTAGTGATTTCAAATGTCTTTGCCCGATGTGGAATTGCTTTGTCTTTGCCAGGGGCTGGGCTAAGTAATCTGCTCCGGTTTGCTCTAGGGAGCTTTTGTTCCATGAACGCTTTCTGTAGAGGTCTGGAGGATGGGAGTGAAAATGGTGGCCTCCCACCCTCCTGCCCGGAGGAGCCAGAGCTCGGGGCCCCACCCCTCAGTGCACCCTCAGGGAAAAGTGCTCCATCACTCCTGTCTCCCTGGTCTCCAGCCGTGCTCCAAGCTCACCTAGCCTGTGACCGAGCATTTCTGTCTCTGGCGCACAGCCCCATTTGGAGTCTCCAAACCCAACAGATCCCTGTTGCTCTTCCAGGGGGTTCTCCCGGATCTCCCACTTGTGGGGTCCTTGCTCAAAGAGCAGTGGTCTGACTGTGCCACGGATAACAGTTTAAGGTTACCCCAAGCTGAGAGCTCACTCCTCAGCTCTGTCTCTGAAGCTGGCTTCCCCACTCTAATACCCATGACCTCTGCAACACTCACACACCCCTGATCCTTCTGTGACCTTGCTGGACCTGAGACCATGCCGTCCCCACGAGGGCTCCATCCCCACTTAGCCTCTGGAGCGATGTCCCTCAGTGGATTCGACTTTTGGAAGTTCTGATTTTGTGCTCCGTTGCTCCACCACTTGCTGGGAGTTGGCCCCTCCCTCTGTGGTCTATCTTCTCCTCGCTTTGGATTCACTTCTCTGCAAGTCCTACCTTTCAAAAAGAGGTCAGTTTTCTGTTTCTAGAATTGCTGTTCTTCTTCTCTCCGATCTCCTGTTGGATTTGTAGGTGTTTGGAATGGTTTGATAACTTATCTAGCTGAACTCCTGCTACCTGATGTCATCTCAGCCTGCTACTCCTCCGCCTCTTGACTACTTTGATAACACCATTCTATGCCCACACAACCATTCTGTTTTCCACTTTCAATAGACAATATTTAACAAATATTGAATATGGTCTTTTGAAATTGAAATAAATAGACCATATTCAATAAATGACATGAGATATTCAACACTTTATTATAGAATAGACTTTGTGTTAGATAGTTTTGCCCACCTGGAGCTTTCTAGGCTAAGCTATGATGTTTGATATATTAGATATATTAAATGCATTTTCAACTTGGAGTATTTTTCACTTGTGATGGAATTATCCAGACATAACCCCATTGATTGCGGATAATGATAAATTGAAGATAATCTGTATAACTGGGCATGGAACTTCTGGATCATATGGTAACTGTGTATAACACTGTAAGGAGCTGCACCCAAGCAGTTTTCCAAGGCAGCAGCACCATTTTCTGTAATTCCACCAGCAGTGCATGAAGGGTTCAATTCCTCTCCATTCTTTTGAACACTTGCTCATCTTTCTGGTTTTAGCCACACTAATGGATATGAGGTGGTATATCATTGCTTTGATTTGCCTTTTTATAGTACTAATAATGTGGAACATCTTTTAATCCAATTAATTTTTTTAACCTATCTTACCTATTTTTCCTTCAGTCACCTGTGCTTTTGATGTCCTAAGAAGGGTTTGTCTAACCCAAGGTCGTGAAGATTTACTCTTATGTTTTCCTCTAAGAGTTTTAAAGTTTTAGGTCTTATATTTGGTCCTATGATCCACTTTGAGTTCATTTTTGTGCGTGGTGTCCAATTTCACTCTTTTGTGTGTGGATTTCTAGTGTCTCAGCACCATTTTTGGTACCCATTGAGTTTTTATGAGTATCAAAAATTAACATATGTAAAGCACTTAGAAGTACATGGGTATGCATAGCAGCACTAAGTAAATATTAGTTATTATTTTGTCACTTATTATATGAAATTGTCATATGTCTACTTGTCCTTCTCGCTCAAAAGATGGTCTTTATCTTCATGCCTACGTGCCTGGCCCAGTGCCTGACGGACAATACCTGCTGAATGGATTTTGTTGAATGGATGAATAATAAGTAGAACTTCTCTGCTGAGGCAGTAAGAGGGTAAAGCACAATTTCAACACAGACATTCTACTGGGCTTGGCTTAGGTCCTGACCAGAGGCCCTCTCAAAGTTAGAACACACTGACAGTATCTACCTTAGGGCATGTCCCCAGAACACACAGCATGCAACCCCTGGTTAGATCACCCTGCAGAGCTAGAATCTATTCAGCATAGTTTTCATTCCTGCGTCACCCTCCTCGCCATTTGCTTCCTCCTCCTCTTGTTCCTGAGCATGAGGCTGGAGAGCAGAGTTGCTTTTGAATATCAGTCTCAACGCAATCTCCTCTGCTGTATCCTTTGGCTTTCTGCCCCTCAAAACTGAAGATGGAAAGCTCACTCCCAGCCTCTTGTAGTCTCCATCTACACGTTTTTCCCACAAGATCTCATCTAATGTAATGGCTCTAAATACCAAGTGAGTGTTGATGACTCCCAAACCTGTTACTCCAGCCTTACTGAGATCCAGACTTACATTTTAATTGTTGCCACATGCCTCATTTTAGATATCTAAGAGCTGTCTCAAACTTCACATGACCAAAACTGAGTTCCTCCCACAAACATGTTCTTCATCTCAGTAGATGTCTCCATAAATTCTCCCAGTGACTGTAGTAAAAAATTTGGGATCCATCCTGATTCCTCTTACTTTTTTTTTTTTTAAGATTTTCTTATTTATTTGAGGAAAGAGAGAGCAAGTGAGCAAGCACATTGCAGGGAGGAGCAGAGGGAGAGAAGCAGACTCCTGCTGAGCAGGGACCCTGAAGCAGGTCTTGATTCCAGGACCCTGGGAGCATGATCTGAGCTGAAGTCAGATGCTTAACTGACTGAGCCATCCAGGCACCCCCTTGATTCCTCTTTTTTTTTTCATCCCCATATCAGGCAAATCCTACTAAATCTGTCTTCAAAATATGCCAGCATCTTATCACTGCTCACCACCTCCAGTGTTCCCACTTGGGATCAAGCTTGTTTCTGCCCATGCATAGGCTAATGCAATAGCCTCTGACTGCTCTCCTCTATCTTTTTGCCTTCCCAATTCATTCTCCACAGGATCTGTTTAAAAACATAGGTCATGCTACTCCCTTGTTTAAAACTCTCTAATGGCTTTCTATTATGTTACAATAACATTCCAATTTCTTACCATGACCAACATGACTTTCTTGATCTTGCCCTTCGAGTAAAAGTTGAAATTTCTTCTAGGTGCACAGATTTAGTGATAGGAGATTTCGGAAGTTCACAATATTCAGGTTTTCAAAGAAAATGGGCATAAACCTGTTTTCATAATTCCTGATACACTTTGATGAAAGGGTTGGAGAGTAGAAAAAAAAGGATTTTATGAGGAATAAATATATAGAAACGCTATGTAATGAAACCCAGTCCATCTTCCACCAAAGAGGACTTATCTCAAACCTGGTGGTTCTCTAAACCTTCCATGGAGCCACTTATAAAACTTGCTTTGTTATTGCTTCAGTTGGGAGGTATAGTATGCTAAGGTCTTTCTGCTGCTTGTGGGATTAAGATTATGAAAGACAAACAGACTAGTTATTTTTTGGGCAGAGTCAGGAGAATGTGGCCATATTAGAACTGTGGCAGCAGAGCTAGGGCAGCAGTTGTGGGCCCCAAGGGAGAGAGCATGTGTGTGCGGGTATCTTAAGGTTTGACTAATAGGACTGTCTAGTGGAGTGAGGAAATGCCAGAAGCAGTAATTTGGCAGCAAATGTCTAGAGGCTGAGGAAGGAGTCTCAAGGGATCACTCAAATAGAGATGCTTTCTCCCCATCAGAGGGAAATGCAAGAGAGATAGCCCAGTGGGAAACCTCCAGAGCCTCCAAATTTCCCCATGAAGGAACATCAGCATTCAATATCTGCTAGGTGTGAAAAGTACAAGTCTTTGGAACTATCCAGGTAACTTCCTGCCTTTTTCTCTCCCTGCATTAACTAATCCCAGAGGGGCTGAAGTTGTAGCCGTCTTGTTATTTTTGTATTCATATGTTGGACAGAAATGTCCAGTTTCTCTTTTGAGGTCTTTTTGTAGCATAAAGTGATCTTGGGACAATCTGTTTGGTAAGACATGTAGACATGTGGCCTGCTGGAGTCCTCATTCTCTGGCAGGAGAAGGCCTCACTTGGTAAAATTAGAAGATATGGTAGCTAAGAATGAATGAAATTATGACTTGATAATATTATGAGTTCAGCCAGCCATACATGGCAAAGACCATACTTGGTCCCTTAGGGCATGTCCCTGAGAACCCCTTCCCCTGCCTACAGGACTGAAGGAGCAACTTTTCCCTCTCCACATATTCTCTGGCAATCTTACTCATCTGTTTTCTTCACAGCACTGATTACTACATGAAAGCATCTTGTTCATGTGTGTTCTTATTGTCAGTTACCTTCCATTGTCCTGCAAGTTCTATAGAAGCAGGAATCCCATCTCCTTGGTTCATTGCTCTATCCGCAATGACTAGAATAGGTATTCTGTGTATATAAGTGCTCAATAAATATTTGCTGAATTAATGCGTAAAAACTGAGCAACATAGATCTGAGAGTGGGAGAAATGCATATTCACCCAACTAAAGTGAGATCTCTCTTTCTATTGTGGATTATGTATTTTAATATAATTCTACACTGATACTGTGGTTGTGACAACCTTTAAATTATTTGTATAATGATTTTTCTTTCATCACAAGGTCACAATCCAAAAGGAAACACATAAGAAAAGTTTCAAATAAATGTGGAGAAAGGAAAATTTGAAGTATTAAATAGAAAACATTTGACTATAGATTAGCTTGACTATATTTTCTTCCAAGAAAATAGTTTTGCTTTTTAAGATGGTCTCATAGGGATCTCTTTTAAATGTTGGTGTTGGAGGACAGGACAGCACACACACCTTGTAAGCTATGGTATCTTAGTGTGGCAGATAGACTCTAAGATGGTTTCGATGACCTCCAACTTTGGGATCTGCACCTTTTTGTAACACCTCACCCTGTGGGTGTCCCTACAGACTGTGACTTGCTTCTAGCCAGTAGACTATGGCAAAGATGATGTTACTTCTGTGATTATACTGTGCTATTTATTTAAGAGTCCATCTGCTAGCCAGCTCTGTCTAGAGACTGTCTTTGGTGTCTATGAAATAAGGTACCATGTTGAAACAGCCCACTTGCAAAGACCACCTGTGGCCACCAGCATCTGAGGCAGCCTTCAGCCAACACGCAGCAAGAAGCAGATGGCTCTCAGTCCACAAGGAACAACCACAAGAAGATGAATTCTCTCCACAAGGAACCACAAGGAAATGTGGATGACATTTCCACAACCACAAGGAAATGAATTCTCTCACTGGAACATAAAACCAGTTTAAACCATTATCAATCATTTATACCTCAGAGTCCATGAAAGATTTAAGTTCATGAAGGATTTCTGCATGGTAGAAATGTGGACCAAGGCTTCTGACCTTAAAGGGGATGACTACTTGTAGATGAGGGTGGATGTGTAACAGGGAAGCTCAGCTGGAGACAGACTTGTCTATCATCACTGTTTTGCTTAGGTCTTAGCCATTAAAAGTGTCTCTGTATACTTGTTGCCTATATACTTGACATCTTAAGAATGATCTGATGGGGAGAGGTTACGTTTATAGGGCCCAAAGGGGAAGTAAAAAGGATGGAACTCACTCACAGAGACACTGAAAAACCTTCTACATTGATGCTAATGATGGTAGCATGCAGGCAAAACCAGAGAAGGCAAATCAGGGGCTGCTGGTAACTGAACCCATGGGAAATTTGCATCCTCACTGAACTGAGTTCATCTTTCCCCTGTAGCCTGAGCATTTGCCTTCTAAGTGAGCTATGGTTCAGATGTAGAGCCTGAGCAGTCTTCTCACACTCCCAGGAAAGATCAAAAGAGGTGGGGGTAGGGAAGAGGCCAGGGAGCAAGACACCAGGCTCAAAGTGGTGATGGGAGGGGCCAAAATGCAGCCGGCACTCTCAGCCTTCTTCATGCTCCTCTTTGTCCTTCTGTGTCTCCTGGGAATCCTGGCCAATGGCTTCATTGTGCTGGTGCTGAGCCTGGAAAGGACGCGGCGTGGGAGGCTGCTTCCCTCTGCCATGATTCTCATTAGCTTGGGTGCCTCTAGCTTCTGCCTGCAGTGGTTGGAATGGCGAGCAGCTTCTACTACTTCCTCTACTTGAATGAGTACAGCAGTGGTCCTGCGCAGCAACTCATTGGTCTCCATTGGGACTTCCTGAACTCGGCCACCTTTTGGTTCAGCTCTTGGCTCAGTGTCCTCTTCTGCATGAAGACTGTTAACTTCACCCACCCGACCTTCCTTTGGCTGAAGTGGAGGTTGCCAGGGTCAGTACCCTGGCTTCTCTCCTGATCCCTTTCAGCATCACCCTGCTCTTCTCTTGGGGAAACCATGCTGTGTATCAAAGATTTTTAATTAGAAAATTTCCTGGGAACATGACCTTCAAGCAATGGAGCATAAGTCTGGAAATTCACTGTTTCGTGCCCCTGAAACTTAACACCTTGTCGGTTCCCTGTTCTGTCTTTCTGTTCTCAAGTGCACTGTTGATTCTCTGAGGTGACATGCAGGGAGAATGCAGCGCAGTGCCCATAGCCCGCAGGACCCCAGTGGCCAGGCTCACACCAGAGCTCTGAAGTCTCTCATCTCCTTCCTCATTCTTTATGCTCTGTCTTTTGCATCCCTGGTCATTGATACTGTGGGTTTCTTCTCCTCAGAGAGTGACTGGTACTGGCGTGGCAGATTTTAGCCTACCTGTGCACATCTGTCGATCACTACACCCTCATTCTCAGCAACCTCCAGCTTCGAGAGGTGTGCAGGTAGCTACTTCTGTTGGCCAGGGGCTTCCGGCTGTCCTAGGTGTCATGGTCCCATTCAAACACCTGGATGATGATTGAACCAGTGCCCACTTACATGGAAATACAGTCGTAAGCAAATATCCATTGGATTCTACTCTGGGCTTCTTCCTTTGGGAAGGAGAGGAGGGAAATCAAATCTGGGCATTCTCTCTGAATGAGATTCCTTCCTTGGGACACTGTTAAAATAGGGCCACACAGGGCTCAGAGAGCCAGTATTGTTCAGAAATTCAGAATATAAAATTTTGTCTACTCTCAATTTTGTATCCCCTTCATTATGTGGCAGTTTTAGGTTAAAAAATCTTGATTAACAGTACATATGATCTCAATAGCCTCCCAGGGAATGAAGAGAAAATGTGTCTATGGCTGAACTAGGGTGTGGATAGGGAAGGAGCATGCCTCTTGAAGATAATGTAATGGTTGCCATGGGAGCCCCAGAGGATGGTAGTTGTAGCTGACAGTGCTCAGGGCTGTTATGTCTAATAGCCTTCCCTTCTGTGGAGATTCTTTTTCCTCCACCATCCTTGGAGAATTTGGTTTTAATTTTATGAAAACTACTGGAAGGTTTCTTTATACCAACCCATCTCTTTTCTCATTATTATTTCCATTGTTCTGCCTTCAGTTTTCTCCCCTCTGAGGTCTAAGTGGCAGCCAGAATTTTTCCATGTTTATTCTTCTTTAGAATTACACATTGTGATTTTCCACATTTTCAAATTGTCTCTGGAACTTTTTTGTTTTTCCTCAAGCAAGTCACAAAGTCACATGTGAATTGAATAAACGTGTACTTTGAGTTCTGAAAAATGAAGACTCAAGAGTTTCACTAGTTTGTGTCCAAAAACTAACCCTTTTTTGTTTCTAAGAATCATCCTATTAAGTCTTATGTTTAAAAGTTATTTTGAAATAGCTTGCTCCATTTACTATACAAACATTTCTAGAAATAATTTTAGAAAAGCTTCTGTTTAGAGTGGGGTGCCTCTAAGGCAGGCTTTAAAGTTTTTGCTCAAAGACACTAGTGTTCAAATTTCAGAGTCTGACTTGCAACTGGATGCCTGGTAGAGAGAAATTTTAATGTCCTCTGAGAGTGTAAATTATTTCCCTGCTGATTAGGGTATATGCTGCTGAGTGGAAGTAAACTAAAATCTCTGTGGAGATTATTCCATATTTTTACTTTAAACATTTATTTTTTAATAGGCAATACATTTGCATGGTTAAAAATTCCAAATGTCTCAAGAGTAAAAAATCTCTCTCCTACCTTCTCCTTCTGAAGCATTCTCATCAGTTTTATATCTGTCCTTCTAGAGATATTTCATTCTATAGCAGAAAGCCACTAATAGTTAACTACCAGACCACTCAACTAACTTACCTATGTACTTACTTATGTATTCCACACCAAGAACTAACTAACTAACTAACTTATTAGCTATGTTCTTTCTCCTTGTGTCCTTCTACACAGATGGCTGCACAGTATGCATGCTCTTCTGCTCCTTGCTCTTTCTACTTAGTATATCTTGGAGATCTACACATGTGGGAACACAGCATTTCCTCACTTTGAGGTTTTCTGGTTTTTGTTTTGACAAGGATGCACCACAGTGTCTTTGATTGGTCACCTGTTTGTGGTCATTTAGGTTGCTTCTTGTTTTTTGCTATTATGGCAATGTTGCACTGTTGAATGAATCTTCTACATAAGTAATCTTGCACATCTGCCAATTAATTGTAGGGTAAATTCCATGAAATGGGATTACTGGGTCAAGTGGCATGTGCATTTCTAATATTTTTAATTAGCTTATTTTATTTAAATTTAATTAGTTAGCATATAGTATATCATTAGTTTCAGACATAGAATTCAGTAATTCATCAGGTGAGTATAACACCCAGTGCTCATTACATCACATGCATTCCTAATGCCCATCACCCAGCGACCCCATCCCCTCACCTTGCATTTTGAATTTTGACAGATATTGCCCTATATAGGCTTGGATCAAGTTACTTCCCCATTAGCAATTTAGGAGTGCACTTATTTTCATACTTTCTTTTTTGCCAATCTATTAGGTAAAAAATGCCCTATTAATATAGTTGTCATTTGTATGATTCCTATTTTGAGTAAGGTTAATTATTATTTTATATGTTTAGAGCCATTTGTGTGTGTATTTTCTGTAGACAGTCTATATCTTTGCTTATTTTTAGATTTGGATTTTTGCTTTTTTTTTTTTCAAAGATTTCATTTATTTATTTGACAGACAGATCATAAGTAGGGCAGAGAGGCAGGCAGAGAGAGAGAGAGGGAAGCAGGCTCCCCGCCTAGCAGAGAGCCTGATGCGGGGCCTGATCCCAGGACCCTGGGATCACGACCTGAGCCGAAGGCAGAGGCCTTAACCCACTGACCCACCCAGGTGCCCCGATTTTTCCTTTTTTTTTAATTGGCTGGTAGGAGCTCTTTATATCTTAGAGAAATTACTCTTTGTTTTTGATATGAGTGGCAAAACATTCTCCTACCCTCAGTGTTTTTTAATTTTAATTTTTCCTGATACTGATGTTAATTTTAAAACTTTCCTTATTTTGAAGTAATTATAGAATCATAGGAAGTTGTAAGGACAGTACAGAGCCATAGGTGCCCTTCAGCTAGCATCCCCTGATGGTAGTGTCTTACATAGCCGTAGTACGATAGTGAGACTGGGGAACTGATACAGGTGCATTACAATAAGAAGTCTACAGATCTTATTCAGTTTCCCCTTTTTCAAACCTGTATTCATGTGTGTGTGATTTGATACAATTTTATTCCATGTACAGTTCATGTAGCCACGATTGAGGCACAGAACTGTTCCATCATCACAAAGGAACTCTTTCATGTTACCCCTTTGCATTGTACCCTCCATGTGTTTTTCATTTCTTATTTTTACTTTTATAACAATGTTTTTTTTTTTTAAATTTTCTCCCAGTATTTTCCTGTGCATTTTTATTTGGTGCTTTAATTAATTTATTTATTTTATTTTATTTTTCCAGTGTTCCAAGATTCATTGTTTATGCACCACACCCAGTGCTCCATGCAATATGTGCCCTCCTGAATACCCACCACCAGGCTCACCCCTCCTCTTACCCCCTCCCCTCCAAAACCCTCAGTTTGTTTCTCAGAATCCACAGGCTATCATGCTTTGTCTCCCCTCCGAATTTCCCCAATTCACTTTTCCTTTCCTTCTCCTAATATGCTCCATGTTATTCCTTATGCTCCACAAGTAAGTGAAACCATATGATAACACTCTCTGGTTGACTTATTTCACTCAGCATAATCTCCTCCAGTCCCATCCATGCTGATACAAAAGTTGGGTATTCATCCTTTCTGATGGAGGCATAATACTCCATAGTATATATGGACCATATCTTCTTTATCCATCTGTCTGTTGAAGGGCATCTTGACTCTTTGCACAGTTTGGTGATTGTGGCCATTGCTGGTATGAACATGGGGTACAGATGGCTCTTCTTTTCACTACATCTGTATCTTTGGGGTAAATACCCAGTAGTGCAATTGCAGGGTCATAGGGCAGCTATATTTTTGGTTTCCTAAGGAATCTCCACACTGTTTTCCAAAGTGGCTGCACCAACGTGTATTCCCACCAACAGTGTAAGAGGGTTCCCCTTCCTCCACATCCTCTCCAAAACTTGTTTACTCTCTTGTTAATTTTGGCCATTCCACCTGGTGTGAGGTGGTATCTCAATGTGGTTTTGGTTTGAATCTCCCTGATGGCTAAAGATGATGAACATTTTTTCATGTGTCTGTTAGCCATTTGTATGTCTTTTTTGGAGAAATGTCTGTTCATGTCTTCTGCCCATTTTTCGACATGATTATCTGTTTTTTGAATGTATAACAATGGCTTTCATCATGCAGATTTTTTTGTTGTTGTTGAATTTATTTATATATTTTTTAAAGTTTTTAAAAAAGTATTTATTTATTTGTCAGAGAGAGAGAGAGAGAGAGCAAGTGCACACCCACACATGCGCACAAGCAGGGGGAGGGGCAGATGGAGAAGCAGGCTCCCCACTGAGAAAAGAGCTGAATGTGGAACTCAATCTCAGGACCCTGAGATCATGACCTAAGCAGAAGGCAGATGCTTAACTGACTGAGTCATCTAGGCATCCCTTGCTGAATTTATTTAAAACAATAATCGGGGCACCTGGGTGGCTCAGTGGATTAAGCCACTGCCTTCGGCTCAGGTCATGATCTCAGGATCCTGGGATCGAGCCCCGCATCGGGCTCTCTGCTCCGCGGGGAGCCTGCTTCCTCCTCTCTCTCTGCCTGCCTCTCTGCCTACTTGTGATCTCTCTCTCTGTCAAATAAATAAAAATAAAAAAACTTTAAAAAAATAAATAAAACAATAATGAAGGCTGGCATTTTGTCTCATAGTTTGAAGGTATTCCTCACTGTGATTTTTTTTTAAAAATGCCTTTTGGTTTCTTCTAGTGCTTTCATTTTTATATTTAAATACTTGAACCTTCTGGGATGTATTCTGATACAAGATATCCTATATGCATAATTTTTTTCGCAAAATGGTAAGCTTGTTGCCTTAGCACTTTTTATTGTACAATTTTTTCCTTGATTGATTTAAAAATGCTACCTTTTATTATTACTAAATTCCTATGCATGTTGGTTTATTTCCAGACTTTCTATTCTGTTTTGCTACCTTGATATAGTCATCTGCCAGTACTACAGCATTTTGCCTATTTTAGGTTTATGATGTTTCAGTGACTGGTAAACTAGTGTTTCTTCATTAATCTTCTTTTCTAAATTTCTTGGCCATTATTTAAAATATAATAGTGTCTGGTCCCAAACAAAAATTCCTTTTTAGGAAAATTAAGTTGGATACAACTAAATGTATAATTCAACATAAGGAGTCATACATATCCATGATGTTGCATCTTTCTGTTCAAAAATATGGTGTGCTTTTCCATTTAGTCACGATTTCTTTTATAACTTTCAGTAGTGTTTTAATTTTTTAAAATACATACCTTTTACATGATGTGATGTGAATGCTTATGTATAAATTTATGCCTTAGTTTCCAGGCATATTCACTGAGGTAATAACAATTGTCTTGAAGTAATTGCAAAGACTAAAGTCGGTAATATATGTGCATGACATTATTGTTCTTCATATTATTAACAATAATAATTATAGTATTAGATAGTTAATTTTTTTAAAATTATTTTCTGTTTCTGCATCAGTATGAAGAAAGTTGAGAAACCCAAGTATGGTGAGGACCTTTTTAGACACCAGGAAAAATTAGTGGTTTGTTTTTTTTTTTTTTACTCCTCTTTTTTTTTTCCCATTCTTTTAATTTTTCAACTACTAAATCAGGAAAATATGTTAAATATAAATGAGATAAAAAAACCCACTTGTGGTGGGTAAGGAGTCACTAGAAGGGATTCTGATGCTGAAGGAGGTCACTGGAAACTCACTGGGTGGGTGACTCTCAGAGAACGGTTCACTTAAGCAGCTTGAAAAAAATTGTTTAAATTCTAGTTACTTAGGATATAGTGTAATATTAGTCTTGGGTATTTGATATAGTGATTCAACACTTCTGTACATTATCTAGTACTCATCACAGCAAGTGCATTCCTTCATCTTCATCACTTCTTTCCCCTATCCCCCCACCCATCTCCCTTCTGGTAATCATGTTTGTTCTCTGTAGTAAGAGTCTGTCTCTTGGTTTGTCTCTCATTCTCTTTTTTCCCCTTTGTCATTAAAATTTTTTTTCAAGCCCCTATACAGGGCTTGAACTCATGACCCTGAGATCAAGATCTGCGCTGAAACTTCTTTCAAGATATGTCTCCAAAGGCAAAGGAAACAAAAGTGAAAATGTACTTTTGGGACTTCATCAAGATCAAAAGCTTCTGCACAGCAAAGGAAACAGTCAACAAAACAAAAAGGCAACCCACTGAATGGGAGAAGATATTTGCAAATGACAGTACAAACAAAAGGTTGATATCCAGGATCTATAAACAACTCCTCAAACTCAACACACACAAAACAGATAATCATATCAAAAAATGGGCAGAAGATATGAACAGACACTTCTCCAATGAAGACATACAAATGGCTATCAGACACATGAACAAATGTTTAGCATCACTAGCCATCAGGGAGATTCAAATTAAAACTACATTGAGATACCACCTGATACCAGTTACAATGGCCAAAATTAGCAAGACAGGAAACAACGTGTGTTGGAGAGGATGTGGAGAAAGGGGAACCCTCTTACACTGTTGGTGGGAATGCAAGTTGGTGCAGCCTCTCTGGAGAACAGTGTGGAGATTCCTTAAGAAATTAAGAATAGAGCTTCCCTATGACCCTGCAATTGCACTGCTGGGCATTTACTCCAAAGATACAGATGTAGTGAAAAGAAGAGCCATCTGTACCCCAATGTTTATTGCAGCAATGGACACGGTCGCCAAACTGTGGAAAGAACCAAGATACCCTTCAATGGATGAATGGATAAGGAAGATGTGGTACATATACACGATGGAGTATTATGCCTCCATCAGAAAGGATGAATACCCAACTTTTGTAGCAACATGGACGGGACTGGAAGAGATTATGCTGAGCGTAATAAGTCAAGCAGAGAGAGTCAAGTACCATATGGTCTCATTTATTTGTGGAGCATAACAAAGAACACGGAGGACAGGGGGAGATGGAGAGGAGAGGGAGTTGAGGGAAACTGGAAGGGGAGATGAACCATGAGAGACTATGGACTCTGAAAAACAACCAGAGGGTTTTGAAGGGGCGGGGGGGTGGGAGGTTGAGGAACCAGGTGGTGGGTAATAGGGAGGGCACGTACTGCATGGAGCACTGGGTGTGGTGCAAAAACAATGAACACTGTTACGCTGAAAATAAACAAATTAAAAAAAAATGTGCGCTGAAATCAAGAGTTGGAAGTTTAACCAACTGAGCCACCCAGGCGCCCCTGTTCATTTGTTTTGTTTCTTAAATTCCACATAGGAGTGAAATCATATGGCATTTGTCTTTCTCTGACTGACTTCTTTTGCTTAGTATTTCAATAGCTTTTGACATCAGCTAAGGGAGAGAAAGAACTAAGAGTTGTGTTTTTTCTTTGAAGACATAAATGGGAAAGGAAAAAACCAGATAGGAATAGTAAGAGTTACTAAACATTATCTAGCTGTCTTTAAACTGTGTTCTATATTATGCATTGTCATGTCACTATATTGACACTGTTCTGTTGAGAAAAGAAATGAAAAGACTGAGAAAATGTATTGGAGATTAAACCAGCGGGAAATCAGATTGATTGGTGGACTTTGGACCATGTGCTAGACCTTCCTCAGCCCTCTTCTGGTAGCAGATTTCCTAATGGCAAATCAGTTCTGTGGTGTCAGGAAAGCTTAACTAAAACCCCTGTCTTTATTGACCCATGGCAAATATTACAGATCACTCCCAAAGGTTTCACAGAAGACATTTTGTAAAATTTAAAAACATAATGCAAAACAATATATAAGTCACGATGTGTTAACATTGTAGAGGACCACAGATTGTTTGAGAATGTATTTGGTGAGCAGGTATTTTTGGGGTGTCTATCAGTAGACACACCCTGTGCTGAGGATAAAGTACTGGGCATTACAGATGGTGTTTCTATCCCCATGGTGTTTATAGTCTCGTGGAGAGCCCAGCAAAATGTCATACAAATGAGCATATCACTACAAATGCTTCAGCAGGTGATAACATTGCGGATGAGAAGACATTTAAACACACAATTCCAGGTGCTTATAGACCTGGAAACCTGTCAGTGAATTCCAGTCTGGGAAGCATTCTCTCTAGTGGTATCTTGGCTGTGTGATAGTGTGAAGCAAAGAGTGCTTTAGTAGGGGGTGATTTTTGTTCTGGATGGAAGAGACGGGATTTGTGCTTTCCAGACAAAGCAGGGAGATCTTACCATCAGGGATCCTCTACCATGAAATTCCCAGGTCTGTTAAGGATGGCCATGGAACAACGTTCGCACATGCCCATTTACTCCCTCCTTTGTCTCTGAGTGACTCTAGAAATACACTCCTAATATATAGTTCCCAGCTCAGACCTGAGTTTTTCTCTCCTATTCTTCACACATTGGCTTATTCTCCATGAAAAAAGATAAAAGTATGAAGACTTTGCCAGGCTAGTGCTTTTGGTGAGACTCAGACCCGTTTTGTGAATCAATATTAGAAAAGCAGACTCCAAGAACCAAGATGCCCTTCAACGGACGAATGGATAAGGAAGATGTGGTCCATATACACAATGGAGTATTATGCCTCCATCAGAAAGGATGAAAACCCAACTTTTGTAGCAACATGGACGGGACTGGAAGAGATTATGCTGAGTGAAATAAGTCAAGCAGAGAGAGTCAAGTGTCATATGGTCTCACTTATTTGTGGAGCATAACAAATAACATGGAGGACATGGGGAGATGGAGAGGAGAAGGGAGTTGAGGGAAATTGGAAGGGGAGATGAATCATGAGAGACTATGGACTCTGAAAAACAACCTGAGGGTTTTGAAGGGGCGGGGGGGGGGGCTGGGAGGTTGAGGAACGAGGGGGTGGGTAATAGGGAGGGCATGTACTGCATGGAGCACTGGGTGTGGTGCAAAAACAATGAATACTGTTACGCTGAAAATAAAAAAAATAAAAATAAGATGAGGAAAAAAAAAAAGAAAAGCAGACTCTAGATACCTCCTTAACCAGAATGGGACCTGTCTAACCAGAGGGTTACCTCTTGAGATATGGCATGAGATCAGAAAAAACAGGGTTGTCACCGCTTACAAAAACACCAAATAAACTGTTTATTTTTACTCAGGCTTCAGAGTGTTAATCAGATGGAATGACTAACTTTTCATTTAAAGAAAAAAAAAAGGGAAAGTAGAAGGTACTTTATAGTTACACCCTCTGTTCAGTCTCAACTTCAAGATCTGTTCACTTTTACTTTTAACATTTCCCTATCTCTTAAATAATTTCTAGTCTATATTCTTCCCAACTCTTTTAGTCTTTGAAACCTTATCTGCCTGCTCTACAGACTCTGCCCTAATTAGAAGAAGTTGAATTAGGAATAGCCGTTTCACTTACTCCCTCTAGTTAAGCATGAAAGAGAATTTGTTGGACTAAGGGAAGAAAAAGTCTGTGCTACTTGTTTTTGTCTATAGTCTAATAGTCCTGCTCTAGAGAAACAGGACAGCTTCTGGAATACCCTGTGAGATATGTTATTTTCCCATATCAAAAACTCTCCTATGCCAGGGCCTCTAAAACTAATTATTTGGCCTAGTTTTCAGACCCCTACAAAGTCCACCCCCTCTTTCCAGCCTTACTTCTGCCTCATAAATCCTCAGAATGAAGCCTTTGCACTAACCATACTGGTTTGCTCACTCTTTCCCAGACAAACCTCAGTTTTTTCAACCTCCTCACTTCATTTGTGTCGTTTCCCTGCTCACCAAGAATATGGATCTCCCTCTCGACTCCCTCAACTGTCCAAATCTGACCATTTTCTAAGGCCCAAAATATTTTTTTCTTCTTCTCTAATATGCCCCCCCCTTTTCAAATAATTTATTTATTTTAGAGAGAGAGTCAGAGGTAGAAGCAGACGTGGGGTTCATCCTGGGGATTCCTGGACTCGGGGATCATGACCTGAGTAGAAGGCAGATGCTTAACCAACTGAGTCACCAAGGTACTCCTCCTTTAATCCCTTTGCAAACTATCCAGATTTTTCCCCTTCATGGGAGAATTTCACAAGTTCAGTGGGGTTTTTTTGTTTTGTTTTGTTTTAATTTATTTGACAGACAGAGATCACAAGTAGGCAGAGAGGCAGGCAGGCAGAGAGAGAGAGGAGGAAGCAGGCTCCCTGCTGAGCAGAGAGCCCGATGTAGGGCTTGATCCCATGACCTTGGGATCATGACCTGAGCCGAAGGCAGAGACTTTAACCCACTGAGCCACCCAGGCGCCTTTCCAGTGGGGTTTTTAATGTGTATCCTGTATTTAGTAATTAAACAAATATTCCCTTATTTAACTTTCTGCATTGTTGGATTATGTTTTAAGTTCTTTTTTCTTTTTTGGTACTTATCTTTTATCTTTTTAAATAGTCTCCAGGTTGTTGGGAAGGATCGCCTATTAGACTTTGTGTGTCTCTTATGGTCCCTGGAGTGGTGTCTTGCACACAAATCTTTTTACTGATTGATATTTCTTTCTGAGACCTGAGTGGTGTCTCAGGTCCATCATGCTCCTAGCATCTGGGAGGAGGGTGTTGGGATGATACCTGAGGTGAGGAAGGGCTTCTGGCTGGGCACAGAAGAGGTGTTCATTAAATGTGGTATTTGGTGATTGACTGTAAAGATGAAGTTGACATTTAGGGCAAGGGTAAAAGTGGTTGTGGGGATTATGTTGATGTTCATCCAATCAACAAATGTTTAACATTTCTGGTTGGTGTAAACTGCTTTTGAGTCTTGATGAGAACGAGTCAGAGCTACAAAGATTTCAGAACTTGTCATTATCTATATTCCTTCAAAAACAAAGAGTCCATTTTTCATACACACACACACACATGTGCACAGTTGCACAAATACTGTTTACCTTAGTACAAGTTTCACTGTCCTTAGGAAGCAGCCTTCTCTTTCCCCTTCTCAGCGTATCTATATTTCTCTGTTAACACAACTAACTTCCTGCCCAGCATTCAGCTCTGGGCCCCATCAGCACTTCGACACTGGAGCCACCATTACGACTGGGTGTGTGTGACACTCACAGGCCATGTGGTTCAGCACGTGGTGTCCCCAGGGGTGCAGGAACATGGTGACCACTGTCTCCACCACAGAAGTCACCAGTCTTGTAAGCCAAGAGACAGCTGCCATGTAGCACAAGGGGTCACCAATAGCCATGTAGCCGTCATAGGCCATAGCAGCCAGCAGCAGGAACTCAGTACTCCCCAGGACCCGCGAGAAGAAGAGTTGGGTCCCATACCGGGTGAAGGAGATGGTCTTCTTTTCCAGCAAGAAGTGCACCAGCATCTGGGGGACCCCGCTAGAGGTGTAGCAAATGTCCACCACCGAGAGGTTGCAGAGGAAGAGGTACATGGGCAGGTGCAGGAGGACAATGAGCCCATTGCCCAGCAGGGTCAGCAGATAGATGGCCCCGAATAGGACAAACAGTCCAGCCTGTCACTGGAGAGCCCCAGGAGGACAAACTCACTTTCCCAGGTCAGGTTGTCCCTCCTCATGAAGCAGGTGGGGTAGGTGGCCAGCAGGAGGAGGTAGCTCAGGGAGGCCAGAATCAATCAGAATTCAGACTGGGCCTGAACAAAGGACTGTAAGTAGAACTGCAGGAACTTGAATGTTTTCTCCATTAGACTCTGAGCCTCTTGAAATCAGGGATCTTTTGTGATTTTCTTCTTTCTTTCTTTCTTTCTTTCTTTCTTTCTTTCTTTCTTTCTTTCTTTCTTTCTTTTTGAGAGAGGCACAGAGAGAGTGCATGCAGGGTGGAGGTGGGGCAGAGGGAGAAGGAGAGAGAACCTTAAGCAGGCTCCATACCTAGCATGGAGCCCCACCCATGGCTTAATCTCAGGACCCTGAGATCATAACCTGAGTCAAAATCAAGATTTGGATGCTTAACTGACTGAGCCACCCAGGTGCCCTGTGATTTTTCTTTGTTTGCAAAGATTCCTAACAAATGTTTCACAATAAAATTTTTGAGTATACAAATTAAAAAAAAAAAAGTAGTGGCCTTGAGGATTATTCTCTGATCCTAAGATATAGGACTTATGTTCTGGACTTCCTCCTTGTCCTTACTGCTCACACTGGAGCTCATGTTCTTCCTGTTCCTCCCATAAGCCAGGCTAGGTCAGTGACAGAGAAAATCGCTCAACTTGGTTCTCAGTGTACTGATTAATAAGGCTTATTCCTGGGTTGATAAGATCAGGGCCTCAATTATATTAACTATAATTATGTCCCAACTTCTTGTGATTATGCTATTTCCTTGGTGAAATGCTGGCATTTATTTGAATGGTAAAGTAAGTGATTTATAAAAGGTGAATGCGTACATCACTTATTTGCAGTGATAGCATTTGGAACCTGACAGTGCCCACAGATGGAGTCAGTAAGGGAGTGCCTCTGAAACCCTTTGAGCTTTGTTATGTGTAAATCCTTCTGTCATAGCAGAGGCAGGTTTGCCCTTGGAACACCTCCCTGTTTACTTTGCTGGTCTCTAGCCTCTACCAAAGGATACGATGTCATATTTTCCCTCAGTACAAATGTACTAAGCAATTTTATAATCTTTGTTTATCTATATATTAAAAGCAAGTCCCCCTAGCTTCATTGCCATATTTACATTGTGTGTCTTTGCAACATGGTGGGAGGAGATAACATTATTGGCTAGTTTAGGAATAAGGAGAGACCACAGAGACATGGAGAAGAGTCTGACTGCTGGAAAAGCCCATTTGGATGCTCACTAAGGAAGCTTGAGATGGAAGGAAAAAACTATACATACTAGGATTTGCCTATGAAAATCCCACACACCCCATGGTGGATACCAGGGCAGTGCCTGCCACAGTAGCTACACAGTAGAATCACCTGGCACACTTAGAAGACTCCAGAAGTCCAGAAAAAACTCCAGAGCAATCAAGTCACAATCTCAGATGAGTGACACACAGATATTAGTATATTTGTAACTTTTAACATTTCCCAAACAATTAAAATGTGAAGCTAAGTTTGAGACCCACTGCTTCAGACAGAACCTTTTAATCTTATTTTTGAAGATTCAAGACATACTCTTTTTGGGAGAGGAATATGTTTTGAGATAAACCTGGAAAGTTTTTGTGGAGGAACGGTCTCTTGGGCTAAACTTCTCATTCTTTGTTAGAAAAAGTTGAGGCCAAGAGAGTTTAAATGATTTGCCTGAGATTCCACTGAATCAGTGAAAAAGTGATCCTTGGTATGTTGCCTTTCTGTGTGTGTGTTGGGTCTTCCCTTAGTCTTACTTTCTTAGGTCTTTCCCAAAAACAATATTTCAGAGTATCTTAGACCCTGGGAAGAAGTAGTAAATATCAAGTGAGATTGTGTGTGAGAAAGCCCTCATAAATTTCAGAGCATTATCTAAATGAGAAGGATCTGTTTGAAAGATAATGAGATGAGTCACAGAATCCAATGATGCGGAAATGAAAACAATTCAACCCAAGTTCTTCTAACCAGGCTCTCTTTCTAACTCAAAGATTAGGCTCATGGCTGGATGGGGGTGAAGAGCACGGAGTCCCTGGACACACCTCTGTCTAGCTAGTTGGAACCCACGCTTTCCCTCCTTTCAGTCCTTCTGTGTCCAGAAAGTGTCACTGTAGAAAATGCTAAGAATAGACTGGGCGGGGTACCCCACTGATTTTCTGAGCCCTGCACCTGGGATGGAGCCCCATTCCCACTGAACCTATTTCCTTCAACACTGTAGTAAGTAGCCAAACTTTACTTCCCAAATGTGGCTCCTGAGTGTCCAGAACACCATTAACTGAAATTCTCACCAGGGAAGAGAATGAAATGCAAAATGAGAACAGAAGGGAAAACAAGCTGGAAAGAACTTTTAGGATCATCATGTCCACCTTGTCATTTTACAGAATGAGGAAACCGAGGTTCCAGGAGCAGGAGTGATTCTTTGAGGTGGTTTTGCCAGCTAGGCTCAGAGCCGGAACTGGGTCTGGAATTAGAGGACCCTATTCCATGTTCTTCCTGCTACATCACGTGTGTGATCACTTGGAGGGTGGAGTGTATCACAGCAGGTGGTGGGGAGCAGCACACCCACAGAATGATTTGTGTGACAGGTTTGATTTTTGTTGAGGGGAGGATGATGTCAGGAAAGGGACAGTGCT